>NC_142711.1:35748650-36102544 GCF_055471065.1 Atractosteus spatula | reverse complement strand
TTACAGTGGGATGCCAAAGGTTGCAAAAACGCTTTTATTTCAGCTGAAAACAACGTTTTGACAAATTCTCTACACTGAGACTGAGATCCGACCTAGAATGCACTTCTGGTGATAGCAGTTACAGTGGGATGCCAATGGTTGCAAAACCGCGTTTATATCAGCTGAAAACAACGTTTTAACAAACTCTCTACACTGTGGCTGAGATCCGACCTACAATGCACTTCTGGTGATAGCAGTTACAGTGGGATGCCAATGGTTGCAAAACCGCGTTTATATCAGCTGAAAACAACTGTTTGAAAAACTCTCTACACTGAGACTGAGATCCGACTCAGAATGCACTTCTGGTGATAGCAGTTACAGTGGGATGCCAATAGTTGCAAAAAAGCTTTTAATTCAGCTGAAAACAAAGTCTGGACAAACTCTCTACACTGAGACTGAGATCCAACTCAGAATGCACTTCTGGTGATAGCAGTTACAGTGGGATGCCAATAGTTGCAAAAAAGCTTTTATTTCAGCTGAAAACAAAGTTTGGAAAAACTGTCTACACTGAAACTGAGATCTGACTCAGAATGCACTTCTGGTGATAGCAGTTACAGTGGGATGCCAATGGTTGCAAAAACGCGTTTATTTCAGCTGAAACAACGTTTTGACAAAATAAACTGAGTCTGAGATCCAGCTCAGAATGCACTTCTGGAGATAGCAGTTACAGTGGGATTCCAATGGTTGCAAAAACGTGTTTATTTCAGCTAAAAACAACATTTTGACAAACTCTATAAACTGAGTCTGAGATCCGACTCAGAATGCATTTCTGGTTATAGCAGTTACCGTGGGATGCCAAAGGTTGCAAAAACACGTTTATTTCAGCTGAAAACAACGTTCTGACAAACTCTCTACACTGAGACTGAGATCCAACCTAGAATGCACTTCTGGTGACAGCAGTTACAGTGGGATGCCAATGGTTGCAAACACGCGTTTATTTCAGCTGAAAACAACAATTTGACAAACTCTCTACACTGAGACTGAGATCCGACTCAGAATGCACTTCTGGTGATAGCAGTTACAGTGGGATGCCAATAGTTGCAAAAAAGCTTTTATTTCAGCTGAAAACAAAGTTTGGAAAAACTCTCTACACTGAAACTGAGATCTGACTCAGAATGCACTTCTGGTGATAGCAGTTACAGTGGGATGCCAATGGTTGCAAAAACGCGTTTATTTCAGCTGAAACAACGTTTTGACAAAATAAACTGAGTCTGAGATCCAGCTCAGAATGCACTTCTGGAGATAGCAGTTACAGTGGGATTCCAATGGTTGCAAAAACGTGTTTATTTCAGCTAAAAACAACATTTTGACAAACTCTATAAACTGAGTCTGAGATCCGACTCAGAATGCACTTCTGGTGATAGCAGTTACAGTGGGATGCCAATGGTTGCAAAAACGCTTTTATTTCAGCTGAAAACAACAATTTGACAAACTCTCTACACTGAGACTGAGATCCGACTCAGAATGCACTTCTGGTGATAGCAGTTACAGTGGGATTCCAATGGTTGCAAAAACGTGTTTATTTCAGCTAAAAACAACATTTTGACAAACTCTATAAACTGAGTCTGAGATCCGACTCAGAATGCATTTCTGGTGATAGCAGTTACCGTGGGATGTCAAAGATTGCAAAACCGCGTTTATATCAGCTGAAAACAACGTTCTGACAAACTCTCTACACTGAGATGAGATCCAACCTAGAATGCACTTCTGGTGACAGCAGTTACAGTGGGATGCCAATGGTTGCAAAAACGCTTTTATTTCAGCTGAAAACAACAATTTGACAAACTCTCTACACTGAGACTGAGATCCGACTCAGAATGCACTTCTGGTGATAGCAGTTACAGTGGGATGCCAATGGTTGCAAAAACGCGATTATATCAGCTGAAAACAACGTTTTGACAAACTCTCTACACTGTGGCTGAGATCCAACCTTCAATGCACTTCTGGTGATAGCAGTTACAGTGGGATGCCAATGGTTGCAAAAACGCTTTTATTTCAGCTGAAAACAACAATTTGACAAACTCTCTACACTTAAACTGAGATCCGACTCAGAATGCACTTCTGGTGATAGCAGTTACAGTGGGATGCCAATAGTTGCAAAAAAGCTTTTATTTCAGCTGAAAACAAAGTTTGGACAAACTCTCTACACTGAGACTGAGATCCGACTCAGAATGCACTTCTTGTGATAGCAGTTACAGTGGGATGCCAATGGTTGCAAAAACGCTTTTATTTCAGCTGAAAACAACAATTTGACAAACTCTCTACACTGAGACTGAGATCCGACTCAGAATGCACTTCTGGTGATAGCAGTTACAGTGGGATGCCAAAGGTTGCAAAAACGCGTTTATTTCAGCTGAAAACAATGTTTTGACAAATTCTCTACACTGAGACTGAGATCCGACTCAGAATGCACTTCTGGTGATAGCAGTTACAGTGGGATGCAAATGGATGCAAAACCGCGTTTATATCAGCTGAAAACAACGTTTTGACAAACTCTCTACACTGTGGCTGAGATCCGACCTACAATGCACTTCTGGTGATAGCAGTTACAGTGGGATGCCAATGGTCACAAAAATGCTTTTATTTCAGCTGAAAACAACTATTTGAAAAACTCTCTACACTGAGACTGAGATCCGACTCAGAATGCACTTCTGGTGATAGCAGTTACAGTGGGATGCCAATAGTTGCAAAAAAGCTTTTATTTCAGCTGAAAACAAAGTTTAGACAAACTCTCTACACTGAAACTGAGATCCGACCTAGAATGCACTTCTGGTGATAGCAGTTACAGTGGGATGCCAATGGTTGCAAAAACGCGTTTATTTCAGCTGAAAACAACGTTTTGACAAAATAAACTGACTCTGAGATCCAGCTCAGAATGCACTTCTGGAGATAGCAGTTACAGTGGGATTCCAATGGTTGCAAAAACGTGTTTATTTCAGCTAAAAACAACATTTTGACAAACTCTATAAACTGAGTCTGAGATCCGACTCAGAATGCATTTCTGGTTATAGCAGTTACCGTGGGATGCCAAAGGTTGCAAAAACGCGTTTATTTCAGCTGAAAACAACGTTCTGACAAACTCTCTACACTGAGACTGAGATCCAACCTAGAATGCACTTCTGGTGACAGCAGTTACAGTGGGATGCCAATGGTTGCAAAAATGCTTTAATTTCAGCTGAAAACAACAATTTGACAAACTCTCTACACTGAGATTGAGATCCGACTCAGAATGCACTTCTGGTGATAGCAGTTACAGTGGGATGCCAAAGGTTGCAAAAACGCGTTTATTTCAGCTGAAAACAACGTTTTGACAAACTCTCTACACTGAGACTGAGATCCGACTCAGAATGCACTTCTGGTGACAGCAGTTACAGTGGGATGCCAATGGTTGCAAAAACGCGTTTATTTCAGCTGAAAACAACGTTTTGACAAACTCTCTACACTGAGACTGAGATCCGACTCAGAATGCACTTCTGGTGATAGCAGTTACAGTGGGATGCCAAAGGTTGCAAAAACGCGTTTATTTCAGCTGAAAACAACGTTTTGACAAATTCTCTACACTGAGACTGAGATCCGACTCAGAATGCTCTTCTGGTGATAGCAGTTACAGTGGGATGCCAATGGTTGCAAAACCGCGTTTATATCAGCTGAAAACAACGTTTTGACAAACTCTCTACACTGTGGCTGAGATCCGACCTACAATGCACTTCTGGTGATAGCAGTTACAGTGGGATGCCAATGGTTACAAAAATGCTTTTATTTCAGCTGAAAACAACTGTTTGAAAAACTCTCTACACTGAGACTGAGATCCGACTCAGAATGCACTTCTGGTGATAGCAGTTACAGTGGGATGCCAATAGTTGCAAAAAAGCTTTTATTTCAGCTGAAAACAAAGTTTGGACAAACTCTCTACACTGAGACTGAGATCCAACTCAGAATGCACTTCTGGTGATAGCAGTTACAGTGGGATGCCAATAGTTGCAAAAAAGCTTTTATTTCAGCTGAAAACAACGTTTTTCAAACTCTCTACACTGAGTCTGAGATCCGACTCAGAATGCACTTCTGGTGATAGCAGTTACAGAGGGATGCCGATGGTGTCAAGAATGCTTTTATTTCAGCTGAAAACAAAGTTTGGACAAAATAAACTGAGTCTGAGATCCAGTTCAGAATGCACTTCTTGAGATAGCAGTTACAGTGGGATTCCAGTGGTTGCAAAAACGCATTTATTTCAGCTGAAAAACAACATTTTGACAAAGTCTATTAACTGAGACAGAGATCCAGCTCAGAATGCACTTCTGGTGATAGCACTTACAGTGGGATGCCAAAGGTTGCAAAAACGCGTTTATATCAGCTGAAAACTACTATTTGACAAACTCTCTACACTGAGACTGAGATCCGACTCAGAATGCACTTCTGGTGATAGCAGTTACAGTGGGATGCCAATGGTTGCAAAAACGGGTTTATTTCAGCTGAAAACAACATATTGACAAACTCTCTACACTGTGGCTAAGATCCGACCTAGAATGCACTTCTGGTGATAGCAGTTACAGTGGGATGCCAATGGTTGCAAAAACGGGTTTATTTCAGCTGAAAACAACGAATTGACAAACTCTCTACACTGTGGCTGAGATCCGACCTACAGTATGTGCTTTTCTATATTGGTACAGTAGGACTAATAGGTTCTAATAAAAACTTACAGTATTCAGAATCGGTAATGGTTAGAAATCCCATTTTATGATAAGGGACTCTGGTCGCTATCCTAAATGGAAAGCAACTCAGTTTATACTACAGTATATTTCGCTTTGCTTGGTGAAATTGGCATGGTCACTTGTTCTCAATATTTATAGATATCCATCAATACCACTTCAATCAACGCTATTATCAATTCAGGGAGATATTCTGCTCGCAATATGCATGAAGGTGTGGCTTTTAACAGCAATTGTAACAGCTCTTATCCGTTACTAAAGGGTGGAAATATTCCATTGTAACAAGAAAAGGAAGTAGATAGATTACATAGGTTTTTATATAATACATGCACTTAATTTACTATCCTCAGATGGCTGTTTATTCTCATTATGAGAGCTTGCTTTGTTGGAATTAGCTTGCTAATTCCAACTGAATAAATTAATTTTTTCCTCAAATATAACAAAGAGAATTATGTTTAGGGAGAAATGATTTTTTCAAAGAAATGTTTGTTAAAAGAAAAGTCATGGCACTGGCTGAAGTTGAACAGCTGACCTCTCACTTACAAGTCCAGCACTTAGACCACCGCACTACTTGCAAGGTCACATGGCAAGAGGTGAAACAGCCCTACACATACAGTATCAACAGACATTGTACAGCGTGTACTGTGGTGTTGTAGTACATGAATAGAATTTTATCATTATTAATTTCTTTAGATACACGATTCCATATTATATTCCCTATTAATCAAATTCTAAAAGTATGCTTGTTTGCTCTGGTATCGAGCGTATTCGCAGAAAAGCTTAAAACTACCACTTTTTATCAACGTTATTTCACATTAGTTAAAGACTTCGATGCTTAAAATGTTTAGGGAGAAATGGAATACTGGTGTGTATTTTTTCTTTAAAGTACCGAGAACAGCCATATACAGTTTACATACTGTAATACTGTATGTTTATGTTCCAAAATTAATATCGTTTATGGCCTTCACACGCGTTATGCTCCTATTCTTTTTATGCTCAGCTACTAAGATTTCCCTTCAGTGGTAAAATTCCATATAAATATTCAATACTTAAACGGGCACAGTAAAGACATTAAATATACATATACATACTGTATACAGTACAGTTTTCATACAGTATTATGTTTAGTAATTAGTAATTTATGTTTAGCATGTGAAAGGCATGGTGAATCGGAGATTCTAAAAAATTACTGTACTTTGCATGATTGGAAACAAATGCGTGATTGGATCAACGAAATGCTGTGGTGTTACTTTTACAAAGACGGTCAATGAAAAAATGAATGTGGACCAGGGCAATACTTTGAGTTTAGAGCTTGTTCAAGGTCGTTCATTATCAATACTATTAGTAATATCTTCTGTAAAGACTTTGATGGCGACAGCTCAAACATGAGAGGTTGAGCTTTATTAGCTCCACCATGCGGAAATTCCGGATACTATTATTTTACTTGCGGTACCATGCGGTATCATGCGGTACTATGTGAGAATATACGGTATTAATATGGTAACTTGCGTTGCACCGCGACAAGCGCACCGCAAAATAATGCGGTATCGCCCGCTTGTTTTGAATGACTGCATCTGTAAATCATTTTCTTTGACTTCTAAGTCCCTTAATTATCATTAAGCACAGGTTTCTTTTTTGATACCATCGTTAGACAAAGCAGGAACTTATTGTACTTTCTAATGACATTAAAATCTGTAATCTGTAATCTTTCCACGTGTAATCGTCTTTAATTTTGTTATACATTTTAGAATTTTTTTTGTTCATATTGTAACGCTTACGGCCGACAGGTACTGTGTAAGAGCCGGCGTACCAGAGCAGGTGACGTCACCGCCCTTCCCTGTGATAGCAGGACAACAGCTACTGGGCTATAGAGAGATCTCTCCTTAGCTCACGGGGCTAGGTCGCTGCAGAGAGACGCGGAAGTCCCGGGTTCGAGCCCCGGATGGTGTGTGGCCGACCTGATGCGGCAAGGGCGCCCGCCGGAGCCCCCGTTGCGTTATAATATCTTCGGAAAGGAAACACAGAATGCCTTTAAACCAAATGCATTTTAAAGACCACGACTTGTGAAAATGTTCACAGCTTGCACATAAAACTATCAGTGAGCTAATACTCTTTTTTTAAACCTCAGGTTTTTCATCGATGCATAATTACGCACTAACTGGAACCCATGTTCACAACGCGAGAAATACTGCTCAATACGGCTTCGTGCGAAAAACCTGTATATCACCATAGGAAGCATAACAGCATAGCCTCCAATTACCCAGACCGTAAGCACAGGAATAAAGCTTTGTTTGATTTCTGAAACCCTTTCTTTATGTCCTGTTTTCATTCAGGTAAGGGTCAACTATATACACGATGCTGACAGCAGGAAAATTCCTATACTTTACTCAGCAGCGTCTTAAAAGTATAAGTCTTATAAGTCAATCACTTAAACCATCACGCTACTGACACGTGACAACCACTGGAACAGCCGTACACATACACTATAATTTCTTTAGATACGCGATTCCATATTATATTCCCTTTTAATCAAATTCTGAAAGTATGCTTTGTTTACTCCGATAACGAGCGTATTCGCAGAAAAGGTTAAAACGATCACTTTTCACAAAGTATATAAACATACAGTTATATGGTCAGAAGGAGCACGTAAAAAAGTTTCCGAAATAACCACATGTAAGACTTTGATGCTTAAAATGTTTAGGGAGAAATGGAATACTAATGTGTATTTTATCTTTAAAATACCAATACCAGCAATATACAGTTTACATAATATGTTTATGGTCCTAAATTAATATCGTTTATGAGCATGTGAAAGGCATGGTGAATCAGAGATTCTCAAAACTTACTTTGTATGATTGGAAACGAATACGTGATCGGATCAACGAAAAGCTGTGGTGTTACTTTTTGTCAATGAAAAAATAGTCTTTTCGTTTACAAAGACGGTTACAAAGAATGTGGACCAGGGTAATACTTTGAGTTTACAGCTTGTCCAAGGTCATTCATTATTAATACTACCAGTAATATCTTCAGTAAAAACTTTGATGCATAAAATATTTCTGCATAATTAAAATATTTATGATTAAGGTAGGTTGTGTACTTTTACCCAACTTAGCAATCTTCCTTTCATAAAATATACCAACTTTTTAATGTATGATGATTAACATGCTGTAATACACAGTTTAAATTTAAAAGCTCAAATGCTGTACATGAGAGGTTAAGCTTTATTAGCTCCTCCTGGCGGTTTTACAAGGTGATTCAGGATACTATTAACATGATATAATTTGCATATGGTAATATGTGGTATGACGCGAAATGATGCGTTACACTACGTTTTTGATGCAACACACCCACCGCGTTATACCGCAACGTACCCCGCTTGTTTTGAGTGGCTGCATCTGTAGTGCATAGTGGTAAGAACTCAACTTTAATGTTGGGGCATAATGATTCATAAGTCATGAGCAACAGCATTGTCTACAAGCAGAACAATTTTAAATGTTAGCTTTTGTTCTTCACATTAGTGTTTGATTTCCAGAGCAAAATAATCCATAAACCACCAACTTTGCTGCCTATTAATGCCTTGAAAAATGATGCAAGTGTGGGGAATTTTTACGTTGAGTACCTCAATTCATCAGCAATATACTGTATAGCCATCAATTTATAATGGACTGCAGGTACACGAAAAACAGACACAATCATTCAGAATGGGAGGCACAATTCTAAACCCTGTTAAAATTCGCCAAGCTGCGGTATGACTCGGCTGTGTGGCCAAAGAACTCTGGTAACACTAGTATAGCTGGATATAAAACGGTGCACAGTAGCGTTTAAGCTGAAAATTATGTTTTGTATCATTCTGATCATTGCTGATAATATCTGACTCTGTATGAAGTTCTGGTAACACTAGTTACATCCGGATGTTAAATGGTGCACAGTAGCGTTTATTTGAGCTGAAAATAATGTTTTGTATCAGTACAATCTCGTAATTAGGACATAATCTGGTACAAACACGAGAGGGACAGGACTCTGCTTCTGCTGTGATAATTCACTCCTTTCCCTGCTCTCTCCTCACTTTTCCATGAATATCGTCCTTACTGTACTGTGACTGTGCTGTGTCAGTGTCCAAAGGGACTAGAAGAGTCTAGATCCCTGTGACTGGGCTGTGTCAGTGTGTTCACAGGGACTAGAAGAGTCTAGAGCCCTGTGACTGAGCTCTGTCAGTGTCTCTTGTCCAGAAACACGCTTGCTCCTCCCTATGTCTGTTTTCCCAGCCCGGTGATCCTGGAGCAGTTCAATCCCAGCCTGAAGAACTCTGTGTGCATTGGGAAGCAGTATGAGAACGTACCTCACCAGCGCCGCGCCCAGAGCCGACTCACCACTCTAACCTCGCCCCTCTCCCCCACAGGAGTCACCGCCATCACCAAGGACTACTTCGACATGCTGGTCAAGCTGGGGGAGCTGGCCAGCGACAGCCAGGGTTTGAAAGAGCTGTGTAAGAAGGGCAGGGGCAGCACAATAATATTTCCTTATACTTATATACGTTAAGAGTAGTCGAGGTATGGAGCAGTCTGCCCAGGCCTGTGGCTGGAGTCGATATCCTGGCTTCTTGATGAGATCTTGGGCTCACTAAGAAGGCCCCGGGGGTTTGTGATCTTTCTGTTGTTCTTTTCAGCTGCTTTTGAGTCTACATAGCTTGTCTTGGTCTCTCTGTACAGCCGAATTGTAAATGATCAGCTCAGTGTACAGAAGAAACGTGCATTTTGTACAGGATGCCATGAAGGCTCCAGAAATACATTGGAGACATATGGCCTGTCACTAGGGACCTGTATGCAGTAGAGAAGCGTGCGAAAAGAGGTGGCTTGTTTCTGCCCAGTTTTGAACCCAGGACCTTTCGCGAAACCCCCCATATTTGTTTGTGTTCCATTTGTGTTGGTTTTTCCCATTAAAACTAGTACAGGCGTCTCTGCTTGAACACGACAGATGCATTCCGGTAAAACCGTGGGTTATGCAAAATCACGCAATAAAAATAACAGGGCTCATGGGAAAAATAGGGTTAGGTGCAGACCACTCAAAAACACCTAACCAAAGCTTTACTAAATGTATCAGTTATCCTAATAAAAATGTTTACAGTTTAAACATGTTAAATTTATAGTGTAACATTTATACAATGGTTCACATGGGCAACAACGAGACATTTAGATAGCGCACGCACTTTTTATTACAGGCCTCCATCACCCTATTGCTAGGCAACAGAAACCATAAACCCTTCCATCGAACTTTAAACACACAAGGGCAGCAAAGGGAGCATGTACACAAATTAGGGTGGATACTGTCTTGGGAAACCTGACAAGGATTCATAGTTTATTGAAAATGAACAAAGTATTAATTGAGGGTTAACAAAGGTGTTCCTAGGCCTTTATTAACTCTGATTTTCATGCTTTGTAAATTGTTTCTTAAAATGTGAGAGACACTGTAACAGACCTAACAAACCCTGAAGTACAAGTAATTTTACTGTAGCGTTTTTTAAATATGACCCTCTGAACATGGCATGAGAGAATGCATTGGGAAAAAGTGATTGCACTTCTTGCTGAATTGCTATGGCCCTCCCTCCTGATTATAAGATTGTCTCACAATTCTGGCTTTGAGGTACTGTATGAGAGTACAGTATAACACACTGTCAAAATCCTGAAGTACAAGAAATGTTACTGTTGTGCTTACAGTGTGTAAATTTGGGGAATGTTTCTCTAATCCCAGAATATTTGTCACAGTGTAGTAGGAAGTGCACCTCTGTCTCTATTTCTCCCCGCTGGCAGTGGCATTCTGTCCTGGCAGCCTGTCCTCTCTGGGCAGCCAGGTCTGTCTGTGTCTGCCTGTGTCCAGTTTCTCTGGTCAGGCTGTAGTCACTGAGCCTGTCCTCTCTGGACAGTCAGGTCTGCCTGTGTCCAGTTTATATGGCCATGCTGTGGTCACTGAGCCTGTCTTCTCTGGACAGTCAGGTTTGTCTGTGTCCAGTTTCTCTGGCCAGGCTGTAGTCACTGAGCCTGTCCTCTCTGGACAGTCTGGTTTGTCTGTGTCCAGTTTCTATGTCCATGCTGTGGTCACTGAGCCTGTCGTCTCTGGACAGTCAGGTTTGTCTGTGTCCAGTTTCTCTGGCCAGGCTGTAGTCACTGAGCCTGTCCTCTCTGGACAGTCAGGTCTGCCTGTGTCCAGTTTATATGGCCAGGCTGTGGTCACTGAGACTGTCCTCTATGGACATTTATGTCTACCTGTGTCGAGTTTCTCTGGCCAGGCTGTGGTCACTGAGCCTGTCCTCTCTGGACAGTCCGGTTTGTCTGTGTCCAGTTTCTATGGCCATGCTGTGGTCACTGAGCCTGTCTTCTCTGGACAGTCAGGTCTGCCTGTGTCTGCCTGTGTCCAGTTTCTCTGGCCAGGCTGTAGTCACTGAGCCTGTCCTCTCTGGACAGTCAGGTCTGCCTGTGTCCAGTTTATATGGCCAGGCTGTGGTCACTGAGACTGTCCTCTATGGACATTTATGTCTACCTGTGTCGAGTTTCTCTGGCCAGGCTGTGGTCACTGAGCCTGTCCTCTCTGGACAGTCCGGTTTGTCTGTGTCCAGTTTCTATGGCCATGCTGTGGTCACTGAGCCTGTCTTCTCTGGACAGTCAGGTTTGTCTGTGTCCAGTTTCTATGGCCAGGCTGTGGTCACTGAGCCCGTACTTCCTCAGGGAGAGTTTCTGTTTGCTGTTACTTATGTTGGTCAAATATTCGGCTAGTGTGTATTGTGGTTTTAGCTGTCTGTAGTTTGTGTGTGTATTCCAGTGGGTGATTGTGATTGGTGTTGCTGTAGCTGTGCTGTACTGAGGTTGGCCGGTATCAAGACCAGCTGTACTCTGGGATAAGCAGGGCCTAGTGGTGGTATGAATTGTGGTCTCTGTTTCTTAGGTATAACCAGTATTTGATTACTCTCTTCTGTATGTTTATTAATAGTGGGTATTGGCCTAATTTGGCCCTGCACGTGCTGTTAAGTGGTTTTCTCTGCACATGAAGGATGTTTCTACAGCTTGATTAGATTTTCTACAGAGTGTACTCCTGGTCTGATAGGGGACCCCACACTTCACTGCCGTATAGGGCAATGGGTTCGATTACACTTTCAGATATTTGCAGCCAGATTCTTGTTGGTGGGTTGATGTTTAAGAGCCTCCTTCTTATTGCATGGAAAGCCCTGAGTGCCTTCTCCCTCAGTGCCTTCCCTGCCAGGTTAAGGCTCTCACTATCATGAGCTGATAGTGAGACTGAGGTGTGTGTAGCTGGATGTGTGCTCCAATGTGTTGTTGTTGAGTGTGAATTTGTACCTGTTTCCCTGAGGTCTGGCTTTCTTCTGGAAAACCATAACTCTGGTCTTGTCCAGATTGACTGTCAGTGCCCAGGTCTGACAGTCCTGCTCCAGCACTGCCAGGCTCTGCTGCAGCCCCTGTTCTGTGGGAACAAATATGTTCCCCATTTCAGAAAAAAGAATATCCTACCTTAATGTGAGCATGGGCACTGAGTGTTGCGTGTTGACACTGCTGATCAGTTTTCATTATGTCCCTGTAGCTCGACATTCAGCTTATTCAGCCGTTCAGTCAAGTTCAGGCTCTTGTTGCGAATACAAAGGAGCTGCGTTTATTTCTCACATAATTAACCAAAAGTGCCACTTTAGGCAGGGTGCGCTGGAGAGAGGAACAAAGGGCGTAATCAGCCAAAATGTTTTGTTACACAGGTTTGAGTTTGAGGTTTGCTTATCTGGAACAGTCCTTAAGTAGTTTACTTCATATTTAACTAATCGTTTTCATTATGTTCAAATATCTAATAAATTTACTGCTTCGTCAATATCACCACTTCAATTTGGGGTACCACAGGGATCAGTGCTGGGACCAATATTGTTCTCTCTCTACATGCTGCTGCTAGGTAGGATAATACGAAAACATAATATTAACTTTCATTCATGTGCTGATGACACGCAAGTATACATTTCGTTTACACCAAACGACAACTCTTTTATTACCACTTTAGTTAACTGCATTAATGAAGTAAAGACTTGACTGTGTGAAAACTTTTTGTTACTCAACACTGATAAAACTGAGGTTCTGTTGTTTGGAGGCAACAATACTGATAGGACTACATATAACATCATGCACTTAACTCAGAGGATTTAAAAATTTGCCTCAAAGACTCAACACATAACCTAGGTGTCATATTAGACATAAGGCTCTCATTTAACTCTCATGTTAAAACGGTATCTAAAACATGCTTCCTACAGTTAAGAAATATTGCAAAAATAAGGCAGTTTCTCTCCACTCAAGACACAGAGAAATTAATACATGCTCTTGTATACAGAAGGTTAGACTACTGCCATGCCCTACTATCAGGGAGCACCCACCACTCTTTCAACACCTTACCATTCAGAATGCAGCAGCTAGAATTTTTACTAGGAGCAGAAAGTACAACCATATAACCCCCATACTTAGCTCTCTTCATTGGCGTCCTGTCAGGTACAGGACAGACTTTAAAATCCTTTCACTTACTTACAAGGCTCTCAGAGGTCAGGCACCTGTCTATCCAATGGAACTTATTAATGATTACCATGCAAGTCGCCTGCTTAGATCACAGAATGCAGGTCTTCTTCATATTCCACGAATTAATAAAATAACAGTTGGCGGTAAAGCCTGTAGTTGCATGGCCCCTATTTTATGGAACAGTCTCCCACCTCATATTCGGGATGACGAATCAATCTCAGTATTCAAATCCAGACTGAAGACCTATTACTTCAGCATAGCCTACTCACACCTTACATTATAGCCTGCTGCAACCATGGCTGCTGGTGCTGCTGTACATGCCATTGTGTGTCTCTACGTTGGCCCACCAGGTAGATACATCTGTTCTGACCAAACCATCCTATTCTCCTCCCCAGATGTCCAGATGGTGCCTGGGCTGGGTAACATCTGAGTTGGATGCTGCCTCACTGCCATGGGTGCATAATTTAATTTAGCAAAATCCTGAACTTCATGAAAACTTTACTGTAGCATTTTTTAAATATGACATAATCACCACTCACCCTGTGAGTGAGTGGTGCACTGTTGGAGAATGTCCTTATCCTGCCCAAGCCAGGTGGTTAGTCGTCTGGTTTTGGAGTTTGTTTTCCGGGGAGATGCCAATTTTCCTAAGCCGGTCGCTGAAAACCGAGTTTTTCAAAATAACCATAAGTCAACAAATTGAAGGATTTGATAATAATAGAGAAATCATAACAATGACCCCGTTTGGCTAATCATGCATACCCAACAGTACTGTAATCCACTTTCTTTGCAAACACGTTTTATTTTTAATTTGACTCATTCACGCATGATGAATTTATTTTTTACATCAAACGGGATCTTGTTTCACTATCCAAATTTTGCATATGTGGAGTCAAAATTGATCCATGTGTGTTTTCTATGAATTTCAATGCATCACACTGGTCATTTATCTTATAAAAAAAACACCTCTCAGTGCAAGGGCTGCCAGAGCCAAAAAGAAAACGGTGTCAGTTCTGTCCTACAGTACTGCAAACAACTGCGACATTCTTGTCTGAATGTAATACATCCTCCTCGCATATCTCTAATACATTAGCCTAAAGTCGCACACTAGTGCATATTTTTTATAATACAAACACATACAGAAGGCAACACCATTTTTACTCATTTAATGTCTTTCCCTGTAGTCTACCTGGTCCACCCTTACCCCATCTCCCACACCACACTTAGGCTACTGCGTTGTACATGCCACACACATGAAGCCAACATTAATAAACCAGTGAAATATCACCTAAAGAAACTTGTAGTTCTGAATACTAATAATACAACTAATCTAAGAGTAGGGCTGGTCAATATGACCTCAAATCACTATCACGATAATCATTTTAATGATATATTTTTTTAAACTCTTGAAATTATATGATTACATGATATGCTGAAAGATCCCGTTTTAAATATGTAAAACTATTAAACTTAGTAAATGTCAGGCACCAGTTTGAGAAAAATATTTTTTAAGTGCACAATGTATCTCTTGTCAAGGAATTGAACGAGTCTCTTGAAACCACTATTCTCCACTGTAGGTATGGGAACCATGTCCTTCGCTCTGTTGTATGTAATGGCGTTAATTGTCTCGTTTCATCTGCGTAAATCTTTTGCATATTGAGTGGCATTAGTAAATGCCTGTGTTAGAGACAGCTGTTTGGGGGGGAATCACTTCGGCCATGAGTGCGTTTGTCAGTCTCTCTATTTCTTTTTTGCACTCTTTGTATTCCACGACATGGTTGTGTTTCAAGTGATGAAACAAGTTGCTTGTGTCACTTGTGGGCGCAGAAACGGTTCTCTGACAGAGTTTACTTCTGACTTCTCTTTGTTCAGTATCCGATTTGCTGAAGCCAAAATATGACCAAATGATCGACACCGGACTTATTTTAGATACCAGCTCATCTTCATTTGTACTTTGGTCATTCATGCCTGACTGGGGTTCAGCATAAGTGCTCGTGTTGTCTCATGCCTGGCACGCTTCTTTGTGTTTTAAATGGAGAACGAAGGTTGGACGAGGCAGAAGCATGTGACTGGATATAACAACTGGGTGTTGTCGTTTTTTAAGAGAACCGCTCATGAAAACACACAGTGGGAAAGCGTACTGCGGTACAACGCGGCAAACTGTGGGTGATTTTGCGCAGTACAGGGTTGTACCATGCATTTTGAATGGCTGCATCTGTATTTGGCAATAATGATACTTTAACATGCCATGTTCAGAAAGTCACGACTACACACACAGAGAAACCAGTGCCAATTATCCTTCAGCAAGAATATGCAGACTCCACACACACAGACACACAAACCAGTGAGCCACAGCAAGAACACGCAGACTCCACACACACACAGACACACGAACCAGTGAGCCACAGCAAGAACACGCAGACTCCACACAATAAGACAACACAACCAGTGATCTACGGCAGGAACTAATTAAGGGGGTTCATACAGAGACACTGAATCTTTCAACTGCCAATTGTGTCGTGGAATAGAATCACAACCCTTTCTCCCTAAATAAATTAGAGAAAGTGATTAAGTGAGCATGTTTTCTGAATGAACAACACCAAAAATAATGAAGTACATACTGCATACATGCCACATAAGTATGCTGTTAACCTTTATCAGTGGTCCATCAACATGCTTTTAGCTGCACCATACAGTATAATTTACTTTATCTTTTTAAGTTGTAATGTTTTTAATTTTACTGGGGGGGTCATGGGGGAAATTCCAATTCAAATTTCAAGCATAGGTAAGAGTGAAACAGCTGTAAGGAGTGATTCTCAGGGTCTAATTTGTCATTACAACAACAAAACAACAATTGCCATTACAAGCCCTAAATAGCGCTGGGCTATATCTCTAAAAATGCTTTATAACTTCACATACGTCCAAAAATGTTTTTACTTACTGCCTGTTGAGTTGGGAGTTGC
Organism: Atractosteus spatula; assembly: GCF_055471065.1. NCBI lineage: Eukaryota > Metazoa > Chordata > Actinopteri > Semionotiformes > Lepisosteidae > Atractosteus > Atractosteus spatula. The sequence continues at coordinate 36,086,290 of NC_142711.1, read as the reverse complement.
CTGTGGTGTATTGAGGGCTGCATACAGACTCTGATATTATGAACAATGTTCTGAATTTATCCAGATACACAAATTCATGCCAGAGCTAACAACAAGCTATAATAGAAAATTCCATTTTAATATTAAATATTAAGCAGATTAAAATATGCACATGAAAGGGATTAAATGATGACATCGTTTTACTAACAACCAATACACTGCAAGTGCCCCTGTCGGTCATTTTGGCCAGCCAATCTCGTACTGCGGTTCAACACGGCAAACTGTGGGTAATTTTGCAAGGTACGGGGTTGTACCATGCATTTTGAATGGCTGCATCTGTATTTGGCAATAACAATACTTTAACATGCCATGTTCAGAAAGTCATGACTCCACACACAGAGACACCAGTGCCAATACTCCCTCAGCAAGAATATGCAGACTCCACACACAGGCACCAGTACCAGTGAGCTACAGCAAGAACACGCAGACTCCACACACACAGATGCATGAACCAGTGACCCACAGCAAGAACACGCAGACTCCACACACACATAGACCGGTTCCAATTGTCCCTCAGCAAGAACATGCAGACTCCACACAAACAGACAACACTACCAGTGATCTACAGCAGGAACTAATTAAGGGGGTTCATACAGAGACACTGAATCTTTCAACTGCCAATAGTGTTGTGGAATAGAATCACAACCCTTTCTCCCTACATAAATTAGAGAAAGTGATTAAGTGAGCATGTTTTCTAAATGAGCAACACCAAAAATATTGAAGTATCTACTGCATACATGCCACATACTGTAAGTATGCTGTTATCCTTTATCAATGGTCCATCAACATGCATTTAGCTGCACCATACAGTATAATTTACTTTATCTTTTTAAGTTGTAATGTTTTTAATTTTATTGGGGGGGCGTTCATAGGGGGAAATTCCAATTTCATGCATAGGGTAGAGTGAAACAGCTGTAAGGAGTGATTCTCAGGGTCTAATTTGTCATTACAACAACAAAACAACAGTTGCCGTTACAAGCCCAAAATTGCGTTGGGTTATAATGCTATAATGCTTTTAGCGTTGGGCTAAAATGCTTTAGAACTTCACATACGTCCAAAAATGTTTTTACTTACTGCCTGTTGTGTCGGGAGTTGCCTGTGGTGTATTTTCCATCCCCCTTTTTGGCAAACTGATGCTTGCAGGGATTTGATCTCGGTTTTCACTTCTACCATGCCTCCATTTGCAGAGACACATTCTTGAACCTTGACCTTTACCCAGTCTATCAGCGCTGTAATTATTCCCCCGATGCATGTGAATAACGGTCCTGTTTGTCAATTAGTAAAACAGTAATTAAGATTTCATATGTGAAAATTAGATCTTTGTTAAGTGCTTTGTTTGTATTCATTCCTCTTTCTCATTACAGTGTTAACATACTGAAGGATCCAGTCTCTCAATGTCTCTGTATAGGCCCCCTTAATTAGTTCCTGCTGTAGATCACTGGTAGTGTTGTCTATTTGTGTGGAGTCTGCATGTTCTTGCCGTGTTGGGAGAGCGTTAGACTGAAGATCTAAAGGTCCCTTGTTTGATCCCGGGTTTTGGCCTTTTGGTATTTTACGCCCTTTGTTCCTCTCTCCAGCGCCCCCTGCCTAATCTGGCACTTTTGGTTAATTATGTGAGAAATAAACGCAGGTCCTTTGTATTCTCAACAAGAGCCTGAACTTGACTGAACTCCTGAATGAGCTGAATGTCGAGCTGCAAGGACACAATAAAAATGTCATCAACATGATCAGCAGTGTCAACACGTTCAAAAAAAATTACAAGTGTTCTCAAGTAAGCTTCTCAGTGCCAATGCTCACATGAAGGTACAATATTCTTTTTTCTAAAATGGGGAACATGTTTGTTCCCACAGAACAGAGCCTGGCACTGCTGGAGCAGGACTCTCAGACCTGGGCACTGACAGTCAATCTGGACAAAATCAGAGTTATGGTTTTCCAGAAGAAAGCCAGAACTCAGGGAAACAGGTACAAATTCACACTCAACAACAACACATTGGAGCACACTTCCAGCTACACACACCTCAGTCTCTAAGAAGGAGGCTCTTCAATATCAACCCACCCACAAGAATCTGGCTGCAAATATCTGAAAGTGTAATCCAACCCATTACCCTATACGGCAGTGATGTGTGGGGTCCCCTCACAGACCAGGAGTGCACTCTGTGGAAACTCTAATCAACCTGTAGAAACATCCGCTATGTGCAGATTAAAACACCTACAGTAACTGCTATCACCAGAAGTGCATTGTAGGTCGGATCTCAGCCACAGTGTATAGAGTTTGTCAAAACGTTGTTTTCAGCTGAAATAAAAGCTTTTTTGCAACCATTGGCATCCCACTGTAACTGCTATCACCAGAAGTGCATTGTAGGTCGGATCTCAGCCACAGTGTATAGAGTTTGTCAAAACGTTGTTTTCAGCTAAAATAAATGCATTTTTGCAACCATTGGCATCCTACTGTAACTGCTATCACCAGAAGTGCATTGTAGGTCGGATCTTAGCCACAGTGTACGGAGTTTGTCAAAACGTTGTTTTCAGCTGAAATAAACGCATTTTTGAAACCGTCGGCATCCCTCTGTAACTGCTATCACCAGAAGTGCATTCTAAGTCGGATCTCAGTTTCAGTGTAGAGAGTTTGTCAAATCATTGTTTTCAGCTGAAATAAAAGCTTTTTTGCAACCATTGGCATCCCACTGTAACTGCTATCACCAGAAGTGCATTCTGAGTCGGATCTCAGTCTCAGTGTAGAGTTTGTCAAAACGTTGTTTTCAGCTGAAGTAAACGCGTTTTTGCAACCATTGGCATCCCACTGTAACTGCTATCACCAGAAGTGCATTCTGAGTCGGATCTCAGTCTCAGTGTAGAGATTTTGTCAAATAGTTGTTTTCAGCTGAAATAAAAGCATTTTTGCAACCTTTGGAATCCCACTGTAACTGCTATCACCAGAAGTGTATTGTAGGTCGGATCTAAGCCACAGTGTAGAGAGTTTGTCAAAACGTTGTTTTCAGCTGATATAAACGCGGTTTTGCAACCATTGGTATCCCACTGTAACTGCTATCACCAGAAGTGCATTCTGAGTCGGATCTCAGTCTCAGTGTAGATAGTTTGTCAAATTGTTGTTTTCAGCTGAAATAAAAGCGTTTTTGCAACCATTGGCATCCCACTGTAACTGCTGTCACCAGAAGTGCATTCTAGGTTGGATCTCAGTCTCAGTGTAGAGAGTTTGTCAGAACGTTGTTTTCAGCTGAAATAAATGTGTTTTTGCAACCTTTGGCATCCCACGGTAACTGCTATCACCAGAAATGCATTCTGATTCGGATCTCAGACTCAGTTTATAGAGTTTGTCAAAATGTTGTTTTTAGCTGAAATAAACGCGTTTTTGCAACCATTGGCATCCCACTGTAACAGCTGTCAACAGAAGTGCATTCTTAGTCGGATCTGTCTCAGTGTAGAGAGTTTGTCAATACGTTGTTTTCAACTGAAATAAACGCATTTTTGCAACCATTGGCATCCCAGTGTAAGTGCTATCACCAGAAGTGCATTCTGTATCGGATCTCAGTCTCAGTGTAGAGAGTTTGTCAAATCGTTGTTTTCAACTAAAATAAAAGCATTTTTGCAACCATTGGCATCCCACTGTAACTGCTTTCACCAGAAGTGCATTCTGAGTCGGATCTCTGCCACAGTGTAGAGAGTTGGTCAAAACGTTGTTTTCAGCAGAAATAAATGCTTTTTTGCAACCTTTGGCATCCCACTATAACTGCTATCACCAGAAGTGCATTCTGAGTCGGATCTCAGTCTCAGTTTATAGAGTTTGTCAAAACGTTGTTTTCAGCTGAAATAAACGCGTTTTTGCAACCATTGGCATCCCACTGTAACTGCTATCACCAGAAGTACATTCTAGGTCGGATCTCAACCACAGTGTAGTGAGTTTGTCAATACGTTGTTTTCAGCTGAAATAAAAGCTTTCTTGCAACCATCGGCATCCCTCTGTAACTGCTATCACCAGAAGTGCATTCTGAGTCAGATCTCAGTTTCAGTGTAGAGAGTTTGTCAATACATTGTTTTCAGCTGAAATAAACATGTTTTTGCAACCATTGGCATCCCACTGTAACTGCTATCACCAGAAGTGCATTCTGAGTCGGATCTCAGTCTTGGTGTAGAGAGTTTGTCAAAACGTTGTTTTCAGCTGAAATAAACGCATTTTTGCAACCATTGGCATCCCACTGTAACTGCTATCACCAGAAGTGCATTCTGAGTCGGATCTCAGTCTCAGTGTAGAGAGTTTGTCAAGTCGTTGTTTTCAGCTTAAATAAAAGCGTTTTTGCAACCAATGGCATCCCACTGTAACTGCTATCACCAGAAGTGCATTCTGAGTCGGATCTCAGCCACAGTGTAGAGAGTTTGTCAATACGTTGTTTTCAGCTGAATTAAAAGCTTTCTTGCAACCATCGGCATCCCTCTGTAACTGCTATCACCAGAAGTGCATTCTGAGTCAGATCTCAGTTTCAGTGTAGAGAGTTTGTCAAATCGTTGTTTTCAGCTGAAATAAAAGCTTTTTTGCAACCATTGGCATCCCACTGTAACTGCTATCACCAGAAGTGCATTCTGAGTCGGATCTCAGTCTCAGTGTAGAGAGTTTGTCAAAACGTTGTTTTCAGCTGAAATAAATGCATTTTTGCAACCATTGGCATCCTACTGTAACTGCTATCACCAGAAGTGCATTGTAGGTCGGATCTTAGCCACAGTGTAGGGAGTTTGTCAATACGTTGTTTTTAGCTGAAATAAACATGTTTTTGCAACCATTGGCATCCCACTGTACCTCCTATCACCAGAAGTGCATTCTGAGTCGGATCTCACTCTTTGTGTAGAGAGTTTGTCAAAGCGTTGTTTTTAGCTGAAATAAACTTATTTTTGGAACCATTGGCATCCCACTGTAACTGCTATCACCAGAAGTGCATTCTGAGTCGGATCTCAGTCTCAGTGTAGAGAGTTTGTCAAAACGTTGTTTTCAGCTGAAATAAAAGCATTTTTGCAATCATTGGCATCCCACTGTAACTGCTATCACCAGAAGTGCATTGTTGGTCTGATCTCAGTCTCAGTGTAGAGAATTTGTCAAAACGTTGTTTTCAGCTGAAATAAACGCATTTTTGAAACCGTCGGCATCCCTATGTAACTGCTATCACCAGAAGTGCATTCTGAGTCGGATCTCAGTTTCAGTGTAGAGAGTTTGTCAAATCGTTGTTTTCAGCTGAAATAAAAGCTTTTTTGCAACCATTGGCATCCCACTGTAACTGCTGTCAACAGAAGTGCATTCTTAGTCGGATCTCTGTCTCAGTGTAGAGTTTGTCAAAACGTTGTTTTCAGCTGAAATAAACGCATTTTTCCAACCATTGGCATCCCACTGTAACTGCTATCACCAGAAGTGCATTGTAGGTCGGATCTCAGCCACAGTGTATAGAGTTTGTCAATACTTTGTTTTCACCTGATATAAACGTGGTTTTGCAACCATTGCTGTCCCACTGTAACTGCTATCACCAGAAGTGCATTCTGAGTCGTATCTCAGTCTCAGTGTAGAGAGTTTGTCGAATCGTTGTTTTCAGCTGAATTAAAAGCTTTCTTGCAACCATCGGCATCCCTCTGTATCTGCTATCACCAGAAGTGCATTCTGAGTCGGTTCTCAGTCTCAGTGTAGAGAGTTTGTCAAAACGTTGTTTTCAGCTGAAATAAATGCATTTTTGCAACCATTGGCATCCTACTGTAACTGCTATCACCAGAAGTGCATTGTAGGTCGGATCTTAGCCACAGTGTAGGGAGTTTGTCAATACGTTCTTTTTAGCTGAAATAAACGTATTTTGCAACCATTGGCATCCCACTGTACCTCCTATCACCAGAAGTGCATTCTGAGTCGGATCTCAGTCTCAGTGTAGAGAGTTTGTCAAATAGTTGTTCTCAGCTGAAATAAAAGCATTTTTGCAACCATTGGCATCCCACTGTAACTGCTATCACCAGAAGTGCATTGTTGGTCTGATCTCAGCCACAGTGTAGAGAATTTGTCAAAACGTTGTTTTCAGCTGAAATAAACGCATTTTTGAAACCGTTGGCATCCCTCTGTAACTGCTATCACCAGAAGTGCATTCTGAGTCGGATCTCAGTCTCAGTGTAGAGTTTGTCAAAACGTTGTTTTCAGCTGAAATAAAAGCTTTTTTGCAACCATTGGCATCCCAGTGTAACTGCTATCACCAGAAGTGCATTCTGAGTCGGATCTCAGTCTCAGTGTAGAGTTTGTCAAAACGTTGTTTTCAGCTGAAATAAACGCATTTTTGCAACCTTTGGCATCCCACTGTAACTGCTATCACCAGAAGTGCATTCTGAGTCGGATCTCAGTCTCAGTGTAGAGATTTTGTCAAATAGTTGTTTTCAGCTGAAATAAATGCATTTTTGCAACCATTGGCATCCCACTGTAACTGCTATCACCAGAAGTGCATTGTAGGTCGGATCTAAGCCACAGTGTAGAGAGTTTTTCAAAACGTTGTTTTCAGCTGATATAAACTCGGTTTTGCAACCATTGGTATCCCACTGTAACTGCTATCACCAGAAGTGCATTCTGAGTCGGATCTCAGTCTCAGTGTAGAGAGTTTGTCAAATTGTTGTTTTCAGCTGAAATAAAAGCGTTTTTGCAACCATTGGCATCCCACTGTAACTGCTGTCACCAGAAGTGCATTCTAGGTTGGATCTCAGTCTCAGTGTAGAGAGTTTGTCAGAACGTTGTTTTCAGCTGAAATAAATAGGTTTTTGCAACCTTTGGCATCCCACGGTAACTGCTATCACCAGAAATGCATTCTGATTCGGATCTCAGACTCAGTTCATAGAGTTTGTCAAAATGTTGTTTTTAGCTGAAATAAACGCGTTTTTGTAACCATTGGCATCCCACTGTAACTGCTGTCACCAGAAGTGCATTCTTAGTCGGATCTCTGTCTCAGTGTAGAGAGTTTGTCAATACGTTGTTTTCAACTGAAATAAACGCATTTTTGCAACCATTGACATCCCACTGTAAATGCTTTCACCAGAAGTGCATTCTGAGTCGGATCTCAGTCTCAGTTTATAGAGTTTGACAAAACGTTGTTTTCAGCTGAAATAAACGCGTTTTTGCAACCATTGGCATCCCACTGTAACTGCTATCACCAGAAGTACGTTCTAGGTCGGATCTCAACCACAGTGTAGAGAGTTTGTCAATACGTTGTTTTCAGCTGAAATAAAAGCTTTTTTGCAACCATTGGCATCCCACTGTAACTGCTATCACCAGAAGTGCATTCTGAGTCGGATCTCAATCTCAGTGTAGAGAGTTTGTCAAAACGTTGTTTTCAGCTGAAATAAAAGCCTTTCTCCAACCATTGGCATCCCACTGTAACTGCTATCACCAGAAGTGCAGTGTAGGTCGGATCTTAGCCACAGTGTAGAGAGTTCGTCAATACATTGTTTTCAGCTGAAATAAACGCATTTTTGCAACCATTGGCATCCCACTGTAACTGCTATCACCAGAAGTGCATTCTGAGTCGGATCTCAGTCTCAGTGTAGAGAGTTTGTCAAAACGTTGTTTCCAGCTGAAATAACAGCATTTTTGCAACCATTGGCATCCCATTGTAACTGCCATCACCAGAAGTGCATTGTAGGTCGGATCTCAGCCACAGTGTATAGAGTTTGTCAAAACGTTGTTTTCAGCTGATATAAACGCGGTTTTGCAACCATTGGCATCCCACTGTAACTGCTATCACCAGAAGTGCATTCTGAGTCGGATCTCAGTCTTTGTGTAGAGAGTTTGTCAAAATCTTGTTTTCAGCTGAAATAAACGCATTTTTGGAACCATTGGCATCCCACTGTAACTGCTATCACCAGAAGTGCATTCTGAGTCGGATCTCAGTCTCAGTGTAGAGAGTTTGTCAAATAGTTGTTTTCAGCTGAAATAAAAGCGTTTTTGCAACCATTGGCATCCCACTGTATCTGCTATCACCAGAAGTTCATTTTAGGTCGGATCTCATCCACAGTGTAGAGAGTTTGTCAATACGTTGTTTTCAACTGAAATAAATGCATTTTTGCAACCATTGGCATCCTACTGTAACTGCTATCACCAGAAGTGCATTGTAGGTCGGATCTTAGCCACAGTGTAGGGAGTTTGTCAATACGTTGTTTTTAGCTGAAATAAACGTGTTTTTGCAACCATTGGCATCCCACTGTAACTCCTATCACCAGAAGTGCATTCTGAGTCGGATCTCAGTCTTTGTGTAGAGAGTTTGTCAAAATCTTGTTTTCAGCTGAAATAAACGCATTTTTGGAACCATTGGCATCCCACTGTAACTGCTATCACCAGAAGTGCATTCTGAGTCGGATCTCAGTCTCAGTGTAGAGAGTTTGTCAAATAGTTGTTTTCAGCTGAAATAAAAGCATTTTTGCAACCATTGGCATCCCACTGTAACTGCTATCACCAGAAGTGCATTGTTGGTCGGATCTCAGCCACAGTGTATAGAGTTTGTCAATACGTTGTTTTTAGCTGAAATAAACGCATTTTTGCAACCATCGGCATCCCTCTGTAACTGCTATCACCAGAAGTGCATTCTGAGTCGGATCTCAGTCTTTGTGTAGAGAGTTTGTCAAATCGTTGTTTTCAGCTGAAATAAAAGCTTTTTTGCAACCATTGGTATCCCACTGTAACTGCTATCACTAGAAGTGCATTCTGAGTCGGATCTCAGTCTCAGTGTAGAGAGTTTGTCAAACTGTTGTTTTCAGCTGAAATAAAAGCGTTTTTGGAACCATTGGCATCCCACTGTAACTGCTGTCACCAGAAGTGCATTCTAGGTTGAATCTCAGTCTCAGTGTAGAGAGTTTGTCAGAACGTTGTTTTCAGCTTAAATAAATGTGTTTTTGTAACTTTTGGCATCCCACGGTAACTGCTATCGCCAGAAATGCATTCTGATTCGGATCTCAGCATCAGTTTATAGAGTTTGTCAAAATGTTGTTTTTAGCTGAAATAAAAGCTTATTTGCAACCATTGGCATCCCACTGTAACTTCTATCACCAGAAGTGCATTCTGAGTCGGATCTCAGTCTCAGTGTAGAGAGTTTGTCAAAACGTTGTTTTCAGCTGAAATAAACGCATTTTTGGAACCATTGGCATCCCATTGTAACTGCTGTCACCAGAAGTGCATTGTAGGTCGGATCTCAGCCACAGTGTATAGAGTTTGTCAAAACGTCGTTTTCAGCTGAAATAAAAGCTTTTTTGCAACCATTGGCATCCCACTGTAACTGCTATCACCAGAAGTGCATTCTAGGTCGGATCTCAGCCACAGTGAAGAGAGTTTGTTAATACGTTGTTTTCAACTGAAATAAACACATTTTTGCAACCATTGGCATCCCACTGTAAGTGCTGTCAACAGAAGTGCATTCTTAGTCGGATCTCAGTCTCAGTGTAGAGAGTTTGTCAAATCGTTGTTTTCAGCTAAAATAAAAGCGTTTTTTCAACCATTGGCTTCCCATTGTAACTGCTTTCACCAGAAGTGCATTCTGAGTCGTATCTCTGCCACAGTGTAGAGAGTTGGTCAAAACGTTGTTTTCAGCTGAAATAAATGCATTTTTGCAACCATTGGCATCCTACTGTAACTGCTATCACCAGAAGTGCATTGTAGGTCGGATCTTAGCCACAGTGTACGGAGTTTGTCAAGTCGTTGTTTTCAGCTTAAATAAAAGCGTTTTTGCAACCAATGGCATCCCACTGTAACTGCTATCACCAGAAGTGCATTCTGAGTCGGATCTCAGCCACAGTGTAGAGAGTTTGTCAATACGTTGTTTTCAGCTGAATTAAAAGCTTTCTTGCAACCATCGGCATCCCTCTGTAACTGCTATCACCAGAAGTGCATTCTGAGTCAGATCTCAGTTTCAGTGTAGAGAGTTTGTCAAATCGTTGTTTTCAGCTGAAATAAAAGCTTTTTTGCAACCATTGGCATCCCACTGTAACTGCTATCACCAGAAGTGCATTCTGAGTCGGATCTCAGTCTCAGTGTAGAGAGTTTGTCAAAACGTTGTTTTCAGCTGAAATAAATGCATTTTTGCAACCATTGGCATCCTACTGTAACTGCTATCACCAGAAGTGCATTGTAGGTCGGATCTTAGCCACAGTGTAGGGAGTTTGTCAATACGTTGTTTTTAGCTGAAATAAACATGTTTTTGCAACCATTGGCATCCCACTGTACCTCCTATCACCAGAAGTGCATTCTGAGTCGGATCTCACTCTTTGTGTAGAGAGTTTGTCAAAGCGTTGTTTTTAGCTGAAATAAACTTATTTTTGGAACCATTGGCATCCCACTGTAACTGCTATCACCAGAAGTGCATTCTGAGTCGGATCTCAGTCTCAGTGTAGAGAGTTTGTCAAAACGTTGTTTTCAGCTGAAATAAAAGCATTTTTGCAATCATTGGCATCCCACTGTAACTGCTATCACCAGAAGTGCATTGTTGGTCTGATTTCAGTCTCAGTGTAGAGAATTTGTCAAAACGTTGTTTTCAGCTGAAATAAACGCATTTTTGAAACCGTCGGCATCCCTATGTAACTGCTATCACCAGAAGTGCATTCTGAGTCGGATCTCAGTTTCAGTGTAGAGAGTTTGTCAAATCGTTGTTTTCAGCTGAAATAAAAGCTTTTTTGCAACCATTGGCATCCCACTGTAACTGCTGTCAACAGAAGTGCATTCTTAGTCGGATCTCTGTCTCAGTGTAGAGTTTGTCAAAACGTTGTTTTCAGCTGAAATAAACGCATTTTTCCAACCATTGGCATCCCACTGTAACTGCTATCACCAGAAGTGCATTGTAGGTCGGATCTCAGCCACAGTGTATAGAGTTTGTCAATACTTTGTTTTCACCTGATATAAACGTGGTTTTGCAACCATTGCTGTCCCACTGTAACTGCTATCACCAGAAGTGCATTCTGAGTCGTATCTCAGTCTCAGTGTAGAGAGTTTGTCGAATCGTTGTTTTCAGCTGAATTAAAAGCTTTCTTGCAACCATCGGCATCCCTCTGTATCTGCTATCACCAGAAGTGCATTCTGAGTCGGTTCTCAGTCTCAGTGTAGAGAGTTTGTCAAAACGTTGTTTTCAGCTGAAATAAATGCATTTTTGCAACCATTGGCATCCTACTGTAACTGCTATCACCAGAAGTGCATTGTAGGTCGGATCTTAGCCACTGTGTAGGGAGTTTGTCAATACGTTCTTTTTAGCTGAAATAAACGTATTTTGCAACCATTGGCATCCCACTGTACCTCCTATCACCAGAAGTGCATTCTGAGTCGGATCTCAGTCTCAGTGTAGAGAGTTTGTCAAATAGTTGTTCTCAGCTGAAATAAAAGCATTTTTGCAACCATTGGCATCCCACTGTAACTGCTATCACCAGAAGTGCATTGTTGGTCTGATCTCAGCCACAGTGTAGAGAATTTGTCAAAACGTTGTTTTCAGCTGAAATAAACGCATTTTTGAAACCGTTGGCATCCCTCTGTAACTGCTATCACCAGAAGTGCATTCTGAGTCGGATCTCAGTCTCAGTGTAGAGTTTGTCAAAACGTTGTTTTCAGCTGAAATAAAAGCTTTTTTGCAACCATTGGCATCCCAGTGTAACTGCTATCACCAGAAGTGCATTCTGAGTCGGATCTCAGTCTCAGTGTAGAGTTTGTCAAAACGTTGTTTTCAGCTGAAATAAACGCATTTTTGCAACCTTTGGCATCCCACTGTAACTGCTATCACCAGAAGTGCATTCTGAGTCGGATCTCAGTCTCAGTGTAGAGATTTTGTCAAATAGTTGTTTTCAGCTGAAATAAATGCATTTTTGCAACCATTGGCATCCCACTGTAACTGCTATCACCAGAAGTGCATTGTAGGTCGGATCTAAGCCACAGTGTAGAGTTTTTCAAAACGTTGTTTTCAGCTGATATAAACTCGGTTTTGCAACCATTGGTATCCCACTGTAACTGCTATCACCAGAAGTGCATTCTGAGTCGGATCTCAGTCTCAGTGTAGAGAGTTTGTCAAATTGTTGTTTTCAGCTGAAATAAAAGCGTTTTTGCAACCATTGGCATCCCACTGTAACTGCTGTCACCAGAAGTGCATTCTAGGTTGGATCTCAGTCTCAGTGTAGAGAGTTTGTCAGAACGTTGTTTTCAGCTGAAATAAATAGGTTTTTGCAACCTTTGGCATCCCACGGTAACTGCTATCACCAGAAATGCATTCTGATTCGGATCTCAGACTCAGTTCATAGAGTTTGTCAAAATGTTGTTTTTAGCTGAAATAAACGCGTTTTTGTAACCATTGGCATCCCACTGTAACTGCTGTCACCAGAAGTGCATTCTTAGTCGGATCTCTGTCTCAGTGTAGAGAGTTTGTCAATACGTTGTTTTCAACTGAAATAAACGCATTTTTGCAACCATTGACATCCCACTGTAAATGCTTTCACCAGAAGTGCATTCTGAGTCGGATCTCAGTCTCAGTTTATAGAGTTTGACAAAACGTTGTTTTCAGCTGAAATAAACGCGTTTTTGCAACCATTGGCATCCCACTGTAACTGCTATCACCAGAAGTACGTTCTAGGTCGGATCTCAACCACAGTGTAGAGAGTTTGTCAATACGTTGTTTTCAGCTGAAATAAAACCTTTTTTGCAACCATTGGCATCCCACTGTAACTGCTATCACCAGAAGTGCATTCGGAGTCGGATCTCAATCTCAGTGTAGAGAGTTTGTCAAAACGTTGTTTTCAGCTGAAATAAAAGCATTTCTCCAACCATTGGCATCCCACTGTAACTGCTATCACCAGAAGTGCAGTGTAGGTCGGATCTTAGCCACAGTGTAGAGAGTTTGTCAATACATTGTTTTCAGCTGAAATAAACGCATTTTTGCAACCATTGGCATCCCACTGTAACTGCTATCACCAGAAGTGCATTCTGAGTCGGATCTCAGTCTCAGTGTAGAGAGTTTGTCAAAACGTTGTTTCCAGCTGAAATAACAGCATTTTTGCAACCATTGGCATCCCATTGTAACTGCCATCACCAGAAGTGCATTGTAGGTCGGATCTCAGCCACAGTGTATAGAGTTTGTCAAAACGTTGTTTTCAGCTGATATAAACGCGGTTTTGCAACCATTGGCATCCCACTGTAACTGCTATCACCAGAAGTGCATTCTGAGTCGGATCTCAGTCTTTGTGTAGAGAGTTTGTCAAAATCTTGTTTTCAGCTGAAATAAACGCATTTTTGGAACCATTGGCATCCCACTGTAACTGCTATCACCAGAAGTGCATTCTGAGTCGGATCTCAGTCTCAGTGTAGAGAGTTTGTCAAATAGTTGTTTTCAGCTGAAATAAAAGCGTTTTTGCAACCATTGGCATCCCACTGTATCTGCTATCACCAGAAGTTCATTTTAGGTCGGATCTCATCCACAGTGTAGAGAGTTTGTCAATACGTTGTTTTCAACTGAAATAAATGCATTTTTGCAACCATTGGCATCCTACTGTAACTGCTATCACCAGAAGTGCATTGTAGGTCGGATCTTAGCCACAGTGTAGGGAGTTTGTCAATACGTTGTTTTTAGCTGAAATAAACGTGTTTTTGCAACCATTGGCATCCCACTGTAACTCCTATCACCAGAAGTGCATTCTGAGTCGGATCTCAGTCTCAGTGTAGAGAGTTTGTCAAATAGTTGTTTTCAGCTGAAATAAAAGCATTTTTGCAACCATTGGCATCCCACTGTAACTGCTATCACCAGAAGTGCATTGTTGGTCGGATCTCAGCCACAGTGTATAGAGTTTGTCAATACGTTGTTTTTAGCTGAAATAAACGCATTTTTGCAACCATCGGCATCCCTCTGTAACTGCTATCACCAGAAGTGCATTCTGAGTCGGATCTCAGTCTCAGTGTAGAGTTTGTCAAAACGTTGTTTTCAGCTGAAATAAATGCATTTTTGCAACCATTGGTATCCCACTGTAACTGCTATCACTAGAAGTGCATTCTGAGTCGGATCTCAGTCTCAGTGTAGAGAGTTTGTCAAACTGTTGTTTTCAGCTGAAATAAAAGCGTTTTTGGAACCATTGGCATCCCACTGTAACTGCTGTCACCAGAAGTGCATTCTAGGTTGAATCTCAGTCTCAGTGTAGAGAGTTTGTCAGAACGTTGTTTTCAGCTTAAATAAATGTGTTTTTGTAACTTTTGGCATCCCACGGTAACTGCTATCGCCAGAAATGCATTCTGATTCGGATCTCAGCATCAGTTTATAGAGTTTGTCAAAATGTTGTTTTTAGCTGAAATAAAAGCTTATTTGCAACCATTGGCATCCCACTGTAACTTCTATCACCAGAAGTGCATTCTGAGTCGGATCTCAGTCTCAGTGTAGAGAGTTTGTCAAAACGTTGTTTTCAGCTGAAATAAACGCATTTTTGGAACCATTGGCATCCCATTGTAACTGCTGTCACCAGAAGTGCATTGTAGGTCGGATCTCAGCCACAGTGTATAGAGTTTGTCAAAACGTTGTTTTCAGCTGAAATAAAAGCTTTTTTGCAACCATTGGCATCCCACTGTAACTGCTATCACCAGAAGTGCATTCTAGGTCGGATCTCAGCCACAGTGAAGAGAGTTTGTTAATACGTTGTTTTCAACTGAAATAAACACATTTTTGCAACCATTGGCATCCCACTGTAAGTGCTGTCAACAGAAGTGCATTCTTAGTCGGATCTCAGTCTCAGTGTAGAGAGTTTGTCAAATCGTTGTTTTCAGCTAAAATAAAAGCGTTTTTTCAACCATTGGCTTCCCATTGTAACTGCTTTCACCAGAAGTGCATTCTGAGTCGTATCTCTGCCACAGTGTAGAGAGTTGGTCAAAACGTTGTTTTCAGCTGAAATAAATGCATTTTTGCAACCATTGGCATCCTACTGTAACTGCTATCACCAGAAGTGCATTGTAGGTCGGATCTTAGCCACAGTGTACGGAGTTTGTCAAAACGTTGTTTTCAGCTGAAATAAACGCATTTTTGAAACCGTCGGCATCCCTCTGTAACTGCTATCACCAGAAGTGCATTCTAAGTCGGATCTCAGTTTCAGTGTAGAGAGTTTGTCAAATCGTTGTTTTCAGCTGAAATAAAAGCTTTTTTGCAACCATTGGCATCCAACTGTAACTGCTATCACCAGAAGTGCATTCTGAGTCTGATCTCAGTCTCAGTGTAGAGTTTGTCAAAACGTTGTTTTCAGCTGAAATAAACGCATTTTTGCAACCATTGGCATCCCACTGTAACTGCTATCACCAGAAGTGCATTCTGAGTCGGATCTCAGTCTCAGTGTAGAGATTTTGTCAAATAGTTGTTTTCAGCTGAAATAAAAGCATTTTTGCAACCTTTGGAATCCCACTGTAACTGCTATCACCAGAAGTGTATTGTAGGTCGGATCTAAGCCACAGTGTAGAGAGTTTGTCAAAACGTTGTTTTCAGCTGAAATAAAAGCGTTTTTGCAACCATTGGCATCCCACTGTAACTGCTGTCACCAGAAGTGCATTCTAGGTTGGATCTCAGTCTCAGTGTAGAGAGTTTGTCAGAACGTTGTTTTCAGCTTAAATAAATGTGTTTTTGCAACCTTTGGCATCCCACGGTAACTGCTATCACCAGAAATGCATTCTGATTCGGATCTCAGCATCAGTTTATAGAGTTTGTCAAAATGTTGTTTTTAGCTGAAATAAAAGCTTATTTGCAACCATTGGCATCCAACTGTAACTTCTATCACCAGAAGTGCATTCTAAGTCGGATCTCAGTCTCAGTGTAGAGAATTTGTCAAAGGTTGTTTTCAGCTGAAATAAACGCATTTTTGGAACCATTGGATCCTATTGTAACTGCTATCACCAGAAGTGCATTGTAGGTCGGATCTCAGCCACAGTGTATAGAGTTTGTCAAAACGTTGTTTTCAGCTGAAATAAAAGCTTTTTTGCAACCATTGGCATCCCACTGTAACTGCTATCACCAGAAGTGCATTCTAGGTTGGATCTCAGTCTCAGTGTAGAGAGTTTGTCAGAACGTTGTTTTCAGCTTAAATAAATGTGTTTTTGCAACCTTTGGCATCCCACGGTAACTGCTATCACCAGAAATGCATTCTGATTCGGATCTCAGCATCAGTTTATAGAGTTTGTCAAAATGTTGTTTTTAGCTGAAATAAAAGCTTATTTGCAACCATTGGCATCCAACTGTAACTTCTATCACCAGAAGTGCATTCTAAGTCGGATCTCAGTCTCAGTGTAGAGAGTTTGTCAAAGGTTGTTTTCAGCTGAAATAAACGCATTTTTGGAACCATTGGCATCCGATTGTAACTGCTATCACCAGAAGTGCATTGTAGGTCGGATCTCAGCCACAGTGTATAGAGTTTGTCAAAACGTTGTTTTCAGCTGAAATAAAAGCTTTTTTGCAACCATTGGCATCCCACTGTAACTGCTATCACCAGAAGTGCATTCTAGGTCGGATCTCAGCCACAGTGTAGAGACTTTGTCAATACGTTGTTTTCAACTGAAATAAACGCGTTTTTGCAACCATTGGCATCCCACTGTATTTGCTGTCAACAGAAGTGCATTCTTAGTCGGATCTCAGTCTCAGTGTAGAGAGTTTGTCAAATCGTTGTTTTCAGCTAAAATAAAAGCGTTTTTGCAACCATTGGCATCCCATTGTAACTGCTTTCACCAGAAGTGCATTCTGAGTCGTATCTCTGCCACAGTGTAGAGAGTTGGTCAAAACGTTGTTTTCAGCTGAAATAAATGCATTTTTGCAACCATTGGCATCCCTCTGTAACTGCTATCACCAGAAGTGCATTGTAGGTCGGATCTTAGCCACAGTGTACGGAGTTTGTCAAAACGTTGTTTTCAGCTGAAATAAACGCATTTTTGAAACCGTCGGCATCCCTCTGTAACTGCTATCACCAGAAGTGCATTCTAAGTCGGATCTCAGTTTCAGTGTAGAGAGTTTGTCAAATCGTTGTTTTCAGCTGAAATAAAAGCTTTTTTGCAACCATTGGCATCCCACTGTAACTGCTATCACCAGAAGTGCATTCTGAGTCGGATCTCAGTCTCAGTGTAGAGTTTGTCAAAACGTTGTTTTCAGCTGAAATAAACGCATTTTTGCAACCATTGGCATCCCACTGTAACTTCTATCACCAGAAGTGCTTTCTGAGTCGGATCTCAGTCTCAGTGTAGAGATTTTGTCAAATAGTTGTTTTCAGCTGAAATAAAAGCATTTTTGCAACCTTTGGAATCCCACTGTAACTGCTGTCACCAGAAGTGTATTGTAGGTCGGATCTAAGCCACAGTGTAGAGAGTTTGTCAAAACGTTGTTTTCAGCTGATATAAACGCGGTTTTGCAACCATTGGTATCCCACTGTAACTGCTATCACCAGAAGTGCATTCTGAGTCGGATCTCAGTCTCAGTGTAGAGAGTTTGTCAAATTGTTGTTTTCAGCTGAAATAAAAGCGTTTTTGCAACCATTGGCATCCTACTGTAACTGCTGTCACCAGAAGTGCATTCTAGGTTGGATCTCAGTCTCAGTGTAGAGAGTTTGTCAGAACGTTGTTTTCAGCTGAAATAAATGTGTTTTTGCAACCTTTGGCATCCCACGGTAACTGCTATCACCAGAAATGCATTCTGATTCGGATCTCAGACTCAGTTTATAGAGTTTATCAAAATGTTGTTTTTAGCTGAAATAAACGCGTTTTTGCAACCATTGGCATCCCACTGTAACTGCTGTCAACAGAAGTGCATTCTTAGTCGGATCTCTGTCTCAGTGTAGAGAGTTTGTCAATACGTTGTTTTCAACTGAAATAAACGCATTTTTGCAACCATTGGCATCCCACTGTAACTGCTATCACCAGAAGTGCATTCTGTATCGGATCTCAGTCTCAGTGTAGAGAGTTTGTCAAATCGTTGTTTTCAACTAAAATAAAAGCATTTTTGCAACCATTGGCATCCCACTGTAACTGCTTTCACCAGAAGTGCATTCTGAGTCGGATCTCTGCCACAGTGTAGAGAGTTGGTCAAAACGTTTTTTTCAGCAGAAATAAATGCTTTTTTGCAACCTTTCGCATCCCACTATATCTGCTATCACCAGAAGTGCATTCTGAGTCGGATCTCAGTCTCAGTTTATAGAGTTTGTCAAAACGTTGTTTTCAGCTGAAATAAACGCGTTTTTGCAACCATTGGCATCCCACTGTAACTGCTATCACCAGAAGTACATTCTAGGTCGGATCTCAACCACAGTGTAGTGAGTTTGTCAATACGTTGTTTTCAGCTGAAATAAAAGCTTTCTTGCAACCATCGGCATCCCTCTGTAACTGCTATCACCAGAAGTGCATTCTGAGTCAGATCTCAGTTTCAGTGTAGAGAGTTTGTCAATACATTGTTTTCAGCTGAAATAAACATGTTTTTGCAACCATTGGCATCCCACTGTAACTGCTATCACCAGAAGTGCATTCTGAGTCGGATCTCAGTCTTTGTGTAGAGAGTTTGTCAAAACGTTGTTTTCAGCTGAAATAAACGCATTTTTGCAACCATTGGCATCCCACTGTAACTGCTATCACCAGAAGTGCATTCTGAGTCGGATCTCAGTCTCAGTGTAGAGAGTTTGTCAAGTCGTTGTTTTCAGCTTAAATAAAAGCGTTTTTGCAACCAATGGCATCCCACTGTAACTGCTATCACCAGAAGTGCATTCTGAGTCGGATCTCAGCCACAGTGTAGAGAGTTTGTCAATACGTTGTTTTCAGCTGAATTAAAAGCTTTCTTGCAACCATCGGCATCCCTCTGTAACTGCTATCACCAGAAGTGCATTCTGAGTCAGATCTCAGTTTCAGTGTAGAGAGTTTATCAAATCGTTATTTTTAGCTGAAATAAAAGCTTTTTTGCAACCATTGGCATCCCACTGTAACTGCTATCACCAGAAGTGCATTCTGAGTCGGATCTCAGTCTCAGTGTAGAGAGTTTGTCAAAACGTTGTTTTCAGCTGAAATAAATGCATTTTTGCAACCATTGGCATCCTACTGTAACTGCTATCACCAGAAGTGCATTGTAGGTCGGATCTTAGCCACAGTGTAGGGAGTTTGTCAATACATTGTTTTTAGCTGAAATAAACGTGTTTTTGCAACCAATGGCATCCCACTGTAACTGCTATCACCAGAAGTGCATTCTGAGTCGGATCTCAGCCACAGTGTAGAGAGTTTGTCAATACGTTGTTTTCAGCTGAATTAAAAGCTTTCTTGCAACCATCGGCATCCCTCTGTAACTGCTATCACCAGAAGTGCATTCTGAGTCAGATCTCAGTTTCAGTGTAGAGAGTTTATCAAATCGTTATTTTTAGCTGAAATAAAAGCTTTTTTGCAACCATTGGCATCCCACTGTAACTGCTATCACCAGAAGTGCATTCTGAGTCGGATCTCAGTCTCAGTGTAGAGAGTTTGTCAAAACGTTGTTTTCAGCTGAAATAAATGCATTTTTGCAACCATTGGCATCCTACTGTAACTGCTATCACCAGAAGTGCATTGTAGGTCGGATCTTAGCCACAGTGTAGGGAGTTTGTCAATACATTGTTTTTAGCTGAAATAAACGTGTTTTTGCAACCATTGGCATCCCACTGTACCTCCTATCACCAGAAGTGCATTCTGAGTCGGATCTCAGTCTCAGTGTAGAGAGTTTGTCAAATAGTTGTTTTCTGCTGAAATAAATGCATTTTTGCAACCATTGGTATCCCACTGTAACTTCTATCACTAGAAGTGCATTCTGATTCGGATCTCAGACTCAGTTTATAGAGTTTGTCAAAATGTTGTTTTTAGCTGAAATAAACGCGTTTTTGCAACCATTGGCATCCCACTGTATTTGCTGTCAACATAAGTGCATTCTTAGTCGGATCTCTGTCTCAGTGTAGAGAGTTTGTCAATACGTTGTTTTCAACTGAAATAAACGCATTTTTGCAACCATTGGCATCCCAGTGTAAGTGCTATCACCAGAAGTGCATTCTGTATCGGATCTCAGTCTCAGTGTAGAGAGTTTGTCAAATCGTTGTTTTCAACTAAAATAAAAGCATTTTTGCAACCATTGGCATCCCACTGTAACTGCTTTCACCAGAAGTGCATTCTGAGTCGGATCTCTGCCACAGTGTAGAGAGTTGGTCAAAACGTTGTTTTCAGCAGAAATAAATGCTTTTTTGCAACCTTTGGCATCCCACTATAACTGCTATCACCAGAAGTGCATTCTGAGTCGGATCTCAGTCTCAGTTTATAGAGTTTGTCAAAACGTTGTTTTCAGCTGAAATAAAAGCGTTTTTGCAACCATTGGCATCCCACTGTAACTGCTATCACCAGAAGTACATTCTAGGTCGGATCTCAACCACAGTGTAGTGAGTTTGTCAATACGTTGTTTTCAGCTGAAATAAAAGCTTTCTTGCAACCATCGGCATCCCTCTGTAACTGCTATCACCAGAAGTGCATTCTGAGTCAGATCTCAGTTTCAGTGTAGAGAGTTTGTCAATACATTGTTTTCAGCTGAAATAAACATGTTTTTGCAACCATTGGCATGCCACTGTAACTGCTATCACCAGAAGTGCATTCTGAGTCGGATCTCAGTCTTTGTGTAGAGAGTTTGTCAAAACGTTGTTTTCAGCTAAAATAAACGCATTTTTGCAACCATTGGCATCCCACTGTAACTGCTATCACCAGAAGTGCATTCTGAGTCGGATCTCAGTCTCAGTGTAGAGAGTTTGTCAAGTCGTTGTTTTCAGCTTAAATAAAAGCGTTTTTCAAACCAATGGCATCCCACTGTAACTGCTTTCACCAGAAGTGCATTCTGAGTCGGATCTCAGCCACAGTGTAGAGAGTTTGTCAATACGTTGTTTTCAGCTGAATTAAAAGCTTTCTTGCAACCATCGGCATCCCTCTGTAACTGCTATCACCAGAAGTGCATTCTGAGTCAGATCTCAGTTTCAGTGTAGAGAGTTTATCAAATCGTTATTTTTAGCTGAAATAAAAGCTTTTTTGCAACCATTGGCATCCCACTGTAACTGCTATCACCAGAAGTGCATTCTGAGTCGGATCTCAGTCTCAGTGTAGAGAGTTTGTCAAAACGTTGTTTTCAGCTGAAATAAATGCATTTTTGCAACCATTGGCATCCTACTGTAACTGCTATCACCAGAAGTGCATTGTAGGTCGGATCTTAGCCACAGTGTAGGGAGTTTGTCAATACGTTGTTTTTAGCTGAAATAAACGTGTTTTTGCAACCATTGGCATCCCACTGTACCTCCTATCACCAGAAGTGCATTCTGAGTCGGATCTCACTCTTTGTGTAGAGAGTTTGTCAAAGCGTTGTTTTTAGCTGAAATAAACTTATTTTTGGAACCATTGGCATCCCACTGTAACTGCTATCACCAGAAGTGCATTCTGAGTCGGATCTCAGTCTCAGTGTAGAGAGTTTGTCAAATAGTTGTTTTCAGCTGAAATAAAAGCATTTTTGCAATCATTGGCATCCCACTGTAACTGCTATCACCAGAAGTGCATTGTTGGTCTGATCTCAGCCACAGTGTAGAGAGTTTGTCAATACATTGTTTTCAGCTGAAATAAATGCATTTTTGCAACCATTGGCATCCCATTGTAACTGCTATCACCAGAAGTGCATTGTAGGTCGGATCTCAGCCACAGTGTATAGAGTTTGTCAATACATTGTTTTCACCTGATATAAACCATGGTTTTGCAACCATTGCTGTCCCACTGTAACTGCTATCACCAGAAGTGCATTCTGAGTCGGATCTCAGTCTCAGTGTAGAGAGTTTGTCGAATCGTTGTTCTCAGCTGAAATAAAAGCTTTTTTGCAACCATTGGCATCCCACTGTAACTGCTATAACCAGAAGTGCATTCTGAGTCGGATCTCAGTCTCAGTGTAGAGAGTTTGTCACAACGTTGTTTTCAGCTGAAATAAAAGCATTTTTCCAACCATTGGCATCCCACTGTAACTGCTATCACCAGAAGTGCATTGTGGGTCGGATCTTAGCCACAGTGTAGAGAGTTTGTCAATACATTGTTTTCAGCTGAAATAAACGCATTTTTGCAACCATTGGCATCCCACTGTAACTGCTATCACCAGAAGTGCATTCTGAGTCGGATCTTAGCCACAGTGTAGAGAGTTTGTCAAAACGTTGTTTCCAGCTGAAATAAAAGCATTTTTGCAACCATTGGCATCCCATTGTAACTGCCATCACCAGAAGTGCATTGTAGGTCGGATCTCAGCCACAGTGTATAGAGTTTGTCAAAACGTTGTTTTCAGCTGATATAAACGCGGTTTTGCAACCATTGGTATCCCACTGTAACTGCTTTCACCAGAAGTGCATTCTGAGTCGGATCTCTGCCACAGTGTAGAGAGTTGGTCAAAACGTTGTTTTCAGCAGAAATAAATGCTTTTTTGCAACCTTTGGCATCCCACTATAACTGCTATCACCAGAAGTGCATTCTGAGTCGGATCTCAGTCTCAGTTTATAGAGTTTGTCAAACTGTTGTTTTTAGCTAAAATAAACACGTTTTTGCAACCATTTGAATCCCACTGTAACTGCTATCTCCAGAAGTACATTCTGAGCTGGATCTCAGACTCAGTGCAGAGAGTTTGTCAAATCGTTGTTTTCAGCTGAAATAAAAGCGTTTTTGCAACCATTGGCATCCCACTGTATCTGCTATCACCAGAAGTGCATTCTAGGTCGGATCTCATCCACAGTGTAGAGAGTTTGTCAATACGTTGTTTTCAACTGAAATAAAAGCATTTTTGCAACCATTGGCATCCCACTGTAACTGCTATCACCAGAAGTGCATTGTTGGTCGGATCTCAGCCACAGTGTATAGAGTTTGTCAATACGTTGTTTTTAGCTGAAATAAACGCATTTTTGCAACCATCGGCATCCCTCTGTAACTGCTATCACCAGAAGTGCATTCTGAGTCGGATCTCAGTCTTTGTGTAGAGAGTTTGTCAAATCGTTGTTTTCAGCTGAAATAAAAGCTTTTTTGCAACCATTGGTATCCCACTGTAACTGCTATTACTAGAAGTGCATTCTGAGTCGGATCTCAGTCTCAGTGTAGAGAGTTTGTCAAACTGTTGTTTTCAGCTGAAATAAAAGCGTTTTTGGAACCATTGGCATCCCACTGTAACTGCTGTCACCAGAAGTGCATTCTAGGTTGAATCTCAGTCTCAGTGTAGAGAGTTTGTCAGAACGTTGTTTTCAGCTTAAATAAATGTGTTTTTGCAACCTTTGGCATCCCACGGTAACTGCTATCACCAGAAATGCATTCTGATTCGGATCTCAGCATCAGTTTATAGAGTTTGTCAAAATGTTGTTTTTAGCTGAAATAAAAGCTTATTTGCAACCATTGGCATCCCACTGTAACTTCTATCACCAGAAGTGCATTCTGAGTCGGATGTCAGTCTCAGTGTAGAGAGTTTGTCAAAACGTTGTTTTCAGCTGAAATAAACGCATTTTTGGAACCATTGGCATCCCATTGTAACTGCTATCACCAGAAGTGCATTGTAGGTCGGATCTCAGCCACAGTGTATAGAGTTTGTCAAAACGTTGTTTTCAGCTGAAATAAAAGCTTTTTTGCAACCATTGGCATCCCACTGTAACTGCTATCACCAGAAGTGCATTCTAGGTCGGATCTCAGCCACAGTGTAGAGAGTTTGTTAATACGTTTTTTTCAACTGAAATAAACGCATTTTTGCAACCATTGGCTTCCCACTGTAAGTGCTGTCAACAGAAGTGCATTCTTAGTCGGATCTCAGTCTCAGTGTAGAGAGTTTGTCAAATCGTTGTTTTCAGCTAAAATAAAAGCGTTTTTGCAACCATTGGCATCCCATTGTAACTGCTTTCACCAGAAGTGCATTCTGAGTCGTATCTCTGCCACAGTGTAGAGAGTTGGTCAAAACGTTGTTTTCAGCTGAAATAAATGCATTTTTGCAACCATTGGCATCCTACTGTAACTGCTATCACCAGAAGTGCATTGTAGGTCGGATCTTAGCCACAGTGTACGGAGTTTGTCAAAACGTTGTTTTCAGCTGAAATAAACGCATTTTTGAAACCGTCGGCATCCCTCTGTAACTGCTATCACCAGAACTGCATTCTAAGTCGGATCTCAGTTTCAGTGTAGAGAGTTTGTCAAATCGTTGTTTTCAGCTGAAATAAAAGCTTTTTTGCAACCATTGGCATCCCACTGTAACTGCTATCACCAGAAGTGCATTCTGAGTCGGATCTCAGTCTCAGTGTAGAGAGTTTGTCAAATAGTTGTTTTCAGCTGAAATAAATGCATTTTTGCAACCATTGGTATCCCACTGTAACTTCTATCACTAGAAGTGCATTCTGATTCGGATCTCAGACTCAGTTTATAGAGTTTGTCAAAATGTTGTTTTTAGCTGAAATAAACGCGTTTTTGCAACCATTGGCATCCCACTGTAACTGCTGTCAACAGAAGTGCATTCTTAGTCGGATCTCTGTCTCAGTGTAGAGAGTTTGTCAATACGTTGTTTTCAACTGAAATAAACGCATTTTTGCAACCATTGGCATCCCAGTGTAAGTGCTATCACCAGAAGTGCATTCTGTATCGGATCTCAGTCTCAGTGTAGAGAGTTTGTCAAATCGTTGTTTTCAACTAAAATAAAAGCATTTTTGCAACCATTGGCATCCCACTGTAACTGCTATCACCAGAAGTGCATTCTGAGTCGGATCTCAGTCTCAGTGTAGAGAGTTTGTCAAGTCGTTGTTTTCAGCTTAAATAAAAGCGTTTTTGCAACCAATGGCATCCCACTGTAACTGCTATCACCAGAAGTGCATTCTGAGTCGGATCTCAGCCACAGTGTAGAGAGTTTGTCAATACGTTGTTTTCAGCTGAATTAAAAGCTTTCTTGCAACCATTGGCATCCCACTGTAACTGCTATCACCAGAAGTGCATTCTGAGTCGGATCTCAGTCTCAGTGTAGAGAGTTTGTCAAATAGTTGTTTTCAGCTGAAATAAAAGCATTTTTGCAATCATTGGCATCCCACTGTAACTGCTATCACCAGAAGTGCATTGTTGATCTGATCTCAGCCACAGTGTAGAGAGTTTGTCAATACATTGTTTTCAGCTGAAATAAATGCATTTTTGCAACCATTGGCATCCCATTGTAACTGCTATCACCAGAAGTGCATTGTAGGTCGGATCTCAGCCACAGTGTATAGAGTTTGTCAATACATTGTTTTCACCTGATATAAACCATGGTTTTGCAACCATTGCTGTCCCACTGTAACTGCTATCACCAGAAGTGCATTCTGAGTCGGATCTCAGTCTCAGTGTAGAGAGTTTGTCGAATCGTTGTTTTCAGCTGAAATAAAAGCTTTTTTGCAACCATTGGCATCCCACTGTAACTGCTATCACCAGAAGTGCATTGTGGGTCGGATCTTAGCCACAGTGTAGAGAGTTTGTCAATACATTGTTTTCAGCTGAAATAAACGCATTTTTGCAACCATTGGCATCCCACTGTAACTGCTATCACCAGAAGTGCATTCTGAGTCGGATCTCAGTCTCAGTGTAGAGAGTTTGTCAAAACGTTGTTTCCAGCTGAAATAAAAGCATTTTTGCAACCATTGGCATCCCATTGTAACTGCCATCACCAGAAGTGCATTGTAGGTCGGATATCAGCCACAGTGTATAGAGTTTGTCAAAACATTGTTTTCAGCTGATATAAACGCGGTTTTGCAACCATTGGTATCCCACTGTAACTGCTATCACCAGAAGTGCATTCTGAGTCGGATCTCAGTCTCAGTGTAGAGAGTTTGTCAAATTGTTGTTTTCAGCTGAAATAAACGTGTTTTTGCAACCTTTGGCATCCCACGGTAACTGCTATCACCAGAAATGCATTGTGAGTCTGATCTCAGACTCAATTTATAGAGTTTGTCAAACTGTTGTTTTTAGCTAAAATAAACACGTTTTTGCAACCATTTGAATCCCACTGTAACTGCTATCTCCAGAAGTACATTTTGAGCTGGATCTCAGACTCAGTGCAGAGAGTTTGTCAAATCGTTGTTTTCAGCTGAAATAAAAGCGTTTTTGCATCCATTGGCATCCCACTGTATCTGCTATCACCAGAAGTGCATTCTAGGTCGGATCTCATCCACAGTGTAGAGAGTTTGTCAATACGTTGTTTTCAACTGAAATAAAAGCATTTTTGCAACCATTGGCATCCCACTGTAACTGCTATCACCAGAAGTGCATTGTTGGTCGGATCTCAGCCACAGTGTATAGAGTTTGTCAATACGTTGTTTTTAGCTGAAATAAACGCATTTTTGCAACCATCGGCATCCCTCTGTAACTGCTATCACCAGAAGTGCATTCTGAGTCGGATCTCAGTCTTTGTGTAGAGAGTTTGTCAAATCGTTGTTTTCAGCTGAAATAAAAGCTTTTTTGCAACCATTGGTATCCCACTGTAACTGCTATCACTAGAAGTGCATTCTGAGTCGGATCTCAGTCTCAGTGTAGAGAGTTTGTCAAACTGTTGTTTTCAGCTGAAATAAAAGCGTTTTTGGAACCATTGGCATCCCACTGTAACTGCTGTCACCAGAAGTGCATTCTAGGTTGAATCTCAGTCTCAGTGTAGAGAGTTTGTCAGAACGTTGTTTTCAGCTTAAATAAATGTGTTTTTGCAACCTTTGGCATCCCACGGTAACTGCTATCACCAGAAATGCATTCTGATTCGGATCTCAGCATCAGTTTATAGAGTTTGTCAAAATGTTGTTTTTAGCTGAAATAAAAGCTTATTTGCAACCATTGGCATCCCACTGTATCTTCTATCACCAGAAGTGCATTCTGAGTCGGATGTCAGTCTCAGTGTAGAGAGTTTGTCAAAACGTTGTTTTCAGCTGAAATAAACGCATTTTTGGAACCATTGGCATCCCATTGTAACTGCTATCACCAGAAGTGCATTGTAGGTCGGATCTCAGCCACAGTGTATAGAGTTTGTCAAAACGTTGTTTTCAGCTGAAATAAAAGGTTTTTTGCAACCATTGGCATCCCACTGTAACTGCTATCACCAGAAGTGCATTCTAGGTCGGATCTCAGCCACAGTGTAGAGAGTTTGTTAATACGTTGTTTTCAACTGAAATAAACGCATTTTTGCAACCATTGGCTTCCCACTGTAAGTGCTGTCAACAGAAGTGCATTCTTAGTCGGATCTCAGTCTCAGTGTAGAGAGTTTGTCAAATCGTTGTTTTCAGCTAAAATAAAAGCGTTTTTGCAACCATTGGCATCCCATTGTAACTGCTTTCACCAGAAGTGCATTCTGAGTCGTATCTCTGCCACAGTGTAGAGAGTTGGTCAAAACGTTGTTTTCAGCTGAAATAAATGCATTTTTGCAACCATTGGCATCCTACTCTAACTGCTATCACCAGAAGTGCATTGTAGGTCGGATCTTAGCCACAGTGTACGGAGTTTGTCAAAACGTTGTTTTCAGCTGAAATAAACGCATTTTTGAAACCGTCGGCATCCCTCTGTAACTGCTATCACCAGAAGTGCATTCTAAGTCGGATCTCAGTTTCAGTGTAGAGAGTTTGTCAAATCGTTGTTTTCAGCTGAAATAAAAGCTTTTTTGCAACCATTGGCATCCCACTGTAACTGCTATCACCAGAAGTGCATTCTGAGTCGGATCTCAGTCTCAGTGTAGAGAGTTTGTCAAATAGTTGTTTTCAGCTGAAATAAATGCATTTTTGCAACCATTGGTATCCCACTGTAACTTCTATCACTAGAAGTGCATTCTGATTCGGATCTCAGACTCAGTTTATAGAGTTTGTCAAAATGTTGTTTTTAGCTGAAATAAACGCGTTTTTGCAACCATTGGCATCCCACTGTAACTGCTGTCAACAGAAGTGCATTCTTAGTCGGATCTCTGTCTCAGTGTAGAGAGTTTGTCAATACGTTGTTTTCAACTGAAATAAACACATTTTTGCAACCATTGGCATCCCAGTGTAAGTGCTATCACCAGAAGTGCATTCTGTATCGGATCTCAGTCTCAGTGTAGAGAGTTTGTCAAATCGTTGTTTTCAACTAAAATAAAAGCATTTTTGCAACCATTGGCATCCCACTGTAACTGCTTTCACCAGAAGTGCATTCTGAGTCGGATCTCTGCCACAGTGTAGAGAGTTGGTCAAAACGTTGTTTTCAGCTGAAATAAATGCTTTTTTGCAACCTTTGGCATCCCACTATAACTGCTATCACCAGAAGTGCATTCTGAGTCGGATCTCAGTCTCAGTTTATAGAGTTTGTCAAAACGTTGTTTTCAGCTGAAATAAACGCGTTTTTGCAACCATTGGCATCCCACTGTAACTGCTATCACCAGTAGTACATTCTAGGTCGGATCTCAACCACAGTGTAGTGAGTTTGTCAATACGTTGTTTTCAGCTGAAATAAAAGCTTTCTTGCAACCATCGGCATCCCTCTGTAACTGCTATCACCAGAAGTGCATTCTGAGTCAGATCTCAGTTTCAGTGTAGAGAGTTTATCAAATCGTTGTTTTTAGCTGAAATAAAAGCTTTTTTGCAACCATTGGCATCCCACTGTAACTGCTATCACCAGAAGTGCATTCTGAGTCGGATCTCAGTCTCAGTGTAGAGAGTTTGTCAAGTCGTTGTTTTCAGCTTAAATAAAAGCGTTTTTGCAACCAATGGCATCCCACTGTAACTGCTATCACCAGAAGTGCATTCTGAGTCGGATCTCAGCCACAGTGTAGAGAGTTTGTCAATACGTTGTTTTCAGCTGAATTAAAAGCTTTCTTGCAACCATCGGCATCCCTCTGTAACTGCTATCACCAGAAGTGCATTCTGAGTCAGATCTCAGTTTCAGTGTAGAGAGTTTATCAAATCGTTGTTTTTAGCTGAAATAAAAGCTTTTTTGCAACCATTGGCATCCCACTGTAACTGCTATCACCAGAAGTGCATTCTGAGTCGGATCTCAGTCTCAGTGTAGAGAGTTTGTCAAAACGTTGTTTTCAGCTGAAATAAATGCATTTTTGCAACCATTGGCATCCTACTGTAACTGCTATCACCAGAAGTGCATTGTAGGTCGGATCTTAGCCACAGTGTAGGGAGTTTGTCAATACGTTGTTTTTAGCTGAAATAAACGTGTTTTTGCAACCATTGGCATCCCACTGTACCTCCTATCACCAGAAGTGCATTCTGAGTCGGATCTCACTCTTTGTGTAGAGAGTTTGTCAAAGCGTTGTTTTTAGCTGAAATAAACTTATTTTTGGAACCATTGGCATCCCACTGTAACTGCTATCACCAGAAGTGCATTCTGAGTCGGATCTCAGTCTTAGTGTAGAGAGTTTGTCAAATAGTTGTTTTCAGCTGAAATAAATGCATTTTTGCAACCATTGGTATCCCACTGTAACTTCTATCACTAGAAGTGCATTCTGATTCGGATCTCACTCAGTTTATAGAGTTTGTCAAAATGTTGTTTTTAGCTGAAATAAACGCGTTTTTGCAACCATTGGCATCCCACTGTAACTGCTGTCAACAGAAGTGCATTCTTAGTCGGATCTCTGTCTCAGTGTAGAGAGTTTGTCAATACGTTGTTTTCAACTGAAATAAACGCATTTTTGCAACCATTGGCATCCCAGTGTAAGTGCTATCACCAGAAGTGCATTCTGTATCGGATCTCAGTCTCAGTGTAGAGAGTTTGTCAAATCGTTGTTTTCAACTAAAATAAAAGCATTTTTGCAACCATTGGCATCCCACTGTAACTGCTTTCACCAGAAGTGCATTCTGAGTCGGATCTCTGCCACAGTGTAGAGAGTTGGTCAAAACGTTGTTTTCAGCAGAAATAAATGCTTTTTTGCAACCTTTGGCATCCCACTATAACTGCTATCACCAGAAGTGCATTCTGAGTCGGATCTCAGTCTCAGTTTATAGAGTTTGTCAAAACGTTGTTTTCAGCTTAAATAAAAGCGTTTTTGCAACCAATGGCATCCCACTGTAACTGCTATCACCAGAAGTGCATTCTGAGTCGGATCTCAGCCACAGTGTAGAGAGTTTGTCTATACGTTGTTTTCAGCTGAATTAAAAGCTTTCTTGCAACCATCGGCATCCCTCTGTAACTGCTATCACCAGAAGTGCATTCTGAGTCAGATCTCAGTTTCAGTGTAGAGAGTTTATCAAATCGTTGTTTTTAGCTGAAATAAAAGCTTTTTTGCAACCATTGGCATCCCACTGTAACTGCTATCACCAGAAGTGCATTCTGAGTCGGATCTCAGTCTCAGTGTAGAGAGTTTGTCAAATCGTTGTTTTCAACTAAAATAAAAGCATTTTTGCAACCATTGGCATCCCACTGTAACTGCTATCACCAGAAGTGCATTCTGAGTCGGATCTCAGTCTCAGTGTAGAGAGTTTGTCAAGTCGTTGTTTTCAGCTTAAATAAAAGCGTTTTTGCAACCAATGGCATCCCACTGTAACTGCTATCACCAGAAGTGCATTCTGAGTCGGATCTCAGCCACAGTGTAGAGAGTTTGTCAAATAGTTGTTTTCAGCTGAAATAAAAGCATTTTTGCAATCATTGGCATCCCACTGTAACTGTTATCACCAGAAGTGCATTGTTGGTCTGATCTCAGCCACAGTGTAGAGAGTTTGTCAATACATTGTTTTCAGCTGAAATAAATGCATTTTTGCAACCATTGGCATCCCATTGTAACTGCTATCACCAGAAGTGCATTGTAGGTCGGATCTCAGCCACAGTGTATAGAGTTTGTCAATACATTGTTTTCACCTGATATAAACCATGGTTTTGCAACCATTGCTGTCCCACTGTAACTGCTATCACCAGAAGTGCATTCTGAGTCGGATCTCAGTCTCAGTGTAGAGAGTTTGTCGAATCGTTGTTTTCAGCTGAAATAAAAGCTTTTTTGCAACCATTGGCATCCCACTGTAACTGCTATAACCAGAAGTGCATTCTGAGTCGGATCTCAGTCTCAGTGTAGAGAGTTTGTCACAACGTTGTTTTCAGCTGAAATAAAAGCATTTTTCCAACCATTGGCATCCCACTGTAACTGCTATCACCAGAAGTGCATTGTGGGTCGGATCTTAGCCACAGTGTAGAGAGTTTGTCAATACATTGTTTTCAGCTGAAATAAACGCATTTTTGCAACCATTGGCATCCCACTGTAACTGCTATCACCAGAAGTGCATTCTGAGTCGGATCTCAGTCTCAGTGTAGAGAGTTTGTCAAAACGTTGTTTCCAGCTGAAATAAAAGCATTTTTGCAACCATTGGCATCCCATTGTAACTGCCATCACCAGAAGTGCATTGTAGGTCGGATCTCAGCCACAGTGTATAGAGTTTGTCAAAACGTTGTTTTCAGCTGATATAAACGCGGTTTTGCAACCATTGGTATCCCACTGTAACTGCTATCACCAGAAGTGCATTCTGAGTCGGATCTCAGTCTCAGTGTAGAGAGTTTGTCAAATTGTTGTTTTCAGCTGAAATAAACGTGTTTTTGCAACCTTTGGCATCCCACGGTAACTGCTATCACCAGAAATGCATTGTGAGTCTGATCTCAGACTCAATTTATAGAGTTTGTCAAACTGTTGTTTTTAGCTAAAATAAACACGTTTTTGCAACCATTTGAATCCCACTGTAACTGCTATCTCCAGAAGTACATTCTGAGCTGGATCTCACACTCAGTGCAGAGAGTTTGTCAAATCGTTGTTTTCAGCTGAAATAAAAGCGTTTTTGCAACCATTGGCATCCCGCTGTATCTGCTATCACCAGAAGTGCATTCTAGGTCGGATCTCATCCACAGTGTAGAGAGTTTGTCAATACGTTGTTTTCAACTGAAATAAAAGCATTTTTGCAACCATTGGCATCCCACTGTAACTGCTATCACCAGAAGTGCATTGTTGGTCGGATCTCAGCCACAGTGTATAGAGTTTGTCAATACGTTGTTTTTAGCTGAAATAAACGCATTTTTGCAACCATCGGCATCCCTCTGTAACTGCTATCACCAGAAGTGCATTCTGAGTCGGATCTCAGTCTTTGTGTAGAGAGTTTGTCAAATCGTTGTTTTCAGCTGAAATAAAAGCTTTTTTGCAACCATTGGTATCCCACTGTAACTGCTATCACTAGAAGTGCATTCTGAGTCGGATCTCAGTCTCAGTGTAGAGAGTTTGTCAAACTGTTGTTTTCAGCTGAAATAAAAGCGTTTTTGGAACCATTGGCATCCCACTGTAACTGCTGTCACCAGAAGTGCATTCTAGGTTGAATCTCAGTCTCAGTGTAGAGAGTTTGTCAGAACGTTGTTTTCAGCTTAAATAAATGTGTTTTTGCAACCTTTGGCATCCCACGGTAACTGCTATCACCAGAAATGCATTCTGATTCGGATCTCAGCATCAGTTTATAGAGTTTGTCAAAATGTTGTTTTTAGCTGAAATAAAAGCTTATTTGCAACCATTGGCATCCCACTGTAACTTCTATCACCAGAAGTGCATTCTGAGTCGGATGTCAGTCTCAGTGTAGAGAGTTTGTCAAAACGTTGTTTTCAGCTGAAATAAACGCATTTTTGGAACCATTGGCATCCCATTGTAACTGCTATCACCAGAAGTGCATTGTAGGTCGGATCTCAGCCACAGTGTATAGAGTTTGTCAAAACGTTGTTTTCAGCTGAAATAAAAGGTTTTTTGCAACCATTGGCATCCCACTGTAACTGCTATCACCAGAAGTGCATTCTAGGTCGGATCTCAGCCACAGTGTAGAGAGTTTGTTAATACGTTGTTTTCAACTGAAATAAACGCATTTTTGCAACCATTGGCTTCCCACTGTAAGTGCTGTCAACAGAAGTGCATTCTTAGTCGGATCTCAGTCTCAGTGTAGAGAGTTTGTCAAATCGTTGTTTTCAGCTAAAATAAAAGCGTTTTTGCAACCATTGGCATCCCATTGTAACTGCTTTCACCAGAAGTGCATTCTGAGTCGTATCTCTGCCACAGTGTAGAGAGTTGGTCAAAACGTTGTTTTCAGCTGAAATAAATGCATTTTTGCAACCATTGGCATCCTACTGTAACTGCTATCACCAGAAGTGCATTGTAGGTCGGATCTTAGCCACAGTGTACGGAGTTTGTCAAAACGTTGTTTTCAGCTGAAATAAACGCATTTTTGAAACCGTCGGCATCCCTCTGTAACTGCTATCACCAGAAGTGCATTCTAAGTCGGATCTCAGTTTCAGTGTAGAGAGTTTGTCAAATCGTTGTTTTCAGCTGAAATAAAAGCTTTTTTGCAACCATTGGTATCCCACTGTAACTGCTATCACCAGAAGTGCATTCTGAGTCGGATCTCAGTCTCAGTGTAGAGAGTTTGTCAAATAGTTGTTTTCAGCTGAAATAAATGCATTTTTGCAACCATTGGTATCCCACTGTAACTTCTATCACTAGAAGTGCATTCTGATTCGGATCTCAGACTCAGTTTATAGAGTTTGTCAAAATGTTGTTTTTAGCTGAAATAAACGCGTTTTTGCAACCATTGGCATCCCACTGTAACTGCTGTCAACAGAAGTGCATTCTTAGTCGGATCTCTGTCTCAGTGTAGAGAGTTTGTCAATACGTTGTTTTCAACTGAAATAAACGCATTTTTGCAACCATTGGCATCCCAGTGTAAGTGCTATCACCAGAAGTGCATTCTGTATCGGATCTCAGTCTCAGTGTAGAGAGTTTGTCAAATCGTTGTTTTCAACTAAAATAAAAGCATTTTTGCAACCATTGGCATCCCACTGTAACTGCTTTCACCAGAAGTGCATTCTGAGTCGGATCTCTGCCACAGTGTAGAGAGTTGGTCAAAACGTTGTTTTCAGCTGAAATAAATGCTTTTTTGCAACCTTTGGCATCCCACTATAACTGCTATCACCAGAAGTGCATTCTGAGTCGGATCTCAGTCTCAGTTTATAGAGTTTGTCAAAACGTTGTTTTCAGCTGAAATAAATGCGTTTTTGCAACCATTGGCATCCCACTGTAACTGCTATCACCAGTAGTACATTCTAGGTCGGATCTCAACCACAGTGTAGTGAGTTTGTCAATACGTTGTTTTCAGCTGAAATAAAAGCTTTCTTGCAACCATCGGCATCCCTCTGTAACTGCTATCACCGGAAGTGCATTCTGAGTCAGATCTCAGTTTCAGTGTAGAGAGTTTATCAAATCGTTGTTTTTAGCTGAAATAAAAGCTTTTTTGCAACCATTGGCATCCCACTGTAACTGCTATCACCAGAAGTGCATTCTGAGTCGGATCTCAGTCTCAGTGTAGAGAGTTTGTCAAGTCGTTGTTTTCAGCTTAAATAAAAGCGTTTTTGCAACCAATGGCATCCCACTGTAACTGCTATCACCAGAAGTGCATTCTGAGTCGGATCTCAGCCACAGTGTAGTGAGTTTGTCAATACGTTGTTTTCAGCTGAAATAAAAGCTTTCCTGCAACCATTGGCATCCCACTGTAACTGCTATCACCAGAAGTGCATTCTGAGTCGGATCTCAGTCTTTGTGTAGAGAGTTTGTCAAAACGTTGTTTTCAGCTGAAATAAACGCATTTTTTCAACCATTGGCATGCCACTGTAACTGCTATCACCAGAAGTGCATTCTGAGTCGGATCTCAGTCTCAGTGTAGAGAATTTGTCAAGTCGTTGTTTTCAGCTTAAATAAAAGCGTTTTTGCAACCAATGGCATCCCACTGTAACTGCTATCACCAGAAGTGCATTCTGAGTCGGATCTCAGCCACAGTGTAGAGAGTTTGTCAATACGTTGTTTTCAGCTGAATTAAAAGCTTTCTTGCAACCATCGGCATCCCTCTGTAACTGCTATCACCAGAAGTGCATTCTGAGTCCGATCTCAGTTTCAGTGTAGAGAGTTTATCAAATCGTTATTTTTAGCTGAAATAAAAGCTTTTTTGCAACCATTGGCATCCCACTGTAACTGCTATCACCAGAAGTGCATTCTGAGTCGGATCTCAGTCTCAGTGTAGAGAGTTTGTCAAAACGTTGTTTTCAGCTGAAATAAATGCATTTTTGCAACCATTGGCATCCTACTGTAACTGCTATCACCAGAAGTGCATTGTAGGTCGGATCTTAGCCACAGTGTAGGGAGTTTGTCAATACGTTGTTTATAGCTGAAATAAACGTGTTTTTGCAACCATTGGCATCCCACTGTACCTCCTATCACCAGAAGTGCATTCTGAGTCGGATCTCACTCTTTGTGTAAAGAGTTTGTCAAAGCGTTGTTTTTAGCTGAAATAAACTTATTTTTGGAACCATTGGCATCCCACTGTAACTGCTATCACCAGAAGTGCATTCTGAGTCGGATCTCAGTCTTAGTGTAGAGAGTTTGTCAAATAGTTGTTTTCAGCTGAAATAAATGCATTTTTGCAACCATTGGTATCCCACTGTAACTTCTATCACTAGAAGTGCATTCTGATTCGGATCTCACTCAGTTTATAGAGTTTGTCAAAATGTTGTTTTTAGCTGAAATAAACGCGTTTTTGCAACCATTGGCATCCCACTGTAACTGCTGTCAACAGAAGTGCATTCTTAGTCGGATCTCTGTCTCAGTGTAGAGAGTTTGTCAATACGTTGTTTTCAACTGAAATAAACGCATTTTTGCAACCATTGGCATCCCAGTGTAAGTGCTATCACCAGAAGTGCATTCTGTATCGGATCTCAGTCTCAGTGTAGAGAGTTTGTCAAATCGTTGTTTTCAACTAAAATAAAAGCATTTTTGCAACCATTGGCATCCCACTGTAACTGCTTTCACCAGAAGTGCATTCTGAGTCGGATCTCTGCCACAGTGTAGAGAGTTGGTCAAAACGTTGTTTTCAGCAGAAATAAATGCTTTTTTGCAACCTTTGGCATCCCACTATAACTGCTATCACCAGAAGTGCATTCTGAGTCGGATCTCAGTCTCAGTTTATAGAGTTTGTCAAAACGTTGTTTTCAGCTTAAATAAAAGCGTTTTTGCAACCAATGGCATCCCACTGTAACTGCTATCACCAGAAGTGCATTCTGAGTCGGATCTCAGCCACAGTGTAGAGAGTTTGTCTATACGTTGTTTTCAGCTGAATTAAAAGCTTTCTTGCAACCATCGGCATCCCTCTGTAACTGCTATCACCAGAAGTGCATTCTGAGTCAGATCTCAGTTTCAGTGTAGAGAGTTTATCAAATCGTTGTTTTTAGCTGAAATAAAAGCTTTTTTGCAACCATTGGCATCCCACTGTAACTGCTATCACCAGAAGTGCATTCTGAGTCGGATCTCAGTCTCAGTGTAGAGAGTTTGTCAAATCGTTGTTTTCAACTAAAATAAAAGCATTTTTGCAACCATTGGCATCCCACTGTAACTGCTATCACCAGAAGTGCATTCTGAGTCGGATCTCAGTCTCAGTGTAGAGAGTTTGTCAAGTCGTTGTTTTCAGCTTAAATAAAAGCGTTTTTGCAACCAATGGCATCCCACTGTAACTGCTATCACCAGAAGTGCATTCTGAGTCGGATCTCAGCCACAGTGTAGAGAGTTTGTCAAATAGTTGTTTTCAGCTGAAATAAAAGCATTTTTGCAATCATTGGCATCCCACTGTAACTGTTATCACCAGAAGTGCATTGTTGGTCTGATCTCAGCCACAGTGTAGAGAGTTTGTCAATACATTGTTTTCAGCTGAAATAAATGCATTTTTGCAACCATTGGCATCCCATTGTAACTGCTATCACCAGAAGTGCATTGTAGGTCGGATCTCAGCCACAGTGTATAGAGTTTGTCAATACATTGTTTTCACCTGATATAAACCATGGTTTTGCAACCATTGCTGTCCCACTGTAACTGCTATCACCAGAAGTGCATTCTGAGTCGGATCTCAGTCTCAGTGTAGAGAGTTTGTCGAATCGTTGTTTTCAGCTGAAATAAAAGCTTTTTTGCAACCATTGGCATCCCACTGTAACTGCTATAACCAGAAGTGCATTCTGAGTCGGATCTCAGTCTCAGTGTAGAGAGTTTGTCACAACGTTGTTTTCAGCTGAAATAAAAGCATTTTTCCAACCATTGGCATCCCACTGTAACTGCTATCACCAGAAGTGCATTGTGGGTCGGATCTTAGCCACAGTGTAGAGAGTTTGTCAATACATTGTTTTCAGCTGAAATAAACGCATTTTTGCAACCATTGGCATCCCACTGTAACTGCTATCACCAGAAGTGCATTCTGAGTCGGATCTCAGTCTCAGTGTAGAGAGTTTGTCAAAACGTTGTTTCCAGCTGAAATAAAAGCATTTTTGCAACCATTGGCATCCCATTGTAACTGCCATCACCAGAAGTGCATTGTAGGTCGGATCTCAGCCACAGTGTATAGAGTTTGTCAAAACGTTGTTTTCAGCTGATATAAACGCGGTTTTGCAACCATTGGTATCCCACTGTAACTGCTATCACCAGAAGTGCATTCTGAGTCGGATCTCAGTCTCAGTGTAGAGAGTTTGTCAAATTGTTGTTTTCAGCTGAAATAAACGTGTTTTTGCAACCTTTGGCATCCCACGGTAACTGCTATCACCAGAAATGCATTGTGAGTCTGATCTCAGACTCAATTTATAGAGTTTGTCAAACTGTTGTTTTTAGCTAAAATAAACACGTTTTTGCAACCATTTGAATCCCACTGTAACTGCTATCTCCAGAAGTACATTCTGAGCTGGATCTCAGACTCAGTGCAGAGAGTTTGTCAAATCGTTGTTTTCAGCTGAAATAAAAGCGTTTTTGCAACCATTGGCATCCCGCTGTATCTGCTATCACCAGAAGTGCATTCTAGGTCGGATCTCATCCACAGTGTAGAGAGTTTGTCAATACGTTGTTTTCAACTGAAATAAAAGCATTTTTGCAACCATTGGCATCCCACTGTAACTGCTATCACCAGAAGTGCATTGTTGGTCGGATCTCAGCCACAGTGTATAGAGTTTGTCAATACGTTGTTTTTAGCTGAAATAAACGCATTTTTGCAACCATCGGCATCCCTCTGTAACTGCTATCACCAGAAGTGCATTCTGAGTCGGATCTCAGTCTTTGTGTAGAGAGTTTGTCAAATCGTTGTTTTCAGCTGAAATAAAAGCTTTTTTGCAACCATTGGTATCCCACTGTAACTGCTATCACTAGAAGTGCATTCTGAGTCGGATCTCAGTCTCAGTGTAGAGAGTTTGTCAAACTGTTGTTTTCAGCTGAAATAAAAGCGTTTTTGGAACCATTGGCATCCCACTGTAACTGCTGTCACCAGAAGTGCATTCTAGGTTGAATCTCAGTCTCAGTGTAGAGAGTTTGTCAGAACGTTGTTTTCAGCTTAAATAAATGTGTTTTTGCAACCTTTGGCATCCCACGGTAACTGCTATCACCAGAAATGCATTCTGATTCGGATCTCAGCATCAGTTTATAGAGTTTGTCAAAATGTTGTTTTTAGCTGAAATAAAAGCTTATTTGCAACCATTGGCATCCCACTGTAACTTCTATCACCAGAAGTGCATTCTGAGTCGGATGTCAGTCTCAGTGTAGAGAGTTTGTCAAAACGTTGTTTTCAGCTGAAATAAACGCATTTTTGGAACCATTGGCATCCCATTGTAACTGCTATCACCAGAAGTGCATTGTAGGTCGGATCTCAGCCACAGTGTATAGAGTTTGTCAAAACGTTGTTTTCAGCTGAAATAAAAGGTTTTTTGCAACCATTGGCATCCCACTGTAACTGCTATCACCAGAAGTGCATTCTAGGTCGGATCTCAGCCACAGTGTAGAGAGTTTGTTAATACGTTGTTTTCAACTGAAATAAACGCATTTTTGCAACCATTGGCTTCCCACTGTAAGTGCTGTCAACAGAAGTGCATTCTTAGTCGGATCTCAGTCTCAGTGTAGAGAGTTTGTCAAATCGTTGTTTTCAGCTAAAATAAAAGCGTTTTTGCAACCATTGGCATCCCATTGTAACTGCTTTCACCAGAAGTGCATTCTGAGTCGTATCTCTGCCACAGTGTAGAGAGTTGGTCAAAACGTTGTTTTCAGCTGAAATAAATGCATTTTTGCAACCATTGGCATCCTACTGTAACTGCTATCACCAGAAGTGCATTGTAGGTCGGATCTTAGCCACAGTGTACGGAGTTTGTCAAAACGTTGTTTTCAGCTGAAATAAACGCATTTTTGAAACCGTCGGCATCCCTCTGTAACTGCTATCACCAGAAGTGCATTCTAAGTCGGATCTCAGTTTCAGTGTAGAGAGTTTGTCAAATCGTTGTTTTCAGCTGAAATAAAAGCTTTTTTGCAACCATTGGTATCCCACTGTAACTGCTATCACCAGAAGTGCATTCTGAGTCGGATCTCAGTCTCAGTGTAGAGAGTTTGTCAAATAGTTGTTTTCAGCTGAAATAAATGCATTTTTGCAACCATTGGTATCCCACTGTAACTTCTATCACTAGAAGTGCATTCTGATTCGGATCTCAGACTCAGTTTATAGAGTTTGTCAAAATGTTGTTTTTAGCTGAAATAAACGCGTTTTTGCAACCATTGGCATCCCACTGTAACTGCTGTCAACAGAAGTGCATTCTTAGTCGGATCTCTGTCTCAGTGTAGAGAGTTTGTCAATACGTTGTTTTCAACTGAAATAAACGCATTTTTGCAACCATTGGCATCCCAGTGTAAGTGCTATCACCAGAAGTGCATTCTGTATCGGATCTCAGTCTCAGTGTAGAGAGTTTGTCAAATCGTTGTTTTCAACTAAAATAAAAGCATTTTTGCAACCATTGGCATCCCACTGTAACTGCTTTCACCAGAAGTGCATTCTGAGTCGGATCTCTGCCACAGTGTAGAGAGTTGGTCAAAACGTTGTTTTCAGCTGAAATAAATGCTTTTTTGCAACCTTTGGCATCCCACTATAACTGCTATCACCAGAAGTGCATTCTGAGTCGGATCTCAGTCTCAGTTTATAGAGTTTGTCAAAACGTTGTTTTCAGCTGAAATAAACGCGTTTTTGCAACCATTGGCATCCCACTGTAACTGCTATCACCAGTAGTACATTCTAGGTCGGATCTCAACCACAGTGTAGTGAGTTTGTCAATACGTTGTTTTCAGCTGAAATAAAAGCTTTCTTGCAACCATCGGCATCCCTCTGTAACTGCTATCACCGGAAGTGCATTCTGAGTCAGATCTCAGTTTCAGTGTAGAGAGTTTATCAAATCGTTGTTTTTAGCTGAAATAAAAGCTTTTTTGCAACCATTGGCATCCCACTGTAACTGCTATCACCAGAAGTGCATTCTGAGTCGGATCTCAGTCTCAGTGTAGAGAGTTTGTCAAGTCGTTGTTTTCAGCTTAAATAAAAGCGTTTTTGCAACCAATGGCATCCCACTGTAACTGCTATCACCAGAAGTGCATTCTGAGTCGGATCTCAGCCACAGTGTAGTGAGTTTGTCAATACGTTGTTTTCAGCTGAAATAAAAGCTTTCCTGCAACCATTGGCATCCCACTGTAACTGCTATCACCAGAAGTGCATTCTGAGTCGGATCTCAGTCTTTGTGTAGAGAGTTTGTCAAAACGTTGTTTTCAGCTGAAATAAACGCATTTTTTCAACCATTGGCATGCCACTGTAACTGCTATCACCAGAAGTGCATTCTGAGTCGGATCTCAGTCTCAGTGTAGAGAATTTGTCAAGTCGTTGTTTTCAGCTTAAATAAAAGCGTTTTTGCAACCAATGGCATCCCACTGTAACTGCTATCACCAGAAGTGCATTCTGAGTCGGATCTCAGCCACAGTGTAGAGAGTTTGTCAATACGTTGTTTTCAGCTGAATTAAAAGCTTTCTTGCAACCATCGGCATCCCTCTGTAACTGCTATCACCAGAAGTGCATTCTGAGTCCGATCTCAGTTTCAGTGTAGAGAGTTTATCAAATCGTTATTTTTAGCTGAAATAAAAGCTTTTTTGCAACCATTGGCATCCCACTGTAACTGCTATCACCAGAAGTGCATTCTGAGTCGGATCTCAGTCTCAGTGTAGAGAGTTTGTCAAAACGTTGTTTTCAGCTGAAATAAATGCATTTTTGCAACCATTGGCATCCTACTGTAACTGCTATCACCAGAAGTGCATTGTAGGTCGGATCTTAGCCACAGTGTAGGGAGTTTGTCAATACGTTGTTTTTAGCTGAAATAAACGTGTTTTTGCAACCATTGGCATCCCACTGTACCTCCTATCACCAGAAGTGCATTCTGAGTCGGATCTCACTCTTTGTGTAGAGAGTTTGTCAAAGCGTTGTTTTTAGCTGAA
The DNA here is from genome assembly GCF_055471065.1 of Atractosteus spatula. Taxonomy (NCBI): domain Eukaryota; kingdom Metazoa; phylum Chordata; class Actinopteri; order Semionotiformes; family Lepisosteidae; genus Atractosteus; species Atractosteus spatula. Next base: position 36,044,924 of record NC_142711.1, on the reverse strand, counting down.
ATAAACTTATTTTTGGAACCATTGGCATCCCACTGTAACTGCTATCACCAGAAGTGCATTCTGAGTCGGATCTCAGTCTCAGTGTAGAGAGTTTGTCAAATAGTTGTTTTCAGCTGAAATAAATGCATTTTTGCAACCATTGGTATCCCACTGTAACTTCTATCACTAGAAGTGCATTCTGATTCGGATCTCAGACTCAGTTTATAGAGTTTGTCAAAATGTTGTTTTTAGCTGAAATAAACGCGTTTTTGCAACCATTGGCATCCCACTGTAACTGCTGTCAACAGAAGTGCATTCTTAGTCGGATCTCTGTCTCAGTGTAGAGAGTTTGTCAATACGTTGTTTTCAACTGAAATAAACGCAATTTTGCAACCATTGGCATCCCACTGTAACTGCTATCACCAGAAGTGCATTCTGAGTCGGATCTCAGTCTCAGTGTAGAGAGTTTGTCAAGTCGTTGTTTTCAGCCTAAATAAAAGCGTTTTTGCAACCAATGGCATCCCACTGTAACTGCTGTCACCAGAAGTGCATTCTAGGTTGAATCTCATCCACAGTGTAGAGAGTTTGTCAATACGTTGTTTTCAACTGAAATAAAAGCATTTTTGCAACCATTGGCATCCCACTGTAACTGCTATCATCAGAAGTGCATTGTTGGTCGGATCTCAGCCACAGTGTATAGAGTTTGTCAATACGTTGTTTTTAGCTGAAATAAACGCATTTTTGCAACCATCGGCATCCCTCTGTAACTGCTATCACCAGAAGTGCATTCTGAGTCGGATCTCAGTCTTTGTGTAGAGAGTTTGTCAAATCGTTGTTTTCAGCTGAAATAAAAGCTTTTTTGCAACCATTGGTATCCCACTGTAACTGCTATCACTAGAAGTGCATTCTGAGTCGGATCTCAGTCTCAGTGTAGAGAGTTTGTCAAACTGTTGTTTTCAGCTGAAATAAAAGCGTTTTTGGAACCATTGGCATCCCAGTGTAACTGCTGTCACCAGAAGTGCATTCTAGGTTGAATCTCAGTCTCAGTGTAGAGAGTTTCTCAGAACGTTGTTTTCAGCTTAAATAAATGTGTTTTTGCAACCTTTGGCATCCCACGGAAACTGCTATCACCAGAAATGCATTCTGATTCGGATCTCAGCATCAGTTTATAGAGTTTGTCAAAATGTTGTTTTTAGCTGAAATAAAAGCTTATTTGCAACCATTGGCATCCCACTGTAACTTCTATCACCAGAAGTGCATTCTGAGTCGGATGTCAGTCTCAGTGTAGAGAGTTTGTCAAAACGTTGTTTTCAGCTGAAATAAACGCATTTTTGGAACCATTGGCATCCCATTGTAACTGCTATCACCAGAAGTGCATTGTAGGTCGGATCTCAGCCACAGTGTATAGAGTTTGTCAAAACGTTGTTTTCAGCTGAAATAAAAGCTTTTTTGCAACCATTGGCATCCCACTGTAACTGCTATCACCAGAAGTGCATTCTAGGTCGGATCTCAGCCACAGTGTAGAGAGTTTGTTAATACGTTGTTTTCAACTGAAATAAACGCATTTTTGCAACCATTGGCTTCCCACTGTAAGTGCTGTCAACAGAAGTGCATTCTTAGTCGGATCTCAGTCTCAGTGTAGAGAGTTTGTCAAATCGTTGTTTTCAGCTAAAATAAAAGCGTTTTTGCAACCATTGGCATCCCATTGTAACTGCTTTCACCAGAAGTGCATTCTGAGTCGTATCTCTGCCACAGTGTAGAGAGTTGGTCAAAACGTTGTTTTCAGCTGAAATAAATGCATTTTTGCAACCATTGGCATCCTACTGTAACTGCTATCACCAGAAGTGCATTGTAGGTCGGATCTTAGCCACAGTGTACGGAGTTTGTCAAAACGTTGTTTTCAGCTGAAATAAACGCATTTTTGAAACCGTCGGCATCCCTCTGTAACTGCTATCACCAGAAGTGCATTCTAAGTCAGATCTCAGTTTCAGTGTAGAGAGTTTGTCAAATCGTTGTTTTCAGCTGAAATAAAAGCTTTTTTGCAACCATTGGCATCCCACTGTAACTGCTATCACCAGAAGTGCATTCTGAGTCAGATCTCAGTCTCAGTGTAGAGAGTTTGTCAAATAGTTGTTTTCAGCTGAAATAAATGCATTTTTGCAACCATTGGTATCCCACTGTAACTTCTATCGCTAGAAGTGCATTCTGATTCGGATCTCAGACTCAGTTTATAGAGTTTGTCAAAATGTTGTTTTTAGCTGAAATAAACGCGTTTTTGCAACCATTGGCATCCCACTGTAACTGCTGTCAACAGAAGTGCATTCTTAGTCGGATCTCTGTCTCAGTGTAGAGAGTTTGTCAATACGTTGTTTTCAACTGAAATAAACGCATTTTTGCAACCATTGGCATCCCACTATAAGTGCTATCACCAGAAGTGCATTCTGTATCGGATCTCAGTCTCAGTGTAGAGAGTTTGTCAAATCGTTGTTTTCAACTAAAATAAAAGCATTTTTGCAACCATTGGCATCCCACTGTAAGTGCTTTCACCAGAAGTGCATTCTGAGTCGGATCTCTGCCACAGTGTAGAGAGTTGGTCAAAACGTTGTTTTCAGCAGAAATAAATGCTTTTTTGCAACCTTTGGCATCCCACTATAACTGCTATCACCAGAAGTGCATTCTGAGTCGGATCTCAGTCTCAGTTTATAGAGTTTGTCAAAACGTTGTTTTCAGCTGAAATAAACGCGTTTTTGCAACCATTGGCATCCCACTGTAACTGCTATCACCAGAAGTACATTCTAGGTCGGATCTCAACCACAGTGTAGTGAGTTTGTCAATACGTTGTTTTCAGCTGAAATAAAAGCTTTCTTGCAACCATTGGCATCCCAGTGTAACTGCTATCACCAGAAGTGCATTCTGAGTCAGATCTCAGTTTCAGTGTAGAGAGTTTATCAAATCGTTATTTTTAGCTGAAATAAAAGCTTTTTTGCAACTATTGGCATCCCACTATAACTGCTATCACCAGAAGTGCATTCTGAGTCGGATCTCAGTCTCAGTGTAGAGAGTTTGTCAAAACGTTGTTTTCAGCTGAAATAAATGCATTTTTGCAACCATTGGCATCCTACTGTAACTGCTATCACCAGAAGTGCATTGTAGGTCGGATCTTAGCCACAGTGTAGGGAGTTTGTCAATACGTTGTTTTTAGCTGAAATAAACGTGTTTTTGCAACCATTGGCATCCCACTGTACCTCCTATCACCAGAAGTGCATTCTGAGTCGGATCTCACTCTTTGTGTAGAGAGTTTGTCAAAGCGTTGTTTTTAGCTGAAATAAACTTATTTTTGGAACCATTGGCATCCCACTGTAAGTGCTGTCAACAGAAGTGCATTCTTAGTCGGATCTCAGTCTCAGTGTAGAGAGTTTGTCAAATCGTTGTTTTCATCTAAAATAAAAGCGTTTTTGCAACCATTGGCATCCCATTGTAACTGCTTTCACCAGAAGTGCATTCTGAGTCGTATCTCTGCCACAGTGTAGAGAGTTGGTCAAAACGTTGTTTTCAGCTGAAATAAATGCATTTTTGCAACCATTGGCATCCTACTGTAACTGCTATCACCAGAAGTGCATTGTAGGTCGGATCTTAGCCACAGTGTACGGAGTTTGTCAAAACGTTGTTTTCAGCTGAAATAAACGCATTTTTGAAACCGTCGGCATCCCTCTGTAACTGCTATCACCAGAAGTGCATTCTAAGTCGGATCTCAGTTTCAGTGTAGAGAGTTTGTCAAATCGTTGTTTTCAGCTGAAATAAAAGCTTTTTTGCAACCATTGGCATCGCACTGTAACCGCTATCACCAGAAGTGCATTCTGAGTCTGATCTCAGTCTCAGTGTAGAGTTTGTCAAAACGTTGTTTTGAGCTGAAATAATCGCATTTTTGCAACCATTGGCATCCCACTGTAACTGCTATCACCAGAAGTGCATTCTGAGTCGGATCTCAGTCTCAGTGTAGAGATTTTGTCAAATAGTTGTTTTCAGCTGAAATATAAGCATTTTTGCAACCTTTGGAATCCCACTGTAACTGCTATCACCAGAAGTGTATTGTAGGTCGGATCTAAGCCACAGTTTAGAGAGTTTGTCAAAACGTTGTTTTCAGCTGATATAAACGCGGTTTTGCAACCATTGGTATCCCACTGTAACTGCTATCACCAGAAGTGCATTCTGAGTCGGATCTCAGTCTCAGTGTAGAGAGTTTGTCAAATTGTTGTTTTCAGCTGAAATAAAAGCGTTTTTGCAACCATTGGCATCCCACTGTAACTGCTGTCACCAGAAGTGCATTCTAGGTTGGATCTCAGTCTGAGTGTAGAGAGTTTGTCAGAACGTTGTTTTCAGCTGAAATAAATGTGTTTTTGCAACCTTTGGCATCCCACGGTAACTGCTATCACCAGAAATGCATTCTGATTCGGATCTCAGACTCAGTTTATAGAGTTTGTCAAAATGTTGTTTTTAGCTGAAATAAACGCGTTTTTGCAACCATTGGCATCCCACTGTAACTGCTGTCAACAGAAGTGCATTCTTAGTCGGATCTCTGTCTCAGTGTAGAGAGTTTGTCAATACGTTGTTTTCAACTGAAATAAACGCATTTTTGCAACCATTGGCATCCCAGTGTAAGTGCTATCACCAGAAGTGCATTCTGTATCGGATCTCAGTCTCAGTGTAGAGAGTTTGTCAAATCGTTGTTTTCAACTAAAATAAAAGCATTTTTGCAACCATTGGCATCCCACTGTAACTGCTTTCACCAGAAGTGCATTCTGAGTCGGATCTCTGCCACAGTGTAGAGAGTTGGTCAAAACGTTGTTTTCAGCAGAAATAAATGCTTTTTTGCAACCTTTGGCATCCCACTATAACTGCTATCACCAGAAGTGCATTCTGAGTCGGATCTCAGTCTCAGTTTATAGAGTTTGTCAAAACGTTGTTTTCAGCTGAAATAAACGCGTTTTTGCAACCATTGGCATCCCACTGTAACTGCTATCACCAGAAGTACATTCTAGGTCGGATCTCAACCACAGTGTAGTGAGTTTGTCAATACGTTGTTTTCAGCTGAAATAAAAGCTTTCTTGCAACCATTGGCATCCCACTGTAACTGCTATCACCAGAAGTGCATTCTGAGTCGGATCTCAGTCTTTGTGTAGAGAGTTTGTCAAAACGTTGTTTTCAGCTGAAATAAACGCATTTTTGCAACCATTGGCATGCCACTGTAACTGCTATCACCAGAAGTGCATTCTGAGTCGGATCTCAGTCTCAGTGTAGAGAGTTTGTCAAGTCGTTGTTTTCAGCTTAAATAAAAGCGTTTGTGCAACCAATGGCATCCCACTGTAACTGCTATCACCAGAAGTGCATTCTGAGTCGGATCTCAGCCACAGTGTAGAGATTTTGTCAATACGTTGTTTTCAGCTGAATTAAAAGCTTTCTTGCAACCATCGGCATCCCTCTGTAACTGCTATCACCAGAAGTGCATTCTGAGTCAGATCTCAGTTTCAGTGTAGAGAGTTTATCAAATCGTTATTTTTAGCTGAAATAAAAGCTTTTTTGCAACTATTGGCATCCCACTGTAACTGCTATCACCAGAAGTGCATTCTGAGTCGGATCTCAGTCTCAGTGTAGAGAGTTTGTCAAAACGTTGTTTTCAGCTGAAATAAATGCATTTTTGCAACCATTGGCATCCTACTGTAACTGCTATCACCAGAAGTGCATTGTAGGTCGGATCTTAGCCACAGTGTAGGGAGTTTGTCAATACGTTGTTTTTAGCTGAAATAAACGTGTTTTTGCAACCATTGGCATCCCACTGTACCTCCTATCACCAGAAGTGCATTCTGAGTCGGATCTCACTCTTTGTGTAGAGAGTTTGTCAATGCGTTGTTTTTAGCTGAAATAAACTTATTTTTGGAACCATTGGCATCCCACTGTAACTGCTATCACCAGAAGTGCATTCTGAGTCGGATCTCAGTCTCAGTGTAGAGAGTTTGTCAAATAGTTGTTTTCAGCTGAAATAAATGCATTTTTGCAACCATTGGTATCCCACTGTAACTTCTATCACTAGAAGTGCATTCTGATTCGGATCTCAGACTCAGTTTATAGAGTTTGTCAAAATGTTGTTTTTAGCTGAAATAAACGCGTTTTTGCAACCATTGGCATCCCACTGTAACTGCTGTCAACAGAAGTGCATTCTTAGTCGGATCTCTGTCTCAGTGTAGAGAGTTTGTCAATACGTTGTTTTCAACTGAAATAAACGCATTTTTGCAACCATTGGCATCCCAGTGTAAGTGCTATCACCAGAAGTGCATTCTGTATCGGATCTCAGTCTCAGTGTAGAGAGTTTGTCAAATCGTTGTTTTCAACTAAAATAAAAGCATTTTTGCAACCATTGGCATCCCACTGTAACTGCTTTCACCAGAAGTGCATTCTGAGTCGGATCTCTGCCACAGTGTAGAGAGTTGGTCAAAACGTTGTTTTCAGCAGAAATAAATGCTTTTTTGCAACCTTTGGCATCCCACTATAACTGCTATCACCAGAAGTGCATTCTGAGTCGGATCTCAGTCTCAGTTTATAGAGTTTGTCAAAACGTTGTTTTCAGCTGAAATAAACGCGTTTTTGCAACCATTGGCATCCCACTGTAACTGCTATCACCAGAAGTACATTCTAGGTCGGATCTCAACCACAGTGTAGTGAGTTTGTCAATACGTTGTTTTCAGCTGAAATAAAAGCTTTCTTGCAACCATTGGCATCCCACTGTAACTGCTATCACCAGAAGTGCATTCTGAGTCGGATCTCAGTCTTTGTGTAGAGAGTTTGTCAAAACGTTGTTTTCAGCTGAAATAAACGCATTTTTGCAACCATTGGCATGCCACTGTAACTGCTATCACCAGAAGTGCATTCTGAGTCGGATCTCAGTCTCAGTGTAGAGAGTTTGTCAAGTCGTTGTTTTCAGCTTAAATAAAAGCGTTTGTGCAACCAATGGCATCCCACTGTAACTGCTATCACCAGAAGTGCATTCTGAGTCGGATCTCAGCCACAGTGTAGAGATTTTGTCAATACGTTGTTTTCAGCTGAATTAAAAGCTTTCTTGCAACCATCGGCATCCCTCTGTAACTGCTATCACCAGAAGTGCATTCTGAGTCAGATCTCAGTTTCAGTGTAGAGAGTTTATCAAATCGTTATTTTTAGCTGAAATAAAAGCTTTTTTGCAACTATTGGCATCCCACTGTAACTGCTATCACCAGAAGTGCATTCTGAGTCGGATCTCAGTCTCAGTGTAGAGAGTTTGTCAAAACGTTGTTTTCAGCTGAAATAAATGCATTTTTGCAACCATTGGCATCCTACTGTAACTGCTATCACCAGAAGTGCATTGTAGGTCGGATCTTAGCCACAGTGTAGGGAGTTTGTCAATACGTTGTTTTTAGCTGAAATAAACGTGTTTTTGCAACCATTGGCATCCCACTGTACCTCCTATCACCAGAAGTGCATTCTGAGTCGGATCTCACTCTTTGTGTAGAGAGTTTGTCAATGCGTTGTTTTTAGCTGAAATAAACTTATTTTTGGAACCATTGGCATCCCACTGTAACTGCTATCACCAGAAGTGCATTCTGAGTCGGATCTCAGTCTCAGTGTAGAGAGTTTGTCAAATAGTTGTTTTCAGCTGAAATAAATGCATTTTTGCAACCATTGGTATCCCACTGTAACTTCTATCACTAGAAGTGCATTCTGATTCGGATCTCAGACTCAGTTTATAGAGTTTGTCAAAATGTTGTTTTTAGCTGAAATAAACGCGTTTTTGCAACCATTGGCATCCCACTGTAACTGCTGTCAACAGAAGTGCATTCTTAGTCGGATCTCTGTCTCAGTGTAGAGAGTTTGTCAATACGTTATTTTCAACTGAAATAAACGCAATTTTGCAACCTTTGGCATCCCACTGTAACTGCTATCACCAGAAGTGCATTCTGAGTCGGATCTCAGTCTCAGTGTAGAGAGTTTGTCAAGTCGTTGTTTTCAGCCTAAATAAAAGCGTTTTTGCAACCAATGGCATCCCACTGTAACTGCTATCATCAGAAGTGCATTGTTGGTCGGATCTCAGCCACAGTGTATAGAGTTTGTCAATACGTTGTTTTTAGCTGAAATAAACGCATTTTTGCAACCATCGGCATCCCTCTGTAACTGCTATCACCAGAAGTGCATTCTGAGTCGGATCTCAGTCTTTGTGTAGAGAGTTTGTCAAATCGTTGTTTTCAGCTGAAATAAAAGCTTTTTTGCAACCATTGGTATCCCACTGTAACTGCTATCACTAGAAGTGCATTCTGAGTCGGATCTCAGTCTCAGTGTAGAGAGTTTGTCAAACTGTTGTTTTCAGCTGAAATAAAAGCGTTTTTGGAACCATTGGCATCCCAGTGTAACTGCTGTCACCAGAAGTGCATTCTAGGTTGAATCTCAGTCTCAGTGTAGACAGTTTCTCAGAACGTTGTTTTCAGCTTAAATAAATGTGTTTTTGCAACCTTTGGCATCCCACGGAAACTGCTATCACCAGAAATGCATTCTGATTCGGATCTCAGCATCAGTTTATAGAGTTTGTCAAAATGTTGTTTTTAGCTGAAATAAAAGCTTATTTGCAACCATTGGCATCCCACTGTAACTTCTATCACCAGAAGTGCATTCTGAGTCGGATGTCAGTCTCAGTGTAGAGAGTTTGTCAAAACGTTGTTTTCAGCTGAAATAAACACATTTTTGGAACCATTGGCATCCCATTGTAACTGCTATCACCAGAAGTGCATTGTAGGTCGGATCTCAGCCACAGTGTATAGAGTTTGTCAAAACGTTGTTTTCAGCTGAAATAAAAGCTTTTTTGCAACCATTGGCATCCCACTGTAACTGCTATCACCAGAAGTGCATTCTAGGTCGGATCTCAGCCACAGTGTAGAGAGTTTGTTAATACGTTGTTTTCAACTGAAATAAACGCATTTTTGCAACCATTGGCTTCCCACTGTAAGTGCTGTCAACAGAAGTGCATTCTTAGTCGGATCTCAGTCTCAGTGTAGAGAGTTTGTCAAATCGTTGTTTTCAGCTAAAATAAAAGCGTTTTTGCAACCATTGGCATCCCATTGTAACTGCTTTCACCAGAAGTGCATTCTGAGTCGTATCTCTGCCACAGTGTAGAGAGTTGGTCAAAACGTTGTTTTCAGCTGAAATAAATGCATTTTTGCAACCATTGGCATCCTACTGTAACTGCTATCACCAGAAGTGCATTGTAGGTCGGATCTTAGCCACAGTGTACGGAGTTTGTCAAAACGTTGTTTTCAGCTGAAATAAACGCATTTTTGAAACCGTCGGCATCCCTCTGTAACTGCTATCACCAGAAGTGCATTCTAAGTCGGATCTCAGTTTCAGTGTAGAGAGTTTGTCAAATCGTTGTTTTCAGCTGAAATAAAAGCTTTTTTGCAACCATTGGTATCCCACTGTAACTTCTATCGCTAGAAGTGCATTCTGATTCGGATCTCAGACTCAGTTTATAGAGTTTGTCAAAATGTTGTTTTTAGCTGAAATAAACGCGTTTTTGCAACCATTGGCATCCCACTGTAACTGCTGTCAACAGAAGTGCATTCTTAGTCGGATCTCTGTCTCAGTGTAGAGAGTTTGTCAATACGTTGTTTTCAACTGAAATAAACGCATTTTTGCAACCATTGGCATCCCAGTGTAAGTGCTATCACCAGAAGTGCATTCTGTATCGGATCTCAGTCTCAGTGTAGAGAGTTTGTCAAATCGTTGTTTTCAACTAAAATAAAAGCATTTTTGCAACCATTGGCATCCCACTGTAACTGCTTTCACCAGAAGTGCATTCTGAGTCGGATCTCTGCCACAGTGTAGAGAGTTGGTCAAAACGTTGTTTTCAGCAGAAATAAATGCTTTTTTGCAACCTTTGGCATCCCACTATAACTGCTATCACCAGAAGTGCATTCTGAGTCGGATCTCAGTCTCAGTTTATAGAGTTTGTCAAAACGTTGTTTTCAGCTGAAATAAACGCGTTTTTGCAACCATTGGCATCCCACTGTAACTGCTATCACCAGAAGTACATTCTAGGTCGGATCTCAACCACAGTGTAGTGAGTTTGTCAATACGTTGTTTTCAGCTGAAATAAAAGCTTTCTTGCAACCATTGGCATCCCACTGTAACTGCTATCACCAGAAGTGCATTCTGAGTCGGATCTCAGTCTTTGTGTAGAGAGTTTGTCAAAACGTTGTTTTCAGCTGAAATAAACGCATTTTTGCAACCATTGGCATGCCACTGTAACTGCTATCACCAGAAGTGCATTCTGAGTCGGATCTCAGTCTCAGTGTAGAGAGTTTGTCAAGTCGTTTTCAGCTTAAATAAAAGCGTTTGTGCAACCAATGGCATCCCACTGTAACTGCTATCACCAGAAGTGCATTCTGAGTCGGATCTCAGCCACAGTGTAGAGATTTTGTCAATACGTTGTTTTCAGCTGAATTAAAAGCTTTCTTGCAACCATCGGCATCCCTCTGTAACTGCTATCACCAGAAGTGCATTCTGAGTCAGATCTCAGTTTCAGTGTAGAGAGTTTATCAAATCGTTATTTTTAGCTGAAATAAAAGCTTTTTTGCAACTATTGGCATCCCACTGTAACTGCTATCACCAGAAGTGCATTCTGAGTCGGATCTCAGTCTCAGTGTACAGAGTTTGTCAAAACGTTGTTTTCAGCTGAAATAAATGCATTTTTGCAACCATTGGCATCCTACTGTAACTGCTATCACCAGAAGTGCATTGTAGGTCGGATCTTAGCCACAGTGTAGGGAGTTTGTCAATACGTTGTTTTTAGCTGAAATAAACGTGTTTTTGCAACCATTGGCATCCCACTGTACCTCCTATCACCAGAAGTGCATTCTGAGTCGGATCTCACTCTTTGTGTAGAGAGTTTGTCAAAGCGTTGTTTTTAGCTGAAATAAACTTATTTTTGGAACCATTGGCATCCCACTGTAACTGCTATCACCAGAAGTGCATTCTGAGTCGGATCTCAGTCTCAGTGTAGAGAGTTTGTCAAATAGTTGTTTTCAGCTGAAATAAATGCATTTTTGCAACCATTGGTATCCCACTGTAACTTCTATCACTAGAAGTGCATTCTGATTCGGATCTCAGACTCAGTTTATAGAGTTTGTCAAAATGTTGTTTTTAGCTGAAATAAACGCGTTTTTGCAACCATTGGCATCCCACTGTAACTGCTGTCAACAGAAGTGCATTCTTAGTCGGATCTCTGTCTCAGTGTAGAGAGTTTGTCAATACGTTGTTTTCAACTGAAATAAACGCAATTTTGCAACCTTTGGCATCCCACTGTAACTGCTATCACCAGAAGTGCATTCTGAGTCGGATCTCAGTCTCAGTGTAGAGAGTTTGTCAAGTCGTTGTTTTCAGCCTAAATAAAAGCGTTTTTGCAACCAATGGCATCCCACTGTAACTGCTGTCACCAGAAGTGCATTCTAGGTTGAATCTCATCCACAGTGTAGAGAGTTTGTCAATACGTTGTTTTCAACTGAAATAAAAGCATTTTTGCAACCATTGGCATCCCACTGTAACTGCTATCATCAGAAGTGCATTGTTGGTCGGATCTCAGCCACAGTGTATAGAGTTTGTCAATACGTTGTTTTTAGCTGAAATAAACGCATTTTTGCAACCATCGGCATCCCTCTGTAACTGCTATCACCAGAAGTGCATTCTGAGTCGGATCTCAGTCTTTGTGTAGAGAGTTTGTCAAATCGTTGTTTTCAGCTGAAATAAAAGCTTTTTTGCAACCATTGGTATCCCACTGTAACTGCTATCACTAGAAGTGCATTCTGAGTCGGATCTCAGTCTCAGTGTAGAGAGTTTGTCAAACTGTTGTTTTCAGCTGAAATAAAAGCGTTTTTGGAACCATTGGCATCCCAGTGTAACTGCTGTCACCAGAAGTGCATTCTAGGTTGAATCTCAGTCTCAGTGTAGAGAGTTTCTCAGAACGTTGTTTTCAGCTTAAATAAATGTGTTTTTGCAACCTTTGGCATCCCACGGAAACTGCTATCACCAGAAATGCATTCTGATTCGGATCTCAGCATCAGTTTATAGAGTTTGTCAAAATGTTGTTTTTAGCTGAAATAAAAGCTTATTTGCAACCATTGGCATCCCACTGTAACTTCTATCACCAGAAGTGCATTCTGAGTCGGATGTCAGTCTCAGTGTAGAGAGTTTGTCAAAACGTTGTTTTCAGCTGAAATAAACGCATTTTTGGAACCATTGGCATCCCATTGTAACTGCTATCACCAGAAGTGCATTGTAGGTCAGATCTCAGCCACAGTGTATAGAGTTTGTCAAAACGTTGTTTTCAGCTGAAATAAAAGCTTTTTTGCAACCATTGGCATCCCACTGTAACTGCTATCACCAGAAGTGCATTCTAGGTCGGATCTCAGCCACAGTGTAGAGAGTTTGTTAATACGTTGTTTTCAACTGAAATAAACGCATTTTTGCAACCATTGGCTTCCCACTGTAAGTGCTGTCAACAGAAGTGCATTCTTAGTCGGATCTCAGTCTCAGTGTAGAGAGTTTGTCAAATCGTTGTTTTCAGCTAAAATAAAAGCGTTTTTGCAACCATTGGCATCCCATTGTAACTGCTTTCACCAGAAGTGCATTCTGAGTCGTATCTCTGCCACAGTGTAGAGAGTTGGTCAAAACGTTGTTTTCAGCTGAAATAAATGCATTTTTGCAACCATTGGCATCCTACTGTAACTGCTATCACCAGAAGTGCATTGTAGGTCGGATCTTAGCCACAGTGTACGGAGTTTGTCAAAACGTTGTTTTCAGCTGAAATAAACGCATTTTTGAAACCGTCGGCATCCCTCTGTAACTGCTATCACCAGAAGTGCATTCTAAGTCGGATCTCAGTTTCAGTGTAGAGAGTTTGTCAAATCGTTGTTTTCAGCTGAAATAAAAGCTTTTTTGCAACCATTGGTATCCCACTGTAACTTCTATCGCTAGAAGTGCATTCTGATTCGGATCTCAGACTCAGTTTATAGAGTTTGTCAAAATGTTGTTTTTAGCTGAAATAAACGCGTTTTTGCAACCATTGGCATCCCACTGTAACTGCTGTCAACAGAAGTGCATTCTTAGTCGGATCTCTGTCTCAGTGTAGAGAGTTTGTCAATACGTTGTTTTCAACTGAAATAAACGCATTTTTGCAACCATTGGCATCCCACTATAAGTGCTATCACCAGAAGTGCATTCTGTATCGGATCTCAGTCTCAGTGTAGAGAGTTTGTCAAATCGTTGTTTTCAACTAAAATAAAAGCATTTTTGCAACCATTGGCATCCCACTGTAACTGCTTTCACCAGAAGTGCATTCTGAGTCGGATCTCTGCCACAGTGTAGAGAGTTGGTCAAAACGTTGTTTTCAGCAGAAATAAATGCTTTCTTGCAACCATTGGCATCCCAGTGTAACTGCTATCACCAGAAGTGCATTCTGAGTCGGATCTCAGTCTTTGTGTGGAGAGTTTGTCAAAACATTGTTTTCAGCTGAAATAAACGCATTTTTGCAACCATTGGCATGCCACTGTAACTGCTATCACCAGAAGTGCATTCTGAGTCGGATCTCAGTCTCAGTGTAGAGAGTTTGTCAAGTCGTTGTTTTCAGCTTAAATAAAAGCGTTTTTGCAACCAATGGCATCCCACTGTAACTGCTATCACCAGAAGTGCATTCTGAGTCGGATCTCAGCCACAGTGTAGAGAGTTTGTCAATACGTTGTTTTCAGCTGAATTAAAAGCTTTCTTGCAACCATCGGCATCCCTCTGTAACTGCTATCACCAGAAGTGCATTCTGAGTCAGATCTCAGTTTCAGTGTAGAGAGTTTATCAAATCGTTATTTTTAGCTGAAATAAAAGCATTTTTGCAACCATTGGCATCCCACTGTAAGTGCTGTCAACAGAAGTGCATTCTTAGTCGGATCTCAGTCTCAGTGTAGAGAGTTTGTCAAATCGTTGTTTTCATCTAAAATAAAAGCGTTTTTGCAACCATTGGCATCCCATTGTAACTGCTTTCACCAGAAGTGCATTCTGAGTCGTATCTCTGCCACAGTGTAGAGAGTTGGTCAAAACGTTGTTTTCAGCTGAAATAAATGCATTTTTGCAACCATTGGCATCCTACTGTAACTGCTATCACCAGAAGTGCATTGTAGGTCGGATCTTAGCCACAGTGTACGGAGTTTGTCAAAACGTTGTTTTCAGCTGAAATAAACGCATTTTTGAAACCGTCGGCATCCCTCTATAACTGCTATCACCAGAAGTGCATTCTAAGTCGGATCTCAGTTTCAGTGTAGAGAGTTTGTCAAATCGTTGTTTTCAGCTGAAATAAAAGCTTTTTTGCAACCATTGGCATCGCACTGTAACCGCTATCACCAGAAGTGCATTCTGAGTCTGATCTCAGTCTCAGTGTAGAGTTTGTCAAAACGTTGTTTTGAGCTGAAATAATCGCATTTTTGCAACCATTGGCATCCCACTGTAACTGCTATCACCAGAAGTGCATTCTGAGTCGGATCTCAGTCTCAGTGTAGAGATTTTGTCAAATAGTTGTTTTCAGCTGAAATATAAGCATTTTTGCAACCTTTGGAATCCCACTGTAACTGCTATCACCAGAAGTGTATTGTAGGTCGGATCTAAGCCACAGTTTAGAGAGTTTGTCAAAACGTTGTTTTCAGCTAATATAAACGCGGTTTTGCAACCATTGGTATCCCACTGTAACTGCTATCACCAGAAGTGCATTCTGAGTCGGATCTCAGTCTCAGTGTAGAGAGTTTGTCAAATTGTTGTTTTCAGCTGAAATAAAAGCGTTTTTGCAACCATTGGCATCCCACTGTAACTGCTGTCACCAGAAGTGCATTCTAGGTTGGATCTCAGTCTCAGTGTAGAGAGTTTGTCAGAACGTTGTTTTCAGCTGAAATAAATGTGTTTTTGCAACCTTTGGCATCCCACGGTAACTGCTATCACCAGAAATGCATTCTGATTCGGATCTCAGACTCAGTTTATAGAGTTTGTCAAAATGTTGTTTTTAGCTGAAATAAACGCGTTTTTGCAACCATTGGCATCCCACTGTAACTGCTGTCAACAGAAGTGCATTCTTAGTCGGATCTCTGTCTCAGTGTAGAGAGTTTGTCAATACGTTGTTTTCAACTGAAATAAACGCATTTTTGCAACCATTGGCATCCCACTGTAAGTGCTATCACCAGAAGTGCATTCTGTATCGGATCTCAGTCTCAGTGTAGAGAGTTTGTCAAATCGTTGTTTTCAACTAAAATAAAAGCATTTTTGCAACCATTGGCATCCCACTGTAACTGCTTTCACCAGAAGTGCATTCTGAGTCGGATCTCTGCCACAGTGTAGAGAGTTGGTCAAAACGTTGTTTTCAGCAGAAATAAATGCTTTTTTGCAACCTTTGGCATCCCACTATAACTGCTATCACCAGAAGTGCATTCTGAGTCGGATCTCAGTCTCAGTTTATAGAGTTTGTCAAGTCGTTGTTTTCAGCTTAAATAAAAGCGTTTTTGCAACCAATGGCATCCCACTGTAACTGCTATCACCAGAAGTGCATTCTGAGTCGGATCTCAGCCACAGTGTAGAGAGTTTGTCAATACGTTGTTTTCAGCTGAATTAAAAGCTTTCTTGCAACCATCGGCATCCCTCTGTAACTGCTATCACCAGAAGTGCATTCTGAGTCAGATCTCAGTTTCAGTGTAGAGAGTTTATCAAATCGTTATTTTTAGCTGAAATAAAAGCTTTTTTGCAACTATTGGCATCCCACTGTAACTGCTATCACCAGAAGTGCATTCTGAGTCGGATCTCAGTCTCAGTGTAGAGAGTTTGTCAAAACGTTGTTTTCAGCTGAAATAAATGCATTTTTGCAACCATTGGCATCCTACTGTAACTGCTATCACCAGAAGTGCATTGTAGGTCGGATCTTAGCCACAGTGTAGAGAGTTTGTCAATACGTTATTTTTAGCTGAAATAAACGTGTTTTTGCAACTATTGGCATCCCACTGTACCTCCTATCACCAGAAGTGCATTCTGAGTCGGATCTCACTCTTTGTGTAGAGAGTTTGTCAAAGCGTTGTTTTTAGCTGAAATAAACTTATTTTTGGAACCATTGGCATCCCACTGTAACTGCTATCACCAGAAGTGCATTCTGAGTCGGATCTCAGTCTTTGTGTAGAGAGTTTGTCAAATCGTTGTTTTCAGCTGAAATAAAAGCTTTTTTGCAACCATTGGTATCCCACTGTAACTGCTATCACTAGAAGTGCATTCTGAGTCGGATCTCAGTCTCAGTGTAGAGAGTTTCTCAGAACGTTGTTTTCAGCTTAAATAAATGTGTTTTTGCAACCTTTGGCATCCCACGGAAACTGCTATCACCAGAAATGCATTCTGATTCGGATCTCAGCATCAGTTTATAGAGTTTGTCAAAATGTTGTTTTTAGCTGAAATAAAAGCTTATTTGCAACCATTGGCATCCCACTGTAACTTCTATCACCAGAAGTGCATTCTGAGTCGGATGTCAGTCTCAGTGTAGAGAGTTTGTCAAAACGTTGTTTTCAGCTGAAATAAACGCATTTTTGGAACCATTGGCATCCCATTGTAACTGCTATCACCAGAAGTGCATTGTAGGTCAGATCTCAGCCACAGTGTATAGAGTTTGTCAAAACGTTGTTTTCAGCTGAAATAAAAGCTTTTTTGCAACCATTGGCATCCCACTGTAACTGCTATCACCAGAAGTGCATTCTAGGTCGGATCTCAGCCACAGTGTAGAGAGTTTGTTAATACGTTGTTTTCAACTGAAATAAACGCATTTTTGCAACCATTGGCTTCCCACTGTAAGTGCTGTCAACAGAAGTGCATTCTTAGTCGGATCTCAGTCTCAGTGTAGAGAGTTTGTCAAATCGTTGTTTTCAGCTAAAATAAAAGCGTTTTTGCAACCATTGGCATCCCATTGTAACTGCTTTCACCAGAAGTGCATTCTGAGTCGTATCTCTGCCACAGTGTAGAGAGTTGGTCAAAACGTTGTTTTCAGCTGAAATAAATGCATTTTTGCAACCATTGGCATCCTACTGTAACTGCTATCACCAGAAGTGCATTGTAGGTCGGATCTTAGCCACAGTGTACGGAGTTTGTCAAAACGTTGTTTTCAGCTGAAATAAACGCATTTTTGAAACCGTCGGCATCCCTCTGTAACTGCTATCACCAGAAGTGCATTCTAAGTCGGATCTCAGTTTCAGTGTAGAGAGTTTGTCAAATCGTTGTTTTCAGCTGAAATAAAAGCTTTTTTGCAACCATTGGTATCCCACTGTAACTTCTATCGCTAGAAGTGCATTCTGATTCGGATCTCAGACTCAGTTTATAGAGTTTGTCAAAATGTTGTTTTTAGCTGAAATAAACGCGTTTTTGCAACCATTGGCATCCCACTGTAACTGCTGTCAACAGAAGTGCATTCTTAGTCGGATCTCTGTCTCAGTGTAGAGAGTTTGTCAATACGTTGTTTTCAACTGAAATAAACGCATTTTTGCAACCATTGGCATCCCACTATAAGTGCTATCACCAGAAGTGCATTCTGTATCGGATCTCAGTCTCAGTGTAGAGAGTTTGTCAAATCGTTGTTTTCAACTAAAATAAAAGCATTTTTGCAACCATTGGCATCCCACTGTAACTGCTTTCACCAGAAGTGCATTCTGAGTCGGATCTCTGCCACAGTGTAGAGAGTTGGTCAAAACGTTGTTTTCAGCAGAAATAAATGCTTTCTTGCAACCATTGGCATCCCAGTGTAACTGCTATCACCAGAAGTGCATTCTGAGTCGGATCTCAGTCTTTGTGTGGAGAGTTTGTCAAAACATTGTTTTCAGCTGAAATAAACGCATTTTTGCAACCATTGGCATGCCACTGTAACTGCTATCACCAGAAGTGCATTCTGAGTCGGATCTCAGTCTCAGTGTAGAGAGTTTGTCAAGTCGTTGTTTTCAGCTTAAATAAAAGCGTTTTTGCAACCAATGGCATCCCACTGTAACTGCTATCACCAGAAGTGCATTCTGAGTCGGATCTCAGCCACAGTGTAGAGAGTTTGTCAATACGTTGTTTTCAGCTGAATTAAAAGCTTTCTTGCAACCATCGGCATCCCTCTGTAACTGCTATCACCAGAAGTGCATTCTGAGTCAGATCTCAGTTTCAGTGTAGAGAGTTTATCAAATCGTTATTTTTAGCTGAAATAAAAGCATTTTTGCAACCATTGGCATCCCACTGTAAGTGCTGTCAACAGAAGTGCATTCTTAGTCGGATCTCAGTCTCAGTGTAGAGAGTTTGTCAAATCGTTGTTTTCATCTAAAATAAAAGCGTTTTTGCAACCATTGGCATCCCATTGTAACTGCTTTCACCAGAAGTGCATTCTGAGTCGTATCTCTGCCACAGTGTAGAGAGTTGGTCAAAACGTTGTTTTCAGCTGAAATAAATGCATTTTTGCAACCATTGGCATCCTACTGTAACTGCTATCACCAGAAGTGCATTGTAGGTCGGATCTTAGCCACAGTGTACGGAGTTTGTCAAAACGTTGTTTTCAGCTGAAATAAACGCATTTTTGAAACCGTCGGCATCCCTCTATAACTGCTATCACCAGAAGTGCATTCTAAGTCGGATCTCAGTTTCAGTGTAGAGAGTTTGTCAAATCGTTGTTTTCAGCTGAAATAAAAGCTTTTTTGCAACCATTGGCATCGCACTGTAACCGCTATCACCAGAAGTGCATTCTGAGTCTGATCTCAGTCTCAGTGTAGAGTTTGTCAAAACGTTGTTTTGAGCTGAAATAATCGCATTTTTGCAACCATTGGCATCCCACTGTAACTGCTATCACCAGAAGTGCATTCTGAGTCGGATCTCAGTCTCAGTGTAGAGATTTTGTCAAATAGTTGTTTTCAGCTGAAATATAAGCATTTTTGCAACCTTTGGAATCCCACTGTAACTGCTATCACCAGAAGTGTATTGTAGGTCGGATCTAAGCCACAGTTTAGAGAGTTTGTCAAAACGTTGTTTTCAGCTAATATAAACGCGGTTTTGCAACCATTGGTATCCCACTGTAACTGCTATCACCAGAAGTGCATTCTGAGTCGGATCTCAGTCTCAGTGTAGAGAGTTTGTCAAATTGTTGTTTTCAGCTGAAATAAAAGCGTTTTTGCAACCATTGGCATCCCACTGTAACTGCTGTCACCAGAAGTGCATTCTAGGTTGGATCTCAGTCTCAGTGTAGAGAGTTTGTCAGAACGTTGTTTTCAGCTGAAATAAATGTGTTTTTGCAACCTTTGGCATCCCACGGTAACTGCTATCACCAGAAATGCATTCTGATTCGGATCTCAGACTCAGTTTATAGAGTTTGTCAAAATGTTGTTTTTAGCTGAAATAAACGCGTTTTTGCAACCATTGGCATCCCACTGTAACTGCTGTCAACAGAAGTGCATTCTTAGTCGGATCTCTGTCTCAGTGTAGAGAGTTTGTCAATACGTTGTTTTCAACTGAAATAAACGCATTTTTGCAACCATTGGCATCCCACTGTAAGTGCTATCACCAGAAGTGCATTCTGTATCGGATCTCAGTCTCAGTGTAGAGAGTTTGTCAAATCGTTGTTTTCAACTAAAATAAAAGCATTTTTGCAACCATTGGCATCCCACTGTAACTGCTTTCACCAGAAGTGCATTCTGAGTCGGATCTCTGCCACAGTGTAGAGAGTTGGTCAAAACGTTGTTTTCAGCAGAAATAAATGCTTTTTTGCAACCTTTGGCATCCCACTATAACTGCTATCACCAGAAGTGCATTCTGAGTCGGATCTCAGTCTCAGTTTATAGAGTTTGTCAAGTCGTTGTTTTCAGCTTAAATAAAAGCGTTTTTGCAACCAATGGCATCCCACTGTAACTGCTATCACCAGAAGTGCATTCTGAGTCGGATCTCAGCCACAGTGTAGAGAGTTTGTCAATACGTTGTTTTCAGCTGAATTAAAAGCTTTCTTGCAACCATCGGCATCCCTCTGTAACTGCTATCACCAGAAGTGCATTCTGAGTCAGATCTCAGTTTCAGTGTAGAGAGTTTATCAAATCGTTATTTTTAGCTGAAATAAAAGCTTTTTTGCAACTATTGGCATCCCACTGTAACTGCTATCACCAGAAGTGCATTCTGAGTCGGATCTCAGTCTCAGTGTAGAGAGTTTGTCAAAACGTTGTTTTCAGCTGAAATAAATGCATTTTTGCAACCATTGGCATCCTACTGTAACTGCTATCACCAGAAGTGCATTGTAGGTCGGATCTTAGCCACAGTGTAGAGAGTTTGTCAATACGTTATTTTTAGCTGAAATAAACGTGTTTTTGCAACTATTGGCATCCCACTGTACCTCCTATCACCAGAAGTGCATTCTGAGTCGGATCTCACTCTTTGTGTAGAGAGTTTGTCAAAGCGTTGTTTTTAGCTGAAATAAACTTATTTTTGGAACCATTGGCATCCCACTGTAACTGCTATCACCAGAAGTGCATTCTGAGTCGGATCTCAGTCTCAGTGTAGAGAGTTTGTCAAATAGTTGTTTTCAGCTGAATTAAAAGCTTTCTTGCAACCATCGGCATCCCTCTGTAACTGCTATCACCAGAAGTGCATTCTGAGTCAGATATCAGTTTCAGTGTAGAGAGTTTATCAAATCGTTGTTTTTAGCTGAAATAAAAGCTTTTTTGCAACCATTGGCATCCCACTGTAACTGCTATCACCAGAAGTGCATTCTGAGTCGGATTTAGTCTCAGTGTAGAGAGCTTGTCAAAACGTTGTTTTCAACTGAAATAAACGCATTTTTGCAACCATTGGCATCCCACTGTAAGTGCTGTCAACAGAAGTGCATTCTTAGTCGGATCTCAGTCTCAGTGTAGAGAGTTTGTCAAATCGTTGTTTTCATCTAAAATAAAAGCGTTTTTGCAACCATTGGCATCCCATTGTAACTGCTTTCACCAGAAGTGCATTCTGAGTCGTATCTCTGCCACAGTGTAGAGAGTTGGTCAAAACGTTGTTTTCAGCTGAAATAAATGCATTTTTGCAACCATTGGCATCCTACTGTAACTGCTATCACCAGAAGTGCATTGTAGGTCGGATCTTAGCCACAGTGTACGGAGTTTGTCAAAACGTTGTTTTCAGCTGAAATAAACGCATTTTTGAAACCGTCGGCATCCCTCTGTAACTGCTATCACCAGAAGTGCATTCTAAGTCGGATCTCAGTTTCAGTGTAGAGAGTTTGTCAAATCGTTGTTTTCAGCGGAAATAAAAGCTTTTTTGCAACCATTGGCATCGCACTGTAACCGCTATCACCAGAAGTGCATTCTGAGTCTGATCTCAGTCTCAGTGTAGAGTTTGTCAAAACGTTGTTTTGAGCTGAAATAATCGCATTTTTGCAACCATTGGCATCCCACTGTAACTGCTATCACCAGAAGTGCATTCTGAGTCGGATCTCAGTCTCAGTGTAGAGATTTTGTCAAATAGTTGTTTTCAGCTGAAATATAAGCATTTTTGCAACCTTTGGAATCCCACTGTAACTGCTATCACCAGAAGTGTATTGTAGGTCGGATCTAAGCCACAGTTTAGAGAGTTTGTCAAAACGTTGTTTTCAGCTGATATAAACGCGGTTTTGCAACCATTGGTATCCCACTGTAACTGCTATCACCAGAAGTGCATTCTGAGTCGGATCTCAGTCTCAGTGTAGAGAGTTTGTCAAATTGTTGTTTTCAGCTGAAATAAAAGCGTTTTTGCAACCATTGGCATCCCACTGTAACTGCTGTCACCAGAAGTGCATTCTAGGTTGGATCTCAGTCTCAGTGTAGAGAGTTTGTCAGAACGTTGTTTTCAGCTGAAATAAATGTGTTTTTGCAACCTTTGGCATCCCACGGTAACTGCTATCACCAGAAATGCATTCTGATTCGGATCTCAGACTCAGTTTATAGAGTTTGTCAAAATGTTGTTTTTAGCTGAAATAAACGCGTTTTTGCAACCATTGGCATCCCACTGTAACTGCTGTCAACAGAAGTGCATTCTTAGTCGGATCTCTGTCTCAGTGTAGAGAGTTTGTCAATACGTTGTTTTCAACTGAAATAAACGCATTTTTGCAACCATTGGCATCCCACTGTAAGTGCTATCACCAGAAGTGCATTCTGTATCGGATCTCAGTCTCAGTGTAGAGAGTTTGTCAAATCGTTGTTTTCAACTAAAATAAAAGCATTTTTGCAACCATTGGCATCCCACTGTAACTGCTTTCACCAGAAGTGCATTCTGAGTCGGATCTCTGCCACAGTGTAGAGAGTTGGTCAAAACGTTGTTTTCAGCAGAAATAAATGCTTTTTTGCAACCTTTGGCATCCCACTATAACTGCTATCACCAGAAGTGCATTCTGAGTCGGATCTCAGTCTCAGTTTATAGAGTTTGTCAAAACGTTGTTTTCAGCTGAAATAAACGCGTTTTTGCAACCATTGGCATCCCACTGTAACTGCTATCACCAGAAGTACATTCTAGGTCGGATCTCAACCACAGTGTAGTGAGTTTGTCAATACGTTGTTTTCAGCTGAAATAAAAGCTTTCTTGCAACCATTGGCATCCCACTGTAACTGCTATCACCAGAAGTGCATTCTGAGTCGGATCTCAGTCTTTGTGTAGAGAGTTTGTCAAAACGTTGTTTTCAGCTTAAATAAAAGCGTTTTTGCAACCAATGGCATCCCACTGTAACTGCTATCACCAGAAGTGCATTCTGAGTCGGATCTCAGCCACAGTGTAGAGAGTTTGTCAATACGTTGTTTTCAGCTGAATTAAAAGCTTTCTTGCAACCATCGGCATCCCTCTGTAACTGCTATCACCAGAAGTGCATTCTGAGTCAGATCTCAGTCTCAGTGTAGAGAGTTTGTCAATACGTTATTTTTAGCTGAAATAAACGTGTTTTTGCAACTATTGGCATCCCACTGTACCTCCTATCACCAGAAGTGCATTCTGAGTCGGATCTCACTCTTTGTGTAGAGAGTTTGTCAAAGCGTTGTTTTTAGCTGAAATAAACTTATTTTTGGAACCATTGGCATCCCACTGTAACTGCTATCACCAGAAGTGCATTCTGAGTCGGATCTCAGTCTCAGTGTAGAGAGTTTGTCAAATAGTTGTTTTCAGCTGAAATAAATGCATTTTTGCAACCATTGGTATCCCACTGTAACTTCTATCACTAGAAGTGCATTCTGATTCGGATCTCAGACTCAGTTTATAGAGTTTGTCAAAATGTTGTTTTTAGCTGAAATAAACGCGTTTTTGCAACCATTGGCATCCCACTGTAACTGCTGTCAACAGAAGTGCATTCTTAGTCGGATCTCTGTCTCAGTGTAGAGAGTTTGTCAATACGTTGTTTTCAACTGAAATAAACGCATTTTTGCAACCATTGGCATCCCACTGTAACTGCTATCACCAGAAGTGCATTCTGAGTCGGATCTCAGTCTCAGTGTAGAGAGTTTGTCAAGTCGTTGTTTTCAGCTTAAATAAAAGCGTTTTTGCAACCAATGGCATCCCACTGTAACTGCTGTCACCAGAAGTGCATTCTAGGTTGAATCTCATCCACAGTGTAGAGAGTTTGTCAATACGTTGTTTTCAACTGAAATAAAAGCATTTTTGCAACCATTGGCATCCCACTGTAACTGCTATCATCAGAAGTGCATTGTTGGTCGGATCTCAGCCACAGTGTATAGAGTTTGTCAATACGTTGTTTTTAGCTGAAATAAACGCATTTTTGCAAACATCGGCATCCCTCTGTAACTGCTATCACCAGAAGTGCATTCTGAATCGGATCTCAGTCTTTGTGTAGAGAGTTTGTCAAATCGTTGTTTTCAGCTGAAATAAAAGCTTTTTTGCAACCATTGGTATCCCACTGTAACTGCTATCACTAGAAGTGCATTCTGAGTCGGATCTCAGTCTCAGTGTAGAGAGTTTGTCAAACTGTTGTTTTCAGCTGAAATAAAAGCGTTTTTGGAACCATTGGCATCCCAGTGTAACTGCTGTCACCAGAAGTGCATTCTAGGTTGAATCTCAGTCTCAGTGTAGAGAGTTTCTCAGAACGTTGTTTTCAGCTTAAATAAATGTGTTTTTGCAACCTTTGGCATCCCACGGAAACTGCTATTACCAGAAATGCATTCTGATTCGGATCTCAGCATCAGTTTATAGAGTTTGTCAAAATGTTGTTTTTAGCTGAAATAAAAGCTTATTTGCAACCATTGGCATCCCACTGTAACTTCTATCACCAGAAGTGCATTCTGAGTCGGATGTCAGTCTCAGTGTAGAGAGTTTGTCAAAACGTTGTTTTCAGCTGAAATAAACGCATTTTTGGAACCATTGGCATCCCATTGTAACTGCTATCACCAGAAGTGCATTGTAGGTCGGATCTCAGCCACAGTGTATAGAGTTTGTCAAAACGTTGTTTTCAGCTGAAATAAAAGGTTTTTTGCAACCATTGGCATCCCACTGTAACTGCTATCACCAGAAGTGCATTCTACGTCGGATCTCAGCCACAGTGTAGAGAGTTTGTCAAAACGTTGTTTTCAGCTGAAATAAAAGGTTTTTTGCAACCATTGGCTTCCCACTGTAAGTGCTGTCACCAGAAGTGCATTCTGAGTCAGATCTCAGTTTCAGTGTAGAGAGTTTATCAAATCGTTGTTTTTAGCTGAAATAAAAGCTTTTTTGCAACCATTGGCATCCCACTGTAACTGCTATCACCAGAAGTGCATTCTGAGTCGGATCTCAGTCTCAGTGTAGAGAGTTTGTCAAAACGTTGTTTTCAGCTGAAATAAATGTATTTTTGCAACCATTGGCATCCTACTGTAACTGCTATCACCAGAAGTGCATTGTAGGTCGGATCTTAGCCACAGTGTTGGGAGTTTGTCAATACGTTGTTTTTAGCTGAAATAAACGTATTTTTGCAACCATTGGCATCCCACTGTACCTCCTATCACCAGAAGTGCATTCTGAGTCGGATCTCACTCTTTGTGTAGAGAGTTTGTCAAATCGTTGTTTTTAGCTGAAATAAACTTATTTTTGGAACCATTGGCATCCCACTATAACTGCTATCACCAGAAGTGCATTCTGAGTCGGATCTCAGTCTCAGTGTAGAGAGTTTGTCAAATAGTTGTTTTCAGCTGAAATAAATGCATTTTTGCAACCATTGGTATCCCACTGTAACTTCTATCGCTAGAAGTGCATTCTGATTCGGATCTCAGACTCAGTTTATAGAGTTTGTCAAAATGTTGTTTTTAGCTGAAATAAACGCGTTTTTGCAACCATTGGCATCCCACTGTAACTGCTGTCAACAGAAGTGCATTCTTAGTCGGATCTCTGTCTCAGTGTAGAGAGTTTGTCAATACGTTGTTTTCAACTGAAATAAACGCATTTTTGCAACCATTGGCATCCCACTGTAAGTGCTATCACCAGAAGTGCATTCTGTATCGGATCTCAGTCTCAGTGTAGAGAGTTTGTCAAATCGTTGTTTTCAACTAAAATAAAAGCATTTTTGCAACCATTGGCATCCCACTGTAACTGCTTTCACCAGAAGTGCATTCTGAGTCGGATCTCTGCCACAGTGTAGAGAGTTGGTCAAAACGTTGTTTTCAGCAGAAATAAATGCTTTTTTGCAACCTTTGGCATCCCACTATAACTGCTATCACCAGAAGTGCATTCTGAGTCGGATCTCAGTCTCAGTTTATAGAGTTTGTCAAAACGTTGTTTTCAGCTGAAATAAACGCGTTTTTGCAACCATTGGCATCCCACTGTAACTGCTATCACCAGAAGTACATTCTAGGTCGGATCTCAACCACAGTGTAGTGAGTTTGTCAATACGTTGTTTTCAGCTGAAATAAAAGCTTTCTTGCAACCATTGGCATCCCACTGTAACTGCTATCACCAGAAGTGCATTCTGAGTCGGATCTCAGTCTTTGTGTAGAGAGTTTGTCAAAACGTTGTTTTCAGCTGAAATAAACGCATTTTTGCAACCATTGGCATGCCACTGTAACTGCTATCACCAGAAGTGCATTCTGAGTCGGATCTCAGTCTCAGTGTAGAGAGTTTGTCAAGTCGTTGTTTTCAGCTTAAATAAAAGCGTTTTTGCAACCAATGGCATCCCACTGTAACTGCTATCACCAGAAGTGCATTCTGAGTCGGATCTCAGCCACAGTGTAGAGAGTTTGTCAATATGTTGTTTTCAGCTGAATTAAAAGCTTTCTTGCAACCATCGGCATCCCTCTGTAACTGCTATCACCAGAAGTGCATTCTGAGTCGGATCTCAGTCTCAGTGTAGAGAGTTTGTCAAAACGTTGTTTTCAGCTGAAATAAATGCATTTTTGCAACCATTGGCATCCTACTGTAACTGCTATCACCAGAAGTGCATTGTAGGTCGGATCTTAGCCACAGTGTAGGGAGTTTGTCAATACGTTATTTTTAGCTGAAATAAACGTGTTTTTGCAACCATTGGCATCCCACTGTACCTCCTATCACCAGAAGTGCATTCTGAGTCGGATCTCACTCTTTGTGTAGAGAGTTTGTCAAAGCGTTGTTTTTAGCTGAAATAAACTTATTTTTGGAACCATTGGCATCCCACTGTAACTGCTATCACCAGAAGTGCATTCTGAGTCGGATCTCAGTCTCAGTGTAGAGAGTTTGTCAAATAGTTGTTTTCAGCTGAAATAAATGCATTTTTGCAACCATTGGTATCCCACTGTAACTTCTATCACTAGAAGTGCATTCTGATTCGGATCTCAGACTCAGTTTATAGAGTTTGTCAAAATGTTGTTTTTAGCTGAAATAAACGCGTTTTTGCAACCATTGGCATCCCACTGTAACTGCTGTCAACAGAAGTGCATTCTTAGTTGGATCTCTGTCTCAGTGTAGAGAGTTTGTCAATACGTTGTTTTCAACTGAAATAAACGCATTTTTGCAACCATTGGCATCCCACTGTAACTGCTATCACCAGAAGTGCATTCTGAGTCGGATCTCAGTCTCAGTGTAGAGAGTTTGTCAAGTCGTTGTTTTCAGCTTAAATAAAAGCGTTTTTGCAACCAATGGCATCCCACTGTAACTGCTGTCACCAGAAGTGCATTCTAGGTTGAATCTCATCCACAGTGTAGAGAGTTTGTCAATACGTTGTTTTCAACTGAAATAAAAGCATTTTTGCAACCATTGGCATCCCACTGTAACTGCTATCATCAGAAGTGCATTGTTGGTCGGATCTCAGCCACAGTGTATAGAGTTTGTCAATACGTTGTTTTTAGCTGAAATAAACGCATTTTTGCAAACATCGGCATCCCTCTGTAACTGCTATCACCAGAAGTGCATTCTGAATCGGATCTCAGTCTTTGTGTAGAGAGTTTGTCAAATCGTTGTTTTCAGCTGAAATAAAAGCTTTTTTGCAACCATTGGTATCCCACTGTAACTGCTATCACTAGAAGTGCATTCTGAGTCGGATCTCAGTCTCAGTGTAGAGAGTTTGTCAAACTGTTGTTTTCAGCTGAAATAAAAGCGTTTTTGGAACCATTGGCATCCCAGTGTAACTGCTGTCACCAGAAGTGCATTCTAGGTTGAATCTCAGTCTCAGTGTAGAGAGTTTCTCAGAACGTTGTTTTCAGCTTAAATAAATGTGTTTTTGCAACCTTTGGCATCCCACGGAAACTGCTATTACCAGAAATGCATTCTGATTCGGATCTCAGCATCAGTTTATAGAGTTTGTCAAAATGTTGTTTTTAGCTGAAATAAAAGCTTATTTGCAACCATTGGCATCCCACTGTAACTTCTATCACCAGAAGTGCATTCTGAGTCGGATGTCAGTCTCAGTGTAGAGAGTTTGTCAAAACGTTGTTTTCAGCTGAAATAAACGCATTTTTGGAACCATTGGCATCCCATTGTAACTGCTATCACCAGAAGTGCATTGTAGGTCGGATCTCAGCCACAGTGTATAGAGTTTGTCAAAACGTTGTTTTCAGCTGAAATAAAAGGTTTTTTGCAACCATTGGCATCCCACTGTAACTGCTATCACCAGAAGTGCATTCTACGTCGGATCTCAGCCACAGTGTAGAGAGTTTGTCAAAACGTTGTTTTCAGCTGAAATAAAAGGTTTTTTGCAACCATTGGCTTCCCACTGTAAGTGCTGTCACCAGAAGTGCATTCTGAGTCAGATCTCAGTTTCAGTGTAGAGAGTTTATCAAATCGTTGTTTTTAGCTGAAATAAAAGCTTTTTTGCAACCATTGGCATCCCACTGTAACTGCTATCACCAGAAGTGCATTCTGAGTCGGATCTCAGTCTCAGTGTAGAGAGTTTGTCAAAACGTTGTTTTCAGCTGAAATAAATGTATTTTTGCAACCATTGGCATCCTACTGTAACTGCTATCACCAGAAGTGCATTGTAGGTCGGATCTTAGCCACAGTGTTGGGAGTTTGTCAATACGTTGTTTTTAGCTGAAATAAACGTATTTTTGCAACCATTGGCATCCCACTGTACCTCCTATCACCAGAAGTGCATTCTGAGTCGGATCTCACTCTTTGTGTAGAGAGTTTGTCAAATCGTTGTTTTTAGCTGAAATAAACTTATTTTTGGAACCATTGGCATCCCACTATAACTGCTATCACCAGAAGTGCATTCTGAGTCGGATCTCAGTCTCAGTGTAGAGAGTTTGTCAAATAGTTGTTTTCAGCTGAAATAAATGCATTTTTGCAACCATTGGTATCCCACTGTAACTTCTATCGCTAGAAGTGCATTCTGATTCGGATCTCAGACTCAGTTTATAGAGTTTGTCAAAATGTTGTTTTTAGCTGAAATAAACGCGTTTTTGCAACCATTGGCATCCCACTGTAACTGCTGTCAACAGAAGTGCATTCTTAGTCGGATCTCTGTCTCAGTGTAGAGAGTTTGTCAATACGTTGTTTTCAACTGAAATAAACGCATTTTTGCAACCATTGGCATCCCACTGTAAGTGCTATCACCAGAAGTGCATTCTGTATCGGATCTCAGTCTCAGTGTAGAGAGTTTGTCAAATCGTTGTTTTCAACTAAAATAAAAGCATTTTTGCAACCATTGGCATCCCACTGTAACTGCTTTCACCAGAAGTGCATTCTGAGTCGGATCTCTGCCACAGTGTAGAGAGTTGGTCAAAACGTTGTTTTCAGCAGAAATAAATGCTTTTTTGCAACCTTTGGCATCCCACTATAACTGCTATCACCAGAAGTGCATTCTGAGTCGGATCTCAGTCTCAGTTTATAGAGTTTGTCAAAACGTTGTTTTCAGCTGAAATAAACGCGTTTTTGCAACCATTGGCATCCCACTGTAACTGCTATCACCAGAAGTACATTCTAGGTCGGATCTCAACCACAGTGTAGTGAGTTTGTCAATACGTTGTTTTCAGCTGAAATAAAAGCTTTCTTGCAACCATTGGCATCCCACTGTAACTGCTATCACCAGAAGTGCATTCTGAGTCGGATCTCAGTCTTTGTGTAGAGAGTTTGTCAAAACGTTGTTTTCAGCTGAAATAAACGCATTTTTGCAACCATTGGCATGCCACTGTAACTGCTATCACCAGAAGTGCATTCTGAGTCGGATCTCAGTCTCAGTGTAGAGAGTTTGTCAAGTCGTTGTTTTCAGCTTAAATAAAAGCGTTTTTGCAACCAATGGCATCCCACTGTAACTGCTATCTCCAGAAGTGCATTCTGAGTCGGATCTCAGCCACAGTGTAGAGAGTTTGTCAATATGTTGTTTTCAGCTGAATTAAAAGCTTTCTTGCAACCATCGGCATCCCTCTGTAACTGCTATCACCAGAAGTGCATTCTGAGTCAGATCTCAGTTTCAGTGTAGAGAGTTTATCAAATCGTTATTTTTAGCTGAAATAAAAGCTTTTTTGCAACTATTGGCATCCCACTGTAACTGCTATCACCAGAAGTGCATTCTGAGTCGGATCTCAGTCTCAGTGTAGAGAGTTTGTCAAAACGTTGTTTTCAGCTGAAATAAATGCATTTTTGCAACCATTGGCATCCTACTGTAACTGCTATCACCAGAAGTGCATTGTAGGTCGGATCTTAGCCACAGTGTAGGGAGTTTGTCAATACGTTATTTTTAGCTGAAATAAACGTGTTTTTGCAACCATTGGCATCCCACTGTACCTCCTATCACCAGAAGTGCATTCTGAGTCAGATCTCACTCTTTGTGTAGAGAGTTTGTCAAAGCGTTGTTTTTAGCTGAAATAAACTTATTTTTGGAACCATTGGCATCCCACTGTAACTGCTATCACCAGAAGTGCATTCTGAGTCGGATCTCAGTCTCAGTGTAGAGAGTTTGTCAAATAGTTGTTTTCAGCTGAAATAAATGCATTTTTGCAACCATTGGTATCCCACTGTAACTTCTATCACTAGAAGTGCATTCTGATTCGGATCTCAGACTCAGTTTATAGAGTTTGTCAAAATGTTGTTTTTAGCTGAAATAAACGCGTTTTTGCAACCATTGGCATCCCACTGTAACTGCTGTCAACAGAAGTGCATTCTTAGTCGGATCTCTGTCTCAGTGTAGAGAGTTTGTCAATACGTTGTTTTCAACTGAAATAAACGCATTTTTGCAACCATTGGCATCCCACTGTAACTGCTATCACCAGAAGTGCATTCTGAGTCGGATCTCAGTCTCAGTGTAGAGAGTTTGTCAAGTCGTTGTTTTCAGCTTAAATAAAAGCGTTTTTGCAACCAATGGCATCCCACTGTAACTGCTGTCACCAGAAGTGCATTCTAGGTTGAATCTCATCCACAGTGTAGAGAGTTTGTCAATACGTTGTTTTCAACTGAAATAAAAGCATTTTTGCAACCATTGGCATCCCACTGTAACTGCTATCATCAGAAGTGCATTGTTGGTCGGATCTCAGCCACAGTGTATAGAGTTTGTCAATACGTTGTTTTTAGCTGAAATAAACGCATTTTTGCAAACATCGGCATCCCTCTGTAACTGCTATCACCAGAAGTGCATTCTGAATCGGATCTCAGTCTTTGTGTAGAGAGTTTGTCAAATCGTTGTTTTCAGCTGAAATAAAAGCTTTTTTGCAACCATTGGTATCCCACTGTAACTGCTATCACTAGAAGTGCATTCTGAGTCGGATCTCAGTCTCAGTGTAGAGAGTTTGTCAAACTGTTGTTTTCAGCTGAAATAAAAGCGTTTTTGGAACCATTGGCATCCCAGTGTAACTGCTGTCACCAGAAGTGCATTCTAGGTTGAATCTCAGTCTCAGTGTAGAGAGTTTCTCAGAACGTTGTTTTCAGCTTAAATAAATGTGTTTTTGCAACCTTTGGCATCCCACGGAAACTGCTATTACCAGAAATGCATTCTGATTCGGATCTCAGCATCAGTTTATAGAGTTTGTCAAAATGTTGTTTTTAGCTGAAATAAAAGCTTATTTGCAACCATTGGCATCCCACTGTAACTTCTATCACCAGAAGTGCATTCTGAGTCGGATGTCAGTCTCAGTGTAGAGAGTTTGTCAAACTGTTGTTTTCAGCTGAAATAAAAGCGTTTTTGGAACCATTGGCATCCCAGTGTAACTGCTGTCACCAGAAGTGCATTCTAGGTTGAATCTCAGTCTCAGTGTAGAGAGTTTCTCAGAACGTTGTTTTCAGCTTAAATAAATGTGTTTTTGCAACCTTTGGCATCCCACGGAAACTGCTATCACCAGAAGTGCATTCTGAGTCGGATCTCAGCCACAGTGTAGAGAGTTTGTCAATACGTTGTTTTCAGCTGAATTAAAAGCTTTCTTGCAACCATCGGCATCCCTCTGTAACTGCTATCACCAGAAGTGCATTCTGAGTCAGATCTCAGTTTCAGTGTAGAGAGTTTATCAAATCGTTATTTTTAGCTGAAATAAAAGCTTTTTTGCAACTATTGGCATCCCACTGTAACTGCTATCACCAGAAGTGCATTCTGAGTCGGATCTCACTCTTTGTGTAGAGAGTTTGTCAAAGCGTTTGTTTTAGCTGAAATAAACTTATTTTTGGAACCATTGGCATCCCACTGTAAGTGCTGTCAACAGAAGTGCATTCTTAGTCGGATCTCAGTCTCAGTGTAGAGAGTTTGTCAAATCGTTGTTTTCATCTAAAATAAAAGTGTTTTTGCAACCATTGGCATCCCATTGTAACTGCTTTCACCAGAAGTGCATTCTGAGTCGTATCTCTGCCACAGTGTAGAGAGTTGGTCAAAACGTTGTTTTCAGCTGAAATAAATGCATTTTTGCAACCATTGGCATCCTACTGTAACTGCTATCACCAGAAGTGCATTGTAGGTCGGATCTTAGCCACAGTGTACGGAGTTTGTCAAAACGTTGTTTTCAGCTGAAATAAACGCATTTTTAAAACCGTCGGCATCCCTCTGTAACTGCTATCACCAGAAGTGCATTCTAAGTCGGATCTCAGTTTCAGTGTAGAGAGTTTGTCAAATCGTTGTTTTCAGCTGAAATAAAAGCTTTTTTGCAACCATTGGCATCGCACTGTAACCGCTATCACCAGAAGTGCATTCTGAGTCTGATCTCAGTCTCAGTGTAGAGTTTGTCAAAACGTTGTTTTGAGCTGAAATAATCGCATTTTTGCAACCATTGGCATCCCACTGTAACTGCTATCACCAGAAGTGCATTCTGAGTCGGATCTCAGTCTCAGTGTAGAGATTTTGTCAAATAGTTGTTTTCAGCTGAAATATAAGCATTTTTGCAACCTTTGGAATCCCACTGTAACTGCTATCACCAGAAGTGTATTGTAGGTCGGATCTAAGCCACAGTTTAGAGAGTTTGTCAAAACGTTGTTTTCAGCTGATATAAACGCGGTTTTGCAACCATTGGTATCCCACTGTAACTGCTATCACCAGAAGTGCATTCTGAGTCGGATCTCAGTCTCAGTGTAGAGAGTTTGTCAAATTGTTGTTTTCGGCTGAAATAAAAGCGTTTTTGCAACCATTGGCATCCCACTGTAACTGCTGTCACCAGAAGTGCATTCTAGGTTGGATCTCAGTCTCAGTGTAGAGAGTTTGTCAGAACGTTGTTTTCAGCTGAAATAAATGTGTTTTTGCAACCTTTGGCATCCCACGGTAACTGCTATCACCAGAAATGCGTTCTGATTCGGATCTCAGACTCAGTTTATAGAGTTTGTCAAAATGTTGTTTTTAGCTGAAATAAACGCGTTTTTGCAACCATTGGCATCCCACTGTAACTGCTGTCAACAGAAGTGCATTCTTAGTCGGATCTCTGTCTCAGTGTAGAGAGTTTGTCAATACGTTGTTTTCAACTGAAATAAACGCATTTTTGCAACCATTGGCATCCCACTGTAACTGCTTTCACTAGAAGTGCATTCTGAGTCGGATCTCTGCCACAGTGTAGAGAGTTGGTCAAAACGTTGTTTTCAGCAGAAATAAATGCTTTTTTGCAACCTTTGGCATCCCACTATAACTGCTATCACCAGAAGTGCATTCTGAGTCGGATCTCAGTCTCAGTTTATAGAGTTTGTCAAAACGTTGTTTTCAGCTTAAATAAAAGCGTTTTTGCAACCAATGGCATCCCACTGTAACTGCTATCACCAGAAGTGCATTCTGAGTCGGATCTCAGCCACAGTGTAGAGAGTTTGTCAATACGTTGTTTTCAGCTGAATTAAAAGCTTTCTTGCAACCAACGGCATCCCTCTGTAACTGCTATCACCAGAAGTGCATTCTGAGTCAGATATCAGTTTCAGTGTAGAGAGTTTATCAAATCGTTGTTTTTAGCTGAAATAAAAGCTTTTTTGCAACCATTGGCATCCCACTGTAACTGCTATCACCAGAAGTGCATTCTGAGTCGGATTTAGTCTCAGTGTAGAGAGCTTGTCAAAACGTTGTTTTCAACTGAAATAAACGCATTTTTGCAACCATTGGCATCCCACTGTAAGTGCTGTCAACAGAAGTGCATTCTTAGTCGGATCTCAGTCTCAGTGTAGAGAGTTTGTCAAATCGTTGTTTTCATCTAAAATAAAAGCGTTTTTGCAACCATTGGCATCCCATTGTAACTGCTTTCACCAGAAGTGCATTCTGAGTCGTATCTCTGCCACAGTGTAGAGAGTTGGTCAAAACGTTGTTTTCAGCTGAAATAAATGCATTTTTGCAACCATTGGCATCCTACTGTAACTGCTATCACCAGAAGTGCATTGTAGGTCGGATCTTAGCCACAGTGTACGGAGTTTGTCAAAACGTTGTTTTCAGCTGAAATAAACGCATTTTTGAAACCGTCGGCATCCCTCTGTAACTGCTATCACCAGAAGTGCATTCTAAGTCGGATCTCAGTTTCAGTGTAGAGAGTTTGTCAAATCGTTGTTTTCAGCGGAAATAAAAGCTTTTTTGCAACCATTGGCATCGCACTGTAACCGCTATCACCAGAAGTGCATTCTGAGTCTGATCTCAGTCTCAGTGTAGAGTTTGTCAAAACGTTGTTTTGAGCTGAAATAATCGCATTTTTGCAACCATTGGCATCCCACTGTAACTGCTATCACCAGAAGTGCATTCTGAGTCGGATCTCAGTCTCAGTGTAGAGATTTTGTCAAATAGTTGTTTTCAGCTGAAATATAAGCATTTTTGCAACCTTTGGAATCCCACTGTAACTGCTATCACCAGAAGTGTATTGTAGGTCGGATCTAAGCCACAGTTTAGAGAGTTTGTCAAAACGTTGTTTTCAGCTGATATAAACGCGGTTTTGCAACCATTGGTATCCCACTGTAACTGCTATCACCAGAAGTGCATTCTGAGTCGGATCTCAGTCTCAGTGTAGAGAGTTTGTCAAATTGTTGTTTTCAGCTGAAATAAAAGCGTTTTTGCAACCATTGGCATCCCACTGTAACTGCTGTCACCAGAAGTGCATTCTAGGTTGGATCTCAGTCTCAGTGTAGAGAGTTTGTCAGAACGTTGTTTTCAGCTGAAATAAATGTGTTTTTGCAACCTTTGGCATCCCACGGTAACTGCTATCACCAGAAATGCATTCTGATTCGGATCTCAGACTCAGTTTATAGAGTTTGTCAAAATGTTGTTTTTAGCTGAAATAAACGCGTTTTTGCAACCATTGGCATCCCACTGTAACTGCTGTCAACAGAAGTGCATTCTTAGTCGGATCTCTGTCTCAGTGTAGAGAGTTTGTCAATACGTTGTTTTCAACTGAAATAAACGCATTTTTGCAACCATTGGCATCCCACTGTAAGTGCTATCACCAGAAGTGCATTCTGTATCGGATCTCAGTCTCAGTGTAGAGAGTTTGTCAAATCGTTGTTTTCAACTAAAATAAAAGCATTTTTGCAACCATTGGCATCCCACTGTAACTGCTTTCACCAGAAGTGCATTCTGAGTCGGATCTCTGCCACAGTGTAGAGAGTTGGTCAAAACGTTGTTTTCAGCAGAAATAAATGCTTTTTTGCAACCATTGGCATCCCACTGTAACTGCTGTCAACAGAAGTGCATTCTTAGTCGGATCTCTGTCTCAGTGTAGAGAGTTTGTCAATACGTTGTTTTCAACTGAAATAAACGCATTTTTGCAACCATTGGCATCCCACTGTAACTGCTTTCACTAGAAGTGCATTCTGAGTCGGATCTCTGCCACAGTGTAGAGAGTTGGTCAAAACGTTGTTTTCAGCAGAAATAAATGCTTTTTTGCAACCTTTGGCATCCCACTATAACTGCTATCACCAGAAGTGCATTCTGAGTCGGATCTCAGTCTCAGTTTATAGAGTTTGTCAAAACGTTGTTTTCAGCTTAAATAAAAGCGTTTTTGCAACCAATGGCATCCCACTGTAACTGCTATCACCAGAAGTGCATTCTGAGTCGGATCTCAGCCACAGTGTAGAGAGTTTGTCAATACGTTGTTTTCAGCTGAATTAAAAGCTTTCTTGCAACCAACGGCATCCCTCTGTAACTGCTATCACCAGAAGTGCATTCTGAGTCAGATATCAGTTTCAGTGTAGAGAGTTTATCAAATCGTTGTTTTTAGCTGAAATAAAAGCTTTTTTGCAACCATTGGCATCCCACTGTAACTGCTATCACCAGAAGTGCATTCTGAGTCGGATTTAGTCTCAGTGTAGAGAGCTTGTCAAAACGTTGTTTTCAACTGAAATAAACGCATTTTTGCAACCATTGGCATCCCACTGTAAGTGCTGTCAACAGAAGTGCATTCTTAGTCGGATCTCAGTCTCAGTGTAGAGAGTTTGTCAAATCGTTGTTTTCATCTAAAATAAAAGCGTTTTTGCAACCATTGGCATCCCATTGTAACTGCTTTCACCAGAAGTGCATTCTGAGTCGTATCTCTGCCACAGTGTAGAGAGTTGGTCAAAACGTTGTTTTCAGCTGAAATAAATGCATTTTTGCAACCATTGGCATCCTACTGTAACTGCTATCACCAGAAGTGCATTGTAGGTCGGATCTTAGCCACAGTGTACGGAGTTTGTCAAAACGTTGTTTTCAGCTGAAATAAACGCATTTTTGAAACCGTCGGCATCCCTCTGTAACTGCTATCACCAGAAGTGCATTCTAAGTCGGATCTCAGTTTCAGTGTAGAGAGTTTGTCAAATCGTTGTTTTCAGCGGAAATAAAAGCTTTTTTGCAACCATTGGCATCGCACTGTAACCGCTATCACCAGAAGTGCATTCTGAGTCTGATCTCAGTCTCAGTGTAGAGTTTGTCAAAACGTTGTTTTGAGCTGAAATAATCGCATTTTTGCAACCATTGGCATCCCACTGTAACTGCTATCACCAGAAGTGCATTCTGAGTCGGATCTCAGTCTCAGTGTAGAGATTTTGTCAAATAGTTGTTTTCAGCTGAAATATAAGCATTTTTGCAACCTTTGGAATCCCACTGTAACTGCTATCACCAGAAGTGTATTGTAGGTCGGATCTAAGCCACAGTTTAGAGAGTTTGTCAAAACGTTGTTTTCAGCTGATATAAACGCGGTTTTGCAACCATTGGTATCCCACTGTAACTGCTATCACCAGAAGTGCATTCTGAGTCGGATCTCAGTCTCAGTGTAGAGAGTTTGTCAAATTGTTGTTTTCAGCTGAAATAAAAGCGTTTTTGCAACCATTGGCATCCCACTGTAACTGCTGTCACCAGAAGTGCATTCTAGGTTGGATCTCAGTCTCAGTGTAGAGAGTTTGTCAGAACGTTGTTTTCAGCTGAAATAAATGTGTTTTTGCAACCTTTGGCATCCCACGGTAACTGCTATCACCAGAAATGCATTCTGATTCGGATCTCAGACTCAGTTTATAGAGTTTGTCAAAATGTTGTTTTTAGCTGAAATAAACGCGTTTTTGCAACCATTGGCATCCCACTGTAACTGCTGTCAACAGAAGTGCATTCTTAGTCGGATCTCTGTCTCAGTGTAGAGAGTTTGTCAATACGTTGTTTTCAACTGAAATAAACGCATTTTTGCAACCATTGGCATCCCACTGTAAGTGCTATCACCAGAAGTGCATTCTGTATCGGATCTCAGTCTCAGTGTAGAGAGTTTGTCAAATCGTTGTTTTCAACTAAAATAAAAGCATTTTTGCAACCATTGGCATCCCACTGTAACTGCTTTCACCAGAAGTGCATTCTGAGTCGGATCTCTGCCACAGTGTAGAGAGTTGGTCAAAACGTTGTTTTCAGCTGAAATAAACGCGTTTTTGCAACCATTGGCATCCCACTGTAACTGCTATCACCAGAAGTACATTCTAGGTCGGATCTCAACCACAGTGTAGTGAGTTTGTCAATACGTTGTTTTCAGCTGAAATAAAAGCTTTCTTGCAACCATTGGCATCCCACTGTAACTGCTATCACCAGAAGTGCATTCTGAGTCGGATCTCAGTCTTTGTGTAGAGAGTTTGTCAAAACGTTGTTTTCAGCTTAAATAAAAGCGTTTTTGCAACCAATGGCATCCCACTGTAACTGCTATCACCAGAAGTGCATTCTGAGTCGGATCTCAGCCACAGTGTAGAGAGTTTGTCAATACGTTGTTTTCAGCTGAATTAAAAGCTTTCTTGCAACCATCGGCATCCCTCTGTAACTGCTATCACCAGAAGTGCATTCTGAGTCAGATCTCAGTTTCAGTGTAGAGAGTTTATCAAATCGTTATTTTTAGCTGAAATAAAAGCTTTTTTGCAACTATTGGCATCCCACTGTAACTGCTATCACCAGAAGTGCATTCTGAGTCGGATCTCAGTCTCAGTGTAGAGAGTTTGTCAAAACGTTGTTTTCAGCTGAAATAAATGCATTTTTGCAACCATTGGCATCCTACTGTAACTGCTATCACCAGAAGTGCATTGTAGGTCGGATCTTAGCCACAGTGTAGAGAGTTTGTCAATACGTTATTTTTAGCTGAAATAAACGTGTTTTTGCAACTATTGGCATCCCACTGTACCTCCTATCACCAGAAGTGCATTCTGAGTCGGATCTCACTCTTTGTGTAGAGAGTTTGTCAAAGCGTTGTTTTTAGCTGAAATAAACTTATTTTTGGAACCATTGGCATCCCACTGTAACTGCTATCACCAGAAGTGCATTCTGAGTCGGATCTCAGTCTCAGTGTAGAGAGTTTGTCAAATAGTTGTTTTCAGCTGAAATAAATGCATTTTTGCAACCATTGGTATCCCACTGTAACTTCTATCACTAGAAGTGCATTCTGATTCGGATCTCAGACTCAGTTTATAGAGTTTGTCAAAATGTTGTTTTTAGCTGAAATAAACGCGTTTTTGCAACCATTGGCATCCCACTGTAACTGCTGTCAACAGAAGTGCATTCTTAGTCGGATC
Organism: Atractosteus spatula; assembly: GCF_055471065.1. Taxonomy (NCBI): domain Eukaryota; kingdom Metazoa; phylum Chordata; class Actinopteri; order Semionotiformes; family Lepisosteidae; genus Atractosteus; species Atractosteus spatula. The sequence goes on along the minus strand of NC_142711.1, from coordinate 36,006,050 downwards.
TCTGTCTCAGTGTAGAGAGTTTGTCAATACGTTGTTTTCAACTGAAATAAACGCATTTTTGCAGCCATTGGCATCCCACTGTAACTGCTATCACCAGAAGTGCATTCTGAGTCGGATCTCAGTCTCAGTGTAGAGAGTTTGTCAAGTCGTTGTTTTCAGCTTAAATAAAAGCGTTTTTGCAACCAATGGCATCCCACTGTAACTGCTGTCACCAGAAGTGCATTCTAGGTTGAATCTCATCCACAGTGTAGAGAGTTTGTCAATACGTTGTTTTCAACTGAAATAAAAGCATTTTTGCAACCATTGGCATCCCACTGTAACTGCTATCATCAGAAGTGCATTGTTGGTCGGATCTCAGCCACAGTGTATAGAGTTTGTCAATACGTTGTTTTTAGCTGAAATAAACGCATTTTTGCAAACATCGGCATCCCTCTGTAACTGCTATCACCAGAAGTGCATTCTGAATCGGATCTCAGTCTTTGTGTAGAGAGTTTGTCAAATCGTTGTTTTCAGCTGAAATAAAAGCTTTTTTGCAACCATTGGTATCCCACTGTAACTGCTATCACTAGAAGTGCATTCTGAGTCGGATCTCAGTCTCAGTGTAGAGAGTTTGTCAAACTGTTGTTTTCAGCTGAAATAAAAGCGTTTTTGGAACCATTGGCATCCCAGTGTAACTGCTGTCACCAGAAGTGCATTCTAGGTTGAATCTCAGTCTCAGTGTAGAGAGTTTCTCAGAACGTTGTTTTCAGCTTAAATAAATGTGTTTTTGCAACCTTTGGCATCCCACGGAAACTGCTATTACCAGAAATGCATTCTGATTCGGATCTCAGCATCAGTTTATAGAGTTTGTCAAAATGTTGTTTTTAGCTGAAATAAAAGCTTATTTGCAACCATTGGCATCCCACTGTAACTTCTATCACCAGAAGTGCATTCTGAGTCGGATGTCAGTCTCAGTGTAGAGAGTTTGTCAAAACGTTGTTTTCAGCTGAAATAAACGCATTTTTGGAACCATTGGCATCCCATTGTAACTGCTATCACCAGAAGTGCATTGTAGGTCGGATCTCAGCCACAGTGTATAGAGTTTGTCAAAACGTTGTTTTCAGCTGAAATAAAAGGTTTTTTGCAACCATTGGCATCCCACTGTAACTGCTATCACCAGAAGTGCATTCTACGTCGGATCTCAGCCACAGTGTAGAGAGTTTGTCAAAACGTTGTTTTCAGCTGAAATAAAAGGTTTTTTGCAACCATTGGCTTCCCACTGTAAGTGCTGTCACCAGAAGTGCATTCTGAGTCAGATCTCAGTTTCAGTGTAGAGAGTTTATCAAATCGTTGTTTTTAGCTGAAATAAAAGCTTTTTTGCAACCATTGGCATCCCACTGTAACTGCTATCACCAGAAGTGCATTCTGAGTCGGATCTCAGTCTCAGTGTAGAGAGTTTGTCAAAACGTTGTTTTCAGCTGAAATAAATGTATTTTTGCAACCATTGGCATCCTACTGTAACTGCTATCACCAGAAGTGCATTGTAGGTCGGATCTTAGCCACAGTGTTGGGAGTTTGTCAATACGTTGTTTTTAGCTGAAATAAACGTATTTTTGCAACCATTGGCATCCCACTGTACCTCCTATCACCAGAAGTGCATTCTGAGTCGGATCTCACTCTTTGTGTAGAGAGTTTGTCAAATCGTTGTTTTTAGCTGAAATAAACTTATTTTTGGAACCATTGGCATCCCACTATAACTGCTATCACCAGAAGTGCATTCTGAGTCGGATCTCAGTCTCAGTGTAGAGAGTTTGTCAAATAGTTGTTTTCAGCTGAAATAAATGCATTTTTGCAACCATTGGTATCCCACTGTAACTTCTATCGCTAGAAGTGCATTCTGATTCGGATCTCAGACTCAGTTTATAGAGTTTGTCAAAATGTTGTTTTTAGCTGAAATAAACGCGTTTTTGCAACCATTGGCATCCCACTGTAACTGCTGTCAACAGAAGTGCATTCTTAGTCGGATCTCTGTCTCAGTGTAGAGAGTTTGTCAATACGTTGTTTTCAACTGAAATAAACGCATTTTTGCAACCATTGGCATCCCACTGTAAGTGCTATCACCAGAAGTGCATTCTGTATCGGATCTCAGTCTCAGTGTAGAGAGTTTGTCAAATCGTTGTTTTCAACTAAAATAAAAGCATTTTTGCAACCATTGGCATCCCACTGTAACTGCTTTCACCAGAAGTGCATTCTGAGTCGGATCTCTGCCACAGTGTAGAGAGTTGGTCAAAACGTTGTTTTCAGCAGAAATAAATGCTTTTTTGCAACCTTTGGCATCCCACTATAACTGCTATCACCAGAAGTGCATTCTGAGTCGGATCTCAGTCTCAGTTTATAGAGTTTGTCAAAACGTTGTTTTCAGCTGAAATAAACGCGTTTTTGCAACCATTGGCATCCCACTGTAACTGCTATCACCAGAAGTACATTCTAGGTCGGATCTCAACCACAGTGTAGTGAGTTTGTCAATACGTTGTTTTCAGCTGAAATAAAAGCGTTTTTGCAACCATCGGCATGCCACTGTAACTGCTATCACCAGAAGTGCATTCTGAGTCGGATCTCAGTCTTTGTGTAGAGAGTTTGTCAAAACGTTGTTTTCAGCTGAAATAAACGCATTTTTGCAACCATTGGCATGCCACTGTAACTGCTATCACCAGAAGTGCATTCTGAGTCGGATCTCAGTCTCAGTGTAGAGAGTTTGTCAAGTCGTTGTTTTCAGCTTAAATAAAAGCGTTTTTGCAACCAATGGCATCCCACTGTAACTGCTATCACCAGAAGTGCATTCTGAGTCGGATCTCAGCCACAGTGTAGAGAGTTTGTCAATATGTTGTTTTCAGCTGAATTAAAAGCTTTCTTGCAACCATCGGCATCCCTCTGTAACTGCTATCACCAGAAGTGCATTCTGAGTCAGATCTCAGTTTCAGTGTAGAGAGTTTATCAAATCGTTATTTTTAGCTGAAATAAAAGCTTTTTTGCAACTATTGGCATCCCACTGTAACTGCTATCACCAGAAGTGCATTCTGAGTCGGATCTCAGTCTCAGTGTAGAGAGTTTGTCAAAACGTTGTTTTCAGCTGAAATAAATGCATTTTTGCAACCATTGGCATCCTACTGTAACTGCTATCACCAGAAGTGCATTGTAGGTCGGATCTTAGCCACAGTGTAGGGAGTTTGTCAATACGTTATTTTTAGCTGAAATAAACGTGTTTTTGCAACCATTGGCATCCCACTGTACCTCCTATCACCAGAAGTGCATTCTGAGTCGGATCTCACTCTTTGTGTAGAGAGTTTGTCAAAGCGTTGTTTTTAGCTGAAATAAACTTATTTTTGGAACCATTGGCATCCCACTGTAACTGCTATCACCAGAAGTGCATTCTGAGTCGGATCTCAGTCTCAGTGTAGAGAGTTTGTCAAATAGTTGTTTTCAGCTGAAATAAATGCATTTTTGCAACCATTGGTATCCCACTGTAACTTCTATCACTAGAAGTGCATTCTGATTCGGATCTCAGACTCAGTTTATAGAGTTTGTCAAAATGTTGTTTTTAGCTGAAATAAACGCGTTTTTGCAACCATTGGCATCCCACTGTAACTGCTGTCAACAGAAGTGCATTCTTAGTCGGATCTCTGTCTCAGTGTAGAGAGTTTGTCAATACGTTGTTTTCAACTGAAATAAACGCATTTTTGCAACCATTGGCATCCCACTGTAACTGCTATCACCAGAAGTGCATTCTGAGTCGGATCTCAGTCTCAGTGTAGAGAGTTTGTCAAGTCGTTGTTTTCAGCTTAAATAAAAGCGTTTTTGCAACCAATGGCATCCCACTGTAACTGCTGTCACCAGAAGTGCATTCTAGGTTGAATCTCATCCACAGTGTAGAGAGTTTGTCAATACGTTGTTTTCAACTGAAATAAAAGCATTTTTGCAACCATTGGCATCCCACTGTAACTGCTATCATCAGAAGTGCATTGTTGGTCGGATCTCAGCCACAGTGTATAGAGTTTGTCAATACGTTGTTTTTAGCTGAAATAAACGCATTTTTGCAAACATCGGCATCCCTCTGTAACTGCTATCACCAGAAGTGCATTCTGAATCGGATCTCAGTCTTTGTGTAGAGAGTTTGTCAAATCGTTGTTTTCAGCTGAAATAAAAGCTTTTTTGCAACCATTGGTATCCCACTGTAACTGCTATCACTAGAAGTGCATTCTGAGTCGGATCTCAGTCTCAGTGTAGAGAGTTTGTCAAACTGTTGTTTTCAGCTGAAATAAAAGCGTTTTTGGAACCATTGGCATCCCAGTGTAACTGCTGTCACCAGAAGTGCATTCTAGGTTGAATCTCAGTCTCAGTGTAGAGAGTTTCTCAGAACGTTGTTTTCAGCTTAAATAAATGTGTTTTTGCAACCTTTGGCATCCCACGGAAACTGCTATTACCAGAAATGCATTCTGATTCGGATCTCAGCATCAGTTTATAGAGTTTGTCAAAATGTTGTTTTTAGCTGAAATAAAAGCTTATTTGCAACCATTGGCATCCCACTGTAACTTCTATCACCAGAAGTGCATTCTGAGTCGGATGTCAGTCTCGGTGTAGAGAGTTTGTCAAACTGTTGTTTTCAGCTGAAATAAAAGCGTTTTTGGAACCATTGGCATCCCAGTGTAACTGCTGTCACCAGAAGTGCATTCTAGGTTGAATCTCAGTCTCAGTGTAGAGAGTTTCTCAGAACGTTGTTTTCAGCTTAAATAAATGTGTTTTTGCAACCTTTGGCATCCCACGGAAACTGCTATTACCAGAAATGCATTCTGATTCGGATCTCAGCATCAGTTTATAGAGTTTGTCAAACTGTTGTTTTCAGCTGAAATAAAAGCGTTTTTGGAACCATTGGCATCCCACTGTAATTGCTGTCACCAGAAGTGCATTCTAGGTCGGATCTTAGCCACAGTGTTGGGAGTTTGTCAATACGTTGTTTTTAGCTGAAATAAACGTATTTTTGCAACCATTGGCATCCCACTGTACCTCCTATCACCAGAAGTGCATTCTGAGTCGGATCTCACTCTTTGTGTAGAGAGTTTGTCAAATCGTTGTTTTTAGCTGAAATAAACTTATTTTTGGAACCATTGGCATCCCACTATAACTGCTATCACCAGAAGTGCATTCTGAGTCGGATCTCAGTCTCAGTGTAGAGAGTTTGTCAAATAGTTGTTTTCAGCTGAAATAAATGCATTTTTGCAACCATTGGTATCCCACTGTAACTTCTATCGCTAGAAGTGCATTCTGATTCGGATCTCAGACTCAGTTTATAGAGTTTGTCAAAATGTTGTTTTTAGCTGAAATAAACGCGTTTTTGCAACCATTGGCATCCCACTGTAACTGCTGTCAACAGAAGTGCATTCTTAGTCGGATCTCTGTCTCAGTGTAGAGAGTTTGTCAATACGTTGTTTTCAACTGAAATAAACGCATTTTTGCAACCATTGGCATCCCACTGTAAGTGCTATCACCAGAAGTGCATTCTGTATCGGATCTCAGTCTCAGTGTAGAGAGTTTGTCAAATCGTTGTTTTCAACTAAAATAAAAGCATTTTTGCAACCATTGGCATCCCACTGTAACTGCTTTCACCAGAAGTGCATTCTGAGTCGGATCTCTGCCACAGTGTATAGAGTTTGTCAAAACGTTGTTTTCAGCTGAAATAAAAGCTTTTTTGCAACCATTGGCATCCCACTGTAACTGCTATCACCAGAAGTGCATTCTAGGTCGGATCTCAGTCTCAGTGTAGAGAGTTTGTCAAATCGTTGTTTTCAGCTAAAATAAAAGCGTTTTTGCAACCATTGGCATCCCATTGTAACTGCTTTCACCAGAAGTGCATTCTGAGTCGTATCTCTGCCACAGTGTAGAGAGTTGGTCAAAACGTTGTTTTCAGCTGAAATAAATGCATTTTTGCAACCATTGGCATCCTACTTTAACTGCTATCACCAGAAGTGCATTGTAGGTCGGATCTTAGCCACAGTGTACGGAGTTTGTCAAAACGTTGTTTTCAGCTGAAATAAACGCATTTTTGAAACCGTCGGCATCCCTCTGTAACTGCTATCACCAGAAGTGCATTCTAAGTCGGATCTCAGTTTCAGTGTAGAGAGTTTGTCAAATCGTTGGTTTCAGCTGAAATAAAAGCTTTTTTGCAACCATTGGCATCCCACTGTAACTGCTATCACCAGAAGTGCATTCTGAGTCGGATCTCAGTCTCAGTGTTTAGAGTTTGTCAAATAGTTGTTTTCAGCTGAAATAAATGCATTTTTGCAACCATTGGTATCCCACTGTAACTTCTATCACTAGAAGTGCATTCTGAGTCGGATCTCAGTCTCAGTGTAGAGATTTTGTCAAATAGTTGTTTTCAGCTGAAATAAAAGCATTTTTGCAACCTTTGGAATCCCACTGTAACTGCTATCACCAGAAGTGTATTGTAGGTCGGATCTAAGCCACAGTGTAGAGAGTTTGTCAATACATTGTTTTCAGCTGAATTAAAAGCTTTCTTGCAAGCATCGGCATCCCTCTGTAACTGCTATCACCAGAAGTGCATTCTAAGTCAGATCTTAGTTTCAGTGTAGAGAGTTTGTCAAATCGTCGTTTTCAGCTGAAATAAAAGCTTTTTTGCAACCATTGGCATCCCACTGTAACTGCTGTCACCAGAAGTGCATTCTAGGTTGGATCTCAGTCTCAGTGTAGAGAGTTTGTCAGAACGTTGTTTTCAGCTTAAATAAATGTGTTTTTGCAACCTTTGGCATCCCACGGTAACTGCTATCACCAGAAATGCATTCTGATTCGGATCTCAGCATCAGTTTATAGAGTTTGTCAAAATGTTGTTTTTAGCTGAAATAAAAGCTTATTTGCAACCATTGGCATATCACTGTAACTTCTATCACCAGAAGTGCATTCTGAGTTGGATCTCAGTCTCAGTGTAGAGAGTTTGTCAAAGGTTGTTTTCAGCTGAAATAAACGCATTTTTGGAACCATTGGCATCCCATTGTAACTGCTATCACCAGAAGAGCATTGTAGGTCGGATCTCAGCCACAGTGTATAGAGTTTGTCAAAACGTTGTTTTCAGCTGAAATAAAAGCTTTTTTGCAACCATTGGCATCCCACTGTAACTGCTATCACCAGAAGTGCATTCTATGTCGGATCTCAGCCACAGTGTAGAGAGTTTGTCAATGCGTTGTTTTCAACTGAAATAAACGCATTTTTGCAACCATTGGCATCCCAGTGTAAGTGCCGTCAACAGAAGTGCATTCTTAGTCGGATCTCAGTCTCAGTGTAGAGAGTTGGTCAAATCGTTGTTTTCAGCTAAAATAAAAGCGTTTTTGCAACCATTGGCATCCCATTGTAACTGCTTTCACCAGAAGTGCATTCTGAGTCGTATCTCTGCCACAGTGTAGAGAGTTGGTCAAAACGTTGTTTTCAGCTGAAATAAATGCATTTTTGCAACCATTGGCATCCTACTGTAACTGCTATCACCAGAAGTGCATTGTAGGTCGGATCTTAGCCACAGTATACAGAGTTTGTCAAAACGTTGTTTTCAGCTGAAATAAACGCATTTTTGAAACCGTCGGCATCCCTCTTTAACTGCTATCACCAGAAGTGCATTCTAAGTCGGATCTCAGTTTCAGTGTAGAGAGTTTGTCAAAACGTTGTTTTCAGCTGAAATAAAAGGTTTTTTGCAACCATTGGCATCCCACTGTAACTGCTATCACCAGAAGTGCATTCTGAGTCGGATCTCAGTCTCAGTGTAGAGATTTTGTCAAATAGTTGTTTTCAGCTGAAATAAAAGCATTTTTGCAACCTTTGGAATCCCACTGTAACTGCTATCACCAGAAGTGTATTGTAGGTCGGATCTAAGCCACAGTGTAGAGAGTTTGTCAAAACGTTGTTTTCAGCTGATATAAACGCGGTTTTGCAACCATTGGTATCCCACCGTAACTGCTATCACCAGAAGGGCATTCTGAGTCGGATCTCAGTCTCAGTGTAGAGAGTTTGTCAAATTGTTGTTTTCGGCTGAAATAAAAGCGTTTTTGCAACCATTGGCATCCCACTGTAACTGCTGTCACCAGAAGTGCATTCTAGGTTGGATCTCAGTCTCAGTGTAGAGAGTTTGTCAGAACGTTGTTTTCAGCTGAAATAAATGTGTTTTTGCAATCTTTGGCATCCCACGGTAACTGCTATCACTAGAAATGCATTCTGATTCGGATCTCAGACTCAGTTTATAGAGTTTGTCAAAATGTTGTTTTTAGCTGAAATAAACGCGTTTTTGCAACCATTGGCATCCCACTGTAACTGCTGTCAACAGAAGTGCATTCTTAGTCGGATCTCTGTCTCAGTGTAGAGTGTTTGTCAATACGTTGTTTTCAACTGAAATAAACGCATTTTTGCAACCATTGGCATCCCAGTGTAAGTGCTATCACCAGAAGTGCATTCTGTATCGGATCTCAGTCTCAGTGTAGAGAGTTTGTCAAATCGTTGTTTTCAACTAAAATAAAAGCATTTTTGCAACCATTGGCATCCCACTGTAACTGCTTTCACCAGAAGTGCATTCTGAGTCGGATCTCTGCCACAGTGTAGAGAGTTTGTCAATACGTTGTTTTCAGCTGAAAGAAAAGCTTTCTTGCAACCATCGGCATCCCTCTGTAACTGCTATCACCAGAAGTGCATTCTGAGTCAGATCTCAGTTTCAGTGTAGAGAGTTTGTCAATACATTGTTTTCAGCTGAAATAAACATGTTTTTGCAACCATTGGCATCCCACTGTAACTGCTATCACCAGAAGTGCATTCTGAGTCGGATCTCAGTCTTTGTGTAGAGAGTTTGTCAAAACGTTGTTTTCAGCTGAAATAAACGCATTTTTGCAACCATTGGCATTCCACTGTAACTGCTATCACCAGAAGTGCATTCTGAGTCGGATCTCAGCCACAGTGTAGAGAGTTTGTCAATACGTTGTTTTCAGCTGAATTAAAAGCTTTCTTGCAACCATCGGCATCCCTCTGTAACTGCTATCACCAGAAGTGCATTCTGAGTCAGATCTCAGTTTCAGTGTAGAGAGTTTATCAAATCTTTGTTTTTAGCTGAAATAAAAGGTTTTTTGCAACCATTGGCATCCCACTGTAACTGCTATCACCAGAAGTGCATTCTGAGTCGGATCTCAGTCTCAGTGTAGAGAGTTTGTCAAAACGTTGTTTTCAGCTGAAATAAATGCATTTTTGCAACCATTGGCATCCTACTGTAACTGCTATCACCAGAAGTGCATTGTAGGTCGGATCTTAGCCACAGTGTAGGGAGTTTGTCAATACGTTGTTTTTAGCTGAAATAAACGTGTTTTTGCAACCATTGGCATCCCACTGTACCTCCTATCACCAGAAGTGCATTCTGAGTCGGATCTCACTCTTTGTGTAGAGAGTTTGTCAAAGCGTTGTTTTTAGCTGAAATAAACTTATTTTTGGAACCATTGGCATCCCACTGTAACTGCTATCACCAGAAGTGCATTCTGAGTCGGATCTCAGTCTCAGTGTAGAGAGTTTGTCAAATAGTTGTTTTCAGCTGAAATAAAAGCATTTTTGCAATCATTGGCATCCCACTGTAACTGCTATCACCAGAAGTGCATTGTTGGTCTGATCTCAGCCACAGTGTAGAGAGTTTGTCAATACATTGTTTTCAGCTGAAATAAATGCATTTTTGCAACCATTGGCATCCCATTGTAACTGCTATCACCAGAAGTGCATTGTAGGTCGGATCTCAGCCACAGTGTATAGAGTTTGTCAATACATTGTTTTCACCTGATATAAACGTGGTTTTGCAACCATTGCTGTCCCACTGTAACTGCTATCACCAGAAGTGCATTCTGAGTCGGATCTCAGTCTCAGTGTAGAGAGTTTGTCAATACGTTTTTTAAACTGAAATAAACGCATTTTTGCAACCATTGGCATCCCACTGTAAGTGCTGTCAACAGAAGTGCATTCTTAGTCGGATCTCAGTCTCAGTGTAGAGAGTTTGTCAAATCGTTGTTTTCAGCTAAAATAAAAGCGTTTTTGCAACCATTGGCATCCCATTGTAACTGCTTTCACCAGAAGTGCATTCTGAGTCGTATCTCTGCAACAGTGTACGGAGTTTGTCAAAACGTTGTTTTCAGCTGAAATAAACGCATTTTTGAAACCGTCGGAATCCCTCTGTAACTGCTATCACCAGAAGTGCATTCTAAGTCGGATCTCAGTTTCAGTGTAGAGAGTTTGTCAAATCGTTGTTTTCAGCTGAAATAAAAGCTTTTTTGCAACCATTGGCATCCCACTGTAACTGCTATCACCAGAAGTGCATTCCGAGTCGGATCTCAGTCTCAGTGTAGAGTTTGTCAAAACGTTGTTTTCAGCTGAAATAAACGCATTTTTGCAACCATTGGCATCCCACTGTAACTGCTATCACCAGAAGTGCATTCTGAGTCGGATCTCAGTCTCTGTGTAGAGATTTTGTCAAATAGTTGTTTTCAGCTGAAATAAAAGCATTTTTGCAATCATTGGCATCCCGCTGTAAGTGCTGTCAACAGAAGTGCATTCTTAGTCGGATCTCAGTCTCAGTGTAGAGAGTTTGTCAAATCGTTGTTTTCAGCTAAAATAAAAGCGTTTTTGCAACCATTGGCATCCCATTGTAACTGCTTTCACCAGAAGTGCATTCTGAGTCGTATCTCTGCCACAGTGTAGAGAGTTGGTCAAAACGTTGTTTTCAGCTGAAATAAATGCATTTTTGCAACCATTGGCATCCTACTGTAACTGCTATCACCAGAAGTGCATTGTAGGTCGGATCTTAGCCACAGTATACGGAGTTTGTCAAAACGTTGTTTTTAGCTGAAAAAAACGCATTTTTGAAACCGTCGGCATCCCTCTTTAACTGCTATCACCAGTAGTGCATTCTAAGTCGGATCTCAGTTTCAGTGTAGAGAGTTTGTCAAATCGTTGTTTTCAGCTGAAATAAAAGCTTTTTTGCAACCATTGGCATCCCACTGTAACTGCTATCACCAGAAGTGCATTCTGAGTCGGATCTCAGTCTCAGTGTAGAGATTTTGTCAAATAGTTGTTTTCAGCTGAAATAAAAGCATTTTTGCAACTTTTGGAATCCCACTGTAACTGCTATCACCAGAAGTGTATTGTAGGTCGGATCTAAGCCACAGTGTAGAGAGTTTGTCAAAACGTTGTTTTCAGCTTATATAAACGCGGTTTTGCAACCATTGGCATCCCACTGTAACTGCTATCACCAGAAGTGCATTCTGAGTCGGATCTCAGTCTTTGTGTAGAGAGTTTGTCAAAACGTTGTTTTCAGCTGAAATAAACGCATTTTTGCAACCATTGGCATGCCACTGTAACTGCTATCACCAGAAGTGCATTCTGAGTCGGATCTCAGTCTCAGTGTAGAGAGTTTGTCAAGTCGTTGTTTTCAGCTTAAATAAAAGCGTTTTTGCAACCAATGGCATCCCACTGTAACTGCTATCACCAGAAGTGCATTCTGAGTCGGATCTCAGCCACAGTGTAGAGAGTTTGTCAATACGTTGTTTTCAGCTGAATTAAAAGCTTTCTTGCAACCATCGGCATCCCTCTGTAACTGCTATCACCAGAAGTGCATTCTGAGTCAGATCTCAGTTTCAGTGTAGAGAGTTTATCAAATCGTTGTTTTTAGCTGAAATAAAAGCTTTTTTGCAACCATTGGCATCCCACTGTAACTGCTATCACCAGAAGTGCATTCTGAGTCGGATCTCAGTCTCAGTGTAGAGAGTTTATCAAAACATTGTTTTCAGCTGAAATAAATGCATTTTTGCAACCATTGGCATCCTACTGTAACTGCTATCACCAGAAGTGCATTGTAGGTCGGATCTTAGCCACAGTGTAGGGAGTTTGTCAATACGTTGTTTTTAGCTGAAATAAACGTGTTTTTGCAACAATTGGCATCCCACTGTACCTCCTATCACCAGAAGTGCATTCTGAGTCGGATCTCACTCTTTGTGTAGAGAGTTTGTCAAAGCGTTGTTTTTAGCTGAAATAAACTTATTTTTGGAACCATTGGCATCCCACCGTAACTGCTATCACCAGAAGTGCATTCTGAGTCGGATCTCAGTCTCAGTGTAGAGAGTTTGTCAAATAGTTGTTTTCAGCTGAAATAAAAGCATTTTTGCAATCATTGGCATCCCACTGTAACTGCTATCACCAGAAGTGCATTGTTGGTCTGATCTCAGCCACAGTGTAGAGAGTTTGTAAATATATTGTTTTCAGCTGAAATAAATGCATTTTTGCAACCATTGGCATCCCACTGTAACTGCTATCACCAGAAGTGCATTGTAGGTCGGATCTCAGCCACAGTGTATAGAGTTTGTCAATACATTGTTTTCACCTGATATAAACGTGGTTTTGCAACCATTGCTGTCCCACTGTAACTGCTATCACCAGAAGTGCATTCTGAGTCGGATCTCAGTCTCAGTGTAGAGCGTTTGTCGAATCGTTGTTTTCAGCTGAAATAAAAGCTTTTTTGCAACCATTGGCATCCCACTGTAACTGCTATAACCAGAAGTGCATTCTGAGTCGGATCTCAGTCTCAGTGTAGAGAGTTTGTCACAATGTTGTTTTCAGCTGAAATAAAAGCATTTTTCCAACCATTGGCATCCCATTGTAACTGCTATCACCAGAAGTGCATTGTAGGTCGGATCTCAGCCACCGTGTATAGAGTTTGTCAATACATTGTTTTCACCTGATATAAACGTGGTTTTGCAACCATTGCTGTCCCACTGTAACTGCTATCAGCAGAAGTGCATTGTAGGTCGGATCTTAGCCACAGTATACGGAGTTTGTCAAAACGTTGTTTTCAGCTGAAATAAACGCATTTTTGAAACCGTCGGCATCCCTCTTTAACTGCTATCACCAGTAGTGCATTCTAAGTCGGATCTCAGTTTCAGTGTAGAGAGTTTGTCAAATCGTTGTTTTCAGCTGAAATAAAAGCTTTTTTGCAACCATTGGCATCCCACTGTAACTGCTATCACCAGAAGTGCATTCTGAGTCGGATCTCAGTCTCAGTGTAGAGATTTTGTCAAATAGTTGTTTTCAGCTGAAATAAAAGCATTTTTGCAACTTTTGGAATCCCACTTTAACTGCTATCACCAGAAGTGTATTGTAGGTCGGATCTAAGCCACAGTGTAGAGAGTTTGTCAAAACGTTGTTTTCAGCTGATATAAACGCGGTTTTGCAACCATTGGTATCCCACTGTAACTGCTATCACCAGAAATGCATTCTGAGTCGGATCTCAGTCTCAGTGTAGAGAGTTTGTCAAATTGTTGTTTTCAGCAGAAATAAAAGCGTTTTTGCAGCCATTGGCATCCCACTGTAACTGCTTTCACCAGAAGTGCATTCTAGGTTGGATCTCAGTCTCAGTGTAGAGAGTTTGTCAGAACGTTGTTTTCAGCTGAAATAAATGTGTTTTTGCAACCATTGGCATCCCACTGTAACTGCTGTCAACAGAAGTGCATTCTTAGTCGGATCTCTGTCTCAGTGTAGAGAGTTTGTCAATACGTTGTTTTCAACTGAAATAAACGCATTTTTGCAACCATTGGCATCCCAGTGTAAGTGCTATCACCAGAAGTGCATTCTGTATCGGATCTCAGTCTCAGTGTAGAGAGTTTGTCAAATCGTTGTTTTCAACTAAAATAAAAGCATTTTTGCAACCATTGGCATCCCACTGTAACTGCTTTCACCAGAAGTGCATTCTGAGTCGGATCTCTGCCACAGTGTAGAGAGTTGGTCAAAACGTTGTTTTCAGCAGAAATAAATGCTTTTTTGTAACCTTTGGCATCCCACTATAACTGCTATCACCAGAAGTGCATTCTGAGTCGGATCTCAGTCTCAGTTTATAGAATTTGTCAAAACGTTGTTTTCAGCTGAAATAAACACGTTTTTGCAACCATTGGCATCCCACTGTAACTGCTATCACCAGAAGTACATTCTAGGTCGGATCTCAACCACAGTGTAGTGAGTTTGTCAATACGTTGTTTTCAGCTGAAATAAAAGCTTTCTTGCAACCATCGGCATCCCTCTGTAACTGCTATCACCAGAAGTGCATTCTGAGTCAGATCTCAGTTTCAGTGTAGAGAGTTTGTCAATACATTGTTTTCAGCTGAAATAAACATGTTTTTGCAACCATTGGCATCCCACTGTAACTGCTATCACCAGAAGTGCATTCTGAGTCGGATCTCAGTCTTTGTGTAGAGAGTTTGTCAAAACGTTGTTTTCAGCTGAAATAAACGCATTTTTGCAACCATTGGCATGCCACTGTAACTGCTATCACCAGAAGTGCATTCTGAGTCGGATCTCAGTCTCAGTGTAGAGAGTTTGTCAAGTCGTTGTTTTCAGCTTAAATAAAAGCGTTTTTGCAACCAATGGCATCCCACTGTAACTGCTATCACCAGAAGTGCATTCTGAGTCGGATCTCAGCCACAGTGTAGAGAGTTTGTCAATACGTTGTTTTTAGCTGAAATAAAAGCTTTTTTGCAACCATTGGCATCCCACTGTAACTGCTATCACCAGAAGTGCATTCTGAGTCGGATCTCACTCTTTGTGTAGAGAGTTTGTCAAAGCGTTGTTTTTAGCTGAAATAAACTTATTTTTGGAACCATTGGCATCCCACTGTAACTGCTATCACCAGAAGTGCATTCTGAGTCGGATCTCAGTCTCAGTGTAGAGAGTTTGTCAATATATTGTTTTCAGCTGAAATAAATGCATTTTTGCAACCATTGGCATCCCACTGTAACTGCTATCACCAGAAGTGCATTGTAGGTCGGATCTCAGCCACAGTGTATAGAGTTTGTCAATACATTGTTTTCACCTGATATAAACGTGGTTTTGCAACCATTGCTGTCCCACTGTAACTGCTATCACCAGAAGTGCATTCTGAGTCGGATCTCAGTCTCAGTGTAGAGCGTTTGTCGAATCGTTGTTTTCAGCTGAAATAAAAGCTTTTTTGCAACCATTGGCATCCCACTGTAACTGCTATAACCAGAAGTGCATTCTGAGTCGGATCTCAGTCTCAGTGTAGAGAGTTTGTCGAATCGTTGTTTTCAGCTGAAATAAAAGCTTTTTTGCAACCATTGGCATCCCACTGTAACTGCTATCACCAGAAGTGCATTGTAGGTCGGATCTCTGCCACAGTGTATAGAGTTTGTCAAAACGTTGTTTTCAGCTGATATAAACGCGGTTTTGCAACCATTGGTATCCCACTGTAACTGCTATCACCAGAAGTGCATTCTGAGTCGGATCTCAGTCTCAGTGTAGAAAGTTTGTCAAATTGTTGTTTTGAGCTGAAATAAAAGCGTTTTTGCAACCATTGGCATCCCACTGTAACTGCTGTCACCAGAGGTGCATTTAGGTTGGATCTCAGTCTCAGTGTAGTTTGTCAGAACGTTGTTTTCAGCTGAAATAAACGTGTTTTTGCAACCTTTGGCATCCCACGGTAACTGCTATCACTAGAAATGCATTCTGAGTCGGATCTCAGACTCAGTTTATAGAGTTTGTCAAACTGTTGTTTTTAGCTAAAATAAACACGTTTTTGCAACCATTGGAATCCCACTGTAACTGCTATCTCCAGAAGTGCATTCTGAGCTGGATCTCAGACTCAGTTTATTTTATCAAAACGTTGTTTTCAGCTGAAATAAACGCGTTTTTGCAACCATTGGCATCCCACTGTGACTGATATCACCAGAAGTGCATTCTGAGTCGGATCTCAGTCTTTGTGTAGAGAGTTTGTCAAAACGTTGTTTTCAGCTGAAATAAAAGCATTTTTGCAACCATTGGCATCAACTGTAACTGCTGTCACCAGAAGTGCATTCTAGGTTGAATCTCAGTATCAGTGTAGAGAGTTTGTCAGAATGTTGTTTTCAGCTGAAATATACGCGTTTTTGCAACCTTTGGTATCCCACGGTAACTGCTATCACCAGAAATGCATTCTGAGTCGGATCTCAGACTCAGTTCATAGAGTTTGTCAAAATGTTGTTTTCAGCTGAAATAAACACGTTTTTGCAACCATTGGAATCCCACTGTAACTGGTATCTCCAGAAGTGCATTCTGAGCTGGATCTCAGACTCAGTTTATTTTGTCAAAACGTTGTTTTCAGCTGAAATAAACGCGTTTTTGCAACCATTGGCATCCCACTGTAACTGCTATCACCAGAAGTGCATTCTAGGTCGGATCTCAGCCACAGTGTAGAGAGTTTGTCAATACGTTGTTTTCAGCTGAAATAAAAGCTTTTTTGCAACCATTGGCATCCCACTGTAACTGCTATCACGAGAAGTGCATTCTGAGTCGGAACTCAGTTTCAGTGTAGAGAGTTTGTCAAATCGTTGTTTTCAGCTGAAATATAAGCTTTTTTGCAACCATTGGCATCCCACTGTAACTGCTTTCACCAGAAGTGCATTCTGAGTCAGATCTCAGTCTCAGTGTAGAGAGTTTGTCAAAACTTTGTTTTGAGCTGAAATAAACGCGTTTTTGCAACCATTGGCATCCCACTGTAACTGATATCACCAGAAGTGCATTCTAGGTCGGATCTCAGCCACAGTGTAGAGAGTTTCTCCAAACTTTATTTTCAGCTGAAATAAACCCGTTTTTGCAACCATTGGAATCCCACTGTAACTGATATCTCCAGAAGTGCATTCTGAGCTGGATCTCAGACTCAGTTTATTTTGTGAAAACGTTGTTTTCAGCTGAAATAAACACGTTTTTGCAACCATTGGCATCCCACTGTAACTGCTATCTCCAGAAGTGCATTCTAGGTCGGATCTCAGCCACAGTGTAGAGAGTTTGTCAATACGTTGTTTTCAGCTGAAATAAAAGCTTTTTTGCAACCATTGGCATCCCACTGTAACTGCTATCACCAGAAGTACATTCTGAGTCGGAACTCAGTTTCAGTGTAGAGAGTTTGTCAAATCGTTGTTTTCAGCTGAAATAAAAGCTTTTTTGCAACCATTGGCATCCCACTGTAACTGCTATCACCAGAAGTGCATTCTAAAATCGGATCTCAGTCTCAGTGTAGAGAGTTTGTCAAATAGTTGTTTTCAGCTGATATAAACGCGGTTTTGCAACCATTGGTATCCCACTGTAACTGCTGTCACCAGAAGTGAATTCTAGGTCGGATCTCAGCCTCAGTGTATAGATTTGGCAGAACGTTGCTTTCAGCTGGAATAAACATGTTTTTGCAACCTTTGGCATCCCACGGTAACTGCTATCACCAGAAATGCATTCTGAGTCGGATCTCAGTCTCAGTGTAGAGTTTGTCAAAACGTTGTTTTCAGCTGAAAGAAATGCATTTTTGCAACCATTGGTATTCCACTTTAACTGCTATCACTAGAAGTGCATTCTGAGTCGTATCTCAGTCTCAGTGTAGAGAGTTTGTCAAACTGTTGTTTTCAGCTGAAATAAAAGCGTTTTTGGAACCATTGGCATCCCACTGTAATTGCTGTCACCAGAAGTGCATTCTAGGTTGAATCTTAGTCTCAGTGTAGAGAGTTTGTCAGAACGTTGTTTTCAGCTTAAATAAATGTGTTTTTGCAACCTTTGGCATCCCACGGTAACTGCTATCACCAGAAATGCATTCTGATTCGGATCTCAGCATCAGTTTATAGAGTTTGTCAAAATGTTGTTTTTAGCTGAAATAAAAGCTTATTTGCAACCATTGGCATCCCACTGTAACTTCTATCACCAGAAGTGCATTCTGAGTCGGATCTCAGTCTCCGTGTAGAGAGTTTGTCAAAACGTTGTTTTCAGCTGAAATAAAAGCTTTTTTGCAACCATTGGCATCCCACTGTAACTGCTATCACCAGAAGTGCATTCTAGGTCGGATCTCAGTCTCAGTGTAGAGAGTTTGTCAAATCGTTGTTTTCAGCTGAAATAAAAGCTTTTTTGCAACCATTGGCATCCCACTGTAACTGCTATCACCAGAAGTGCATTCTGAGTCTGATCTCAGTCTCAGTGTAGAGTTTGTCAAAACGTTGTTTTCAGCTGAAATAAACGCATTTTTGCAACCATTGGCATCCCACTGTACCTCCTATCACCAGAAGTGCATTCTGAGTCGGATCTCACTCTTTGTGTAGAGAGTTTGTCAAAGCGTTGTTTTTAGCTGAAATAAACTTATTTTTGGAACCATTGGCATCCCACTGTAACTGCTATCACCAGAAGTGCATTCTGAGTCGGATCTCAGTCTTTGTGTAGAGAGTTTGTCAAATAGTTGTTTTCAGCTGAAATAAAAGCATTTTTGCAATCATTGGCATCCCACTGTAACTGCTATCACCAGAAGTGCATTGTTGGTCTGATCTCAGCCACAGTGTAGAGAGTTTGTCAATACATTGTTTTCAGCTGAAATAAATGCATTTTTGCAACCATTGGCATCCCATTGTAACTGCTATCACCAGAAGTGCATTGTAGGTCGGATCTCAGCCACAGTGTATAGAGTTTGTCAATACATTGTTTTCACCTGATATAAACGTGGTTTTGCAACCATTGCTGTCCCACTGTAACTGCTATCACCAGAAGTGCATTCTGAGTCGGATCTCAGTCTCAGTGTAGAGAGTTTGTCGAATCGTTGTTCTCAGATGAAATAAAAGCTTTTTTGCAACCATTGGCATCCCACTGTAACTGCTATAACCAGAAGTGCATTCTGAGTCGGATCTCAGTCTCAGTGTAGAGAGTTTGTCACAACGTTGTTTTCAGCTGAAATAAATGCATTTTTGCAACCATTGGCATCCTACTGTAACTGCTATCACCAGAAGTGCATTGTAGGTCGGATCTTAGCCACAGTGTAGGGAGCTTGTCAATACGTTGTTTTTAGCTGAAATAAACGTGTTCTTGCAACCAATGACATCCCACTATACCTCCTATCACCAGAAGTGCATTCTGAGTCGGATCTCACTCTTTGTGTAGAGATTTTGTCAAATAGTTGTTTTCAGCTGAAATAAAAGCATTTTTGCAACCATTGGCATCCCACTGTAACTGCTATCACCAGAAGTGTATTGTAGGTCGGATCTAAGCCACAGTGTATAGAGTTTGTCAAAACGTTGTTTTCAGCTGAAATAAAAGCGTTTTTGCAACCATTGGCATCCCACTGTAACTGCTGTCACCAGAAGTGCATTCTAGGTTGGATCTCAGTCTCAGTGTAGAGAGTTTGTCAGAACGTTGTTTTCAGCTTAAATAAATGTGTTTTTGCAACCTTTGGCATCCCACGGTAACTGCTATCACCAGAAATGCATTCTGATTCGGATCTCAGCATCAGTTTATAGAGTTTGTCAAAATGTTGTTTTTAGCTGAAATAAAAGCTTATTTGCAACCATTGGCATCCCACTGTAACTTCTATCACCAGAAGTGCATTCTGAGTCGGATCTCAGTCTCTGTGTAGAGAGTTTGTCAAAGGTTGTTTTCAGCTGAAATAAACGCATTTTGGAACCATTGGCATCCCATTGTAACTGCTATCACCAGAAGTGCATTGTAGGTCGGATCTCAGCCACAGTGTATAGAGTTTGTCAAAACGTTTTTTTTTGCTGAAATAAAAGCTTTTTTGCAACCATTGGCATCCCACTGTAACTGCTATCACCAGAAATGCATTCTAGGTCGGATCTCAGCCACAGTGTAGAGAGTTTGTCAATACGTTTTTTAAACTGAAATAAACGCATTTTTGCAACCATTGGCATCCCACTGTAAGTGCTGTCAACAGAAGTGCATTCTTAGTCGGATCTCAGTCTCAGTGTAGAGAGTTTGTCAAATCGTTGTTTTCAGCTAAAATAAAAGCGTTTTTGCAACCATTGGCATCCCATTGTAACTGCTTTCACCAGAAGTGCATTCTGAGTCGTATCTCTGCCACAGTGTACGGAGTTTGTCAAAACGTTGTTTTCAGCTGAAATAAACGCATTTTTGAAACCGTCGGAATCCCTCTGTAACTGCTATCACCAGAAGTGCATTCTAAGTCGGATCTCAGTTTCAGTGTAGAGAGTTTGTCAAATCGTTGTTTTCAGCTGAAATAAAAGCTTTTTTGCAACCATTGGCATCCCACTGTAACTGCTATCACCAGAAGTGCATTCCGAGTCGGATCTCAGTCTCAGTGTAGAGTTTGTCAAAACGTTGTTTTCAGCTGAAATAAACGCATTTTTGCAACCATTGGCATCCCACTGTAACTGCTATCACCAGAAGTGCATTCTGAGTCGGATCTCAGTCTCTGTGTAGAGATTTTGTCAAATAGTTGTTTTCAGCTGAAATAAAAGCATTTTTGCAATCATTGGCATCCCGCTGTAAGTGCTGTCAACAGAAGTGCATTCTTAGTCGGATCTCAGTCTCAGTGTAGAGAGTTTGTCAAATCGTTGTTTTCAGCTAAAATAAAAGCGTTTTTGCAACCATTGGCATCCCATTGTAACTGCTTTCACCAGAAGTGCATTCTGAGTCGTATCTCTGCCACAGTGTAGAGAGTTGGTCAAAACGTTGTTTTCAGCTGAAATAAATGCATTTTTGCAACCATTGGCATCCTACTGTAACTGCTATCACCAGAAGTGCATTGTAGGTCGGATCTTAGCCACAGTATACGGAGTTTGTCAAAACGTTGTTTTTAGCTGAAAAAAACGCATTTTTGAAACCGTCGGCATCCCTCTTTAACTGCTATCACCAGTAGTGCATTCTAAGTCGGATCTCAGTTTCAGTGTAGAGAGTTTGTCAAATCGTTGTTTTCAGCTGAAATAAAAGCTTTTTTGCAACCATTGGCATCCCACTGTAACTGCTATCACCAGAAGTGCATTCTGAGTCGGATCTCAGTCTCAGTGTAGAGATTTTGTCAAATAGTTGTTTTCAGCTGAAATAAAAGCATTTTTGCAACTTTTGGAATCCCACTGTAACTGCTATCACCAGAACTGTATTGTAGGTCGGATCTAAGCCACAGTGTAGAGAGTTTGTCAAAACGTTGTTTTCAGCTTATATAAACGCGGTTTTGCAACCATTGGTATCCCACTGTAACTGCTATCACCAGAAGTGCATTCTGAGTCGGATCTCAGTCTCAGTGTAGAGAGTTTGTCAAATTGTTGTTTTCAGCTGAAATAAAAGCGTTTTTGCAGCCATTGGCATCCCACTGTAACTGCTGTCACCAGAAGTGCATTCTAGGTTGGATCTCAGTCTCAGTGTAGAGAGTTTGTCAGAACGTTGTTTTCAGCTGAAATAAATGTGTTTTTGCAACCTTTGGCATCCCACGGTAACTGCTATCACCAGAAATGCATTCTGATTCGGATCTCAGACTCAGTTTATAGAGTTTGTCAAAATGTTGTTTTTAGCTGAAATAAACGCGTTTTTGCAACCATTGGCATCCCACTGTAACTGCTGTCAACAGAAGTGCATTCTTAGTCGGATCTCTGTCTCAGTGTAGAGAGTTTGTCAATACGTTGTTTTCAACTGAAATAAACGCATTTTTGCAACCATTGGCATCCCAGTGTAAGTGCTATCACCAGAAGTGCATTCTGTATCGGATCTCAGTCTCAGTGTAGAGAGTTTGTCAAATCGTTGTTTTCAACTAAAATAAAAGCATTTTTGCAACCATTGGCATCCCACTGTAACTGCTTTCACCAGAAGTGCATTCTGAGTCGGATCTCTGCCACAGTGTAGAGAGTTGGTCAAAACGTTGTTTTCAGCAGAAATAAATGCTTTTTTGTAACCTTTGGCATCCCACTATAACTGCTATCACCAGAAGTGCATTCTGAGTCGGATCTCAGTCTCAGTTTATAGAGTTTGTCAAAACGTTGTTTTCAGCTGAAATAAACACGTTTTTGCAACCATTGGCATCCCACTGTAACTGCTATCACCAGAAGTACATTCTAGGTCGGATCTCAACCACAGTGTAGTGAGTTTGTCAATACGTTGTTTTCAGCTGAAATAAAAGCTTTCTTGCAACCATCGGCATCCCTCTGTAACTGCTATCACCAGAAGTGCATTCTGAGTCAGATCTCAGTTTCAGTGTAGAGAGTTTGTCAATACATTGTTTTCAGCTGAAATAAACATGTTCTTGCAACCATTGGCATCCCACTGTAACTGCTATCACCAGAAGTGCATTCTGAGTCGGATCTCAGTCTTTGTGTAGAGAGTTTGTCAAAACGTTGTTTTCAGCTGAAATAAACGCATTTTTGCAACCATTGGCATGCCACTGTAACTGCTATCACCAGAAGTGCATTCTGAGTCGGATCTCAGTCTCAGTGTAGAGAGTTTGTCAAGTCGTTGTTTTCAGCTTAAATAAAAGCGTTTTTGCAACCAATGGCATCCCACTGTAACTGCTATCACCAGAAGTGCATTCTGAGTCGGATCTCAGCCACAGTGTAGAGAGTTTGTCAATACGTTGTTTTCAGCTGAATTAAAAGCTTTCTTGCAACCATCGGCATCCCTCTGTAACTGCTATCACCAGAAGTGCATTCTGAGTCAGATCTCAGTTTCAGTGTAGAGAGTTTATCAAATCGTTGTTTTTAGCTGAAATAAAAGCTTTTTTGCAACCATTGGCATCCCACTGTAACTGCTACAGTATCACCAGAAGTGCATTCTGAGTCGGATCTCAGTCTCAGTGTAGAGAGTTTATCAAAACATTGTTTTCAGCTGAAATAAATGCATTTTTGCAACCATTGGCATCCTACTGTAACTGCTATCACCAGAAGTGCATTGTAGGTCGGATCTTAGCCACAGTGTAGGGAGTTTGTCAATACGTTGTTTTTAGCTGAAATAAACGTGTTTTTGCAACAATTGGCATCCCACTGTACCTCCTATCACCAGAAGTGCATTCTGAGTCGGATCTCACTCTTTGTGTAGAGAGTTTGTCAAAGCGTTGTTTTTAGCTGAAATAAACTTATTTTTGGAACCATTGGCATCCCACTGTAACTGCTATCACCAGAAGTGCATTCTGAGTCGGATCTCAGTCTCAGTGTAGAGAGTTTGTCAAATAGTTGTTTTCAGCTGAAATAAAAGCATTTTTGCAATCATTGGCATCCCACTGTAACTGCTATCACCAGAAGTGCATTGTTGGTCTGATCTCAGCCACAGTGTAGAGAGTTTGTAAATATATTGTTTTCAGCTGAAATAAATGCATTTTTGCAACCATTGGCATCCCACTGTAACTGCTATCACCAGAAGTGCATTGTAGGTCGGATCTCAGCCACAGTGTATAGAGTTTGTCAATACATTGTTTTCACCTGATATAAACGTGGTTTTGCAACCATTGCTGTCCCACTGTAACTGCTATCACCAGAAGTGCATTCTGAGTCGGATCTCAGTCTCAGTGTAGAGAGTTTGTCACAACGTTGTTTTCAGCTGAAATAAAAGCATTTTTCCAACCATTGGCATCCCATTGTAACTGCTATCACCAGAAGTGCATTGTAGGTCGGATCTCAGCCACCGTGTATAGAGTTTGTCAATACATTGTTTTCACCTGATATAAACGTGGTTTTGCAACCATTGCTGTCCCACTGTAACTGCTATCAGCAGAAGTGCATTGTAGGTCGGATCTTAGCCACAGTATACGGAGTTTGTCAAAACGTTGTTTTCAGCTGAAATAAACGCATTTTTGAAACCGTCGGCATCCCTCTTTAACTGCTATCACCAGTAGTGCATTCTAAGTCGGATCTCAGTTTCAGTGTAGAGAGTTTGTCAAATCGTTGTTTTCAGCTGAAATAAAAGCTTTTTTGCAACCATTGGCATCCCACTGTAACTGCTATCACCAGAAGTGCATTCTGAGTCGGATCTCAGTCTCAGTGTAGAGATTTTGTCAAATAGTTGTTTTCAGCTGAAATAAAAGCATTTTTGCAACTTTTGGAATCCCACTTTAACTGCTATCACCAGAAGTGTATTGTAGGTCGGATCTAAGCCACAGTGTAGAGAGTTTGTCAAAACGTTGTTTTCAGCTGATATAAACGCGGTTTTGCAACCATTGGTATCCCACTGTAACTGCTATCACCAGAAATGCATTCTGAGTCGGATCTCAGTCTCAGTGTAGAGAGTTTGTCAAATTGTTGTTTTCAGCAGAAATAAAAGCGTTTTTGCAGCCATTGGCATCCCACTGTAACTGCTGTCACCAGAAGTGCATTCTAGGTTGGATCTCAGTCTCAGTGTAGAGAGTTTGTCAGAACGTTGTTTTCAGCTGAAATAAATGTGTTTTTGCAACCATTGGCATCCCACTGTAACTGCTGTCAACAGAAGTGCATTCTTAGTCGGATCTCTGTCTCAGTGTAGAGAGTTTGTCAATACGTTGTTTTCAACTGAAATAAACGCATTTTTGCAACCATTGGCATCCCAGTGTAAGTGCTATCACCAGAAGTGCATTCTGTATCGGATCTCAGTCTCAGTGTAGAGAGTTTGTCAAATCGTTGTTTTCAACTAAAATAAAAGCATTTTTGCAACCATTGGCATCCCACTGTAACTGCTTTCACCAGAAGTGCATTCTGAGTCGGATCTCTGCCACAGTGTAGAGAGTTGGTCAAAACGTTGTTTTCAGCAGAAATAAATGCTTTTTTGTAACCTTTGGCATCCCACTATAACTGCTATCACCAGAAGTGCATTCTGAGTCGGATCTCAGTCTCAGTTTATAGAATTTGTCAAAACGTTGTTTTCAGCTGAAATAAACACGTTTTTGCAACCATTGGCATCCCACTGTAACTGCTATCACCAGAAGTACATTCTAGGTCGGATCTCAACCACAGTGTAGTGAGTTTGTCAATACGTTGTTTTCAGCTGAAATAAAAGCTTTCTTGCAACCATCGGCATCCCTCTGTAACTGCTATCACCAGAAGTGCATTCTGAGTCAGATCTCAGTTTCAGTGTAGAGAGTTTGTCAATACATTGTTTTCAGCTGAAATAAACATGTTTTTGCAACCATTGGCATCCCACTGTAACTGCTATCACCAGAAGTGCATTCTGAGTCGGATCTCAGTCTTTGTGTAGAGAGTTTGTCAAAACGTTGTTTTCAGCTGAAATAAACGCATTTTTGCAACCATTGGCATGCCACTGTAACTGCTATCACCAGAAGTGCATTCTGAGTCGGATCTCAGTCTCAGTGTAGAGAGTTTGTCAAGTCGTTGTTTTCAGCTTAAATAAAAGCGTTTTTGCAACCAATGGCATCCCACTGTAACTGCTATCACCAGAAGTGCATTCTGAGTCGGATCTCAGCCACAGTGTAGAGAGTTTGTCAATACGTTGTTTTCAGCTGAATTAAAAGCTTTCTTGCAACCATCGGCATCCCTCTGTAACTGCTATCACCAGAAGTGCATTCTGAGTCAGATCTCAGTTTCAGTGTAGAGAGTTTATCAAATCGTTGTTTTTAGCTGAAATAAAAGCTTTTTTGCAACCATTGGCATCCCACTGTAACTGCTATCACCAGAAGTGCATTCTGAGTCGGATCTCACTCTTTGTGTAGAGAGTTTGTCAAAGCGTTGTTTTTAGCTGAAATAAACTTATTTTTGGAACCATTGGCATCCCACTGTAACTGCTATCACCAGAAGTGCATTCTGAGTCGGATCTCAGTCTCAGTGTAGAGAGTTTGTCAAATAGTTGTTTTCAGCTGAAATAAAAGCATTTTTCCAATCATTGGCATCCCACTGTAACTGCTATCACCAGAAGTGCATTGTTGGTCTGATCTCAGCCACAGTGTAGAGAGTTTGTCAATATATTGTTTTCAGCTGAAATAAATGCATTTTTGCAACCATTGGCATCCCACTGTAACTGCTATCACCAGAAGTGCATTGTAGGTCGGATCTCAGCCACAGTGTATAGAGTTTGTCAATACATTGTTTTCACCTGATATAAACGTGGTTTTGCAACCATTGCTGTCCCACTGTAACTGCTATCACCAGAAGTGCATTCTGAGTCGGATCTCAGTCTCAGTGTAGAGCGTTTGTCGAATCGTTGTTTTCAGCTGAAATAAAAGCTTTTTTGCAACCATTGGCATCCCACTGTAACTGCTATAACCAGAAGTGCATTCTGAGTCGGATCTCAGTCTCAGTGTAGAGAGTTTGTCACAACGTTGTTTTCAGCTGAAATAAAAGCATTTTTCCAACCATTGGCATCCCATTGTAACTGCTATCACCAGAAGTGCATTGTAGGTCGGATCTCAGCCACCGTGTATAGAGTTTGTCAATACATTGTTTTCACCTGATATAAACGTGGTTTTGCAACCATTGCTGTCCCACTGTAACTGCTATCACCAGAAGTGCATTCTGAGTCGGATCTCAGTCTCAGTGTAGAGAGTTTGTCGAATCGTTGTTTTCAGCTGAAATAAAAGCTTTTTTGCAACCATTGGCATCCCACTGTAACTGCTATCACCAGAAGTGCATTGTAGGTCGGATCTCTGCCACAGTGTATAGAGTTTGTCAAAACGTTGTTTTCAGCTGATATAAACGCGGTTTTGCAACCATTGGTATCCCACTGTAACTGCTATCACCAGAAGTGCATTCTGAGTCGGATCTCAGTCTCAGTGTAGAAAGTTTGTCAAATTGTTGTTTTGAGCTGAAATAAAAGCGTTTTTGCAACCATTGGCATCCCACTGTAACTGCTGTCACCAGAGGTGCATTTAGGTTGGATCTCAGTCTCAGTGTAGTTTGTCAGAACGTTGTTTTCAGCTGAAATAAACGTGTTTTTGCAACCTTTGGCATCCCACGGTAACTGCTATCACTAGAAATGCATTCTGAGTCGGATCTCAGACTCAGTTTATAGAGTTTGTCAAACTGTTGTTTTTAGCTAAAATAAACACGTTTTTGCAACCATTGGAATCCCACTGTAACTGCTATCTCCAGAAGTGCATTCTGAGCTGGATCTCAGACTCAGTTTATTTTATCAAAACGTTGTTTTCAGCTGAAATAAACGCGTTTTTGCAACCATTGGCATCCCACTGTGACTGATATCACCAGAAGTGCATTCTGAGTCGGATCTCAGTCTTTGTGTAGAGAGTTTGTCAAAACGTTGTTTTCAGCTGAAATAAAAGCATTTTTGCAACCATTGGCATCAACTGTAACTGCTGTCACCAGAAGTGCATTCTAGGTTGAATCTCAGTATCAGTGTAGAGAGTTTGTCAGAATGTTGTTTTCAGCTGAAATATACGCGTTTTTGCAACCTTTGGTATCCCACGGTAACTGCTATCACCAGAAATGCATTCTGAGTCGGATCTCAGACTCAGTTCATAGAGTTTGTCAAAATGTTGTTTTCAGCTGAAATAAACACGTTTTTGCAACCATTGGAATCCCACTGTAACTGGTATCTCCAGAAGTGCATTCTGAGCTGGATCTCAGACTCAGTTTATTTTGTCAAAACGTTGTTTTCAGCTGAAATAAACGCGTTTTTGCAACCATTGGCATCCCACTGTAACTGCTATCACCAGAAGTGCATTCTAGGTCGGATCTCAGCCACAGTGTAGAGAGTTTGTCAATACGTTGTTTTCAGCTGAAATAAAAGCTTTTTTGCAACCATTGGCATCCCACTGTAACTGCTATCACGAGAAGTGCATTCTGAGTCGGAACTCAGTTTCAGTGTAGAGAGTTTGTCAAATCGTTGTTTTCAGCTGAAATATAAGCTTTTTTGCAACCATTGGCATCCCACTGTAACTGCTTTCACCAGAAGTGCATTCTGAGTCAGATCTCAGTCTCAGTGTAGAGAGTTTGTCAAAACTTTGTTTTGAGCTGAAATAAACGCGTTTTTGCAACCATTGGCATCCCACTGTAACTGATATCACCAGAAGTGCATTCTAGGTCGGATCTCAGCCACAGTGTAGAGAGTTTCTCCAAACTTTATTTTCAGCTGAAATAAACCCGTTTTTGCAACCATTGGAATCCCACTGTAACTGATATCTCCAGAAGTGCATTCTGAGCTGGATCTCAGACTCAGTTTATTTTGTGAAAACGTTGTTTTCAGCTGAAATAAACACGTTTTTGCAACCATTGGCATCCCACTGTAACTGCTATCTCCAGAAGTGCATTCTAGGTCGGATCTCAGCCACAGTGTAGAGAGTTTGTCAATACGTTGTTTTCAGCTGAAATAAAAGCTTTTTTGCAACCATTGGCATCCCACTGTAACTGCTATCACCAGAAGTACATTCTGAGTCGGAACTCAGTTTCAGTGTAGAGAGTTTGTCAAATCGTTGTTTTCAGCTGAAATAAAAGCTTTTTTGCAACCATTGGCATCCCACTGTAACTGCTATCACCAGAAGTGCATTCTAAAATCGGATCTCAGTCTCAGTGTAGAGAGTTTGTCAAATAGTTGTTTTCAGCTGATATAAACGCGGTTTTGCAACCATTGGTATCCCACTGTAACTGCTGTCACCAGAAGTGAATTCTAGGTCGGATCTCAGCCTCAGTGTATAGATTTGGCAGAACGTTGCTTTCAGCTGAAATAAACATGTTTTTGCAACCTTTGGCATCCCACGGTAACTGCTATCACCAGAAATGCATTCTGAGTCGGATCTCAGTCTCAGTGTAGAGTTTGTCAAAACGTTGTTTTCAGCTGAAAGAAATGCATTTTTGCAACCATTGGTATTCCACTTTAACTGCTATCACTAGAAGTGCATTCTGAGTCGTATCTCAGTCTCAGTGTAGAGAGTTTGTCAAACTGTTGTTTTCAGCTGAAATAAAAGCGTTTTTGGAACCATTGGCATCCCACTGTAATTGCTGTCACCAGAAGTGCATTCTAGGTTGAATCTTAGTCTCAGTGTAGAGAGTTTGTCAGAACGTTGTTTTCAGCTTAAATAAATGTGTTTTTGCAACCTTTGGCATCCCACGGTAACTGCTATCACCAGAAATGCATTCTGATTCGGATCTCAGCATCAGTTTATAGAGTTTGTCAAAATGTTGTTTTTAGCTGAAATAAAAGCTTATTTGCAACCATTGGCATCCCACTGTAACTTCTATCACCAGAAGTGCATTCTGAGTCGGATCTCAGTCTCCGTGTAGAGAGTTTGTCAAAACGTTGTTTTCAGCTGAAATAAAAGCTTTTTTGCAACCATTGGCATCCCACTGTAACTGCTATCACCAGAAGTGCATTCTAGGTCGGATCTCAGTCTCAGTGTAGAGAGTTTGTCAAATCGTTGTTTTCAGCTGAAATAAAAGCTTTTTTGCAACCATTGGCATCCCACTGTAACTGCTATCACCAGAAGTGCATTCTGAGTCGGATCTCAGTCTCAGTTTATAGAGTTTGTCAAAACGTTGTTTTCAGCTGAAATAAACGCGTTTTTGCAACCATTGGCATCCCACTGTAACTGCTATCACCAGTAGTACATTCTAGGTCGGATCTCAACCACAGTGTAGTGAGTTTGTCAATACGTTGTTTTCAGCTGAAATAAAAGCTTTCTTGCAACCATCGGCATCCCTCTGTAACTGCTATCACCAGAAGTGCATTCTGAGTCAGATCTCAGTTTCAGTGTAGAGAGTTTATCAAATCGTTGTTTTTAGCTGAAATAAAAGCTTTTTTGCAACCATTGGCATCCCACTGTAACTGCTATCACCAGAAGTGCATTCTGAGTCGGATCTCAGTCTCAGTGTAGAGAGTTTGTCAAGTCGTTGTTTTCAGCTTAAATAAAAGCGTTTTTGCAACCAATGGCATCCCACTGTAACTGCTATCACCAGAAGTGCATTCTGAGTCGGATCTCAGCCACAGTGTAGAGAGTTTGTCAATACGTTGTTTTCAGCTGAATTAAAAGCTTTCTTGCAACCATCGGCATCCCTCTGTAACTGCTATCACCAGAAGTGCATTCTGAGTCAGATCTCAGTTTCAGTGTAGAGAGTTTATCAAATCGTTGTTTTTAGCTGAAATAAAAGCTTTTTTGCAACCATTGGCATCCCACTGTAACTGCTATCACCAGAAGTGCATTCTGAGTCGGATCTCAGTCTCAGTGTAGAGAGTTTATCAAAACATTGTTTTCAGCTGAAATAAATGCATTTTTGCAACCATTGGCATCCTACTGTAACTGCTATCACCAGAAGTGCATTGTAGGTCGGATCTTAGCCACAGTGTAGGGAGTTTGTCAATACGTTGTTTTTAGCTGAAATAAACGTGTTTTTGCAACAATTGGCATCCCACTGTACCTCCTATCACCAGAAGTGCATTCTGAGTCGGATCTCACTCTTTGTGTAGAGAGTTTGTCAAAGCGTTGTTTTTAGCTGAAATAAACTTATTTTTGGAACCATTGGCATCCCACTGTAACTGCTATCACCAGAAGTGCATTCTGAGTCGGATCTCAGTCTCAGTGTAGAGAGTTTGTCAAATAGTTGTTTTCAGCTGAAATAAAAGCATTTTTGCAATCATTGGCATCCCACTGTAACTGCTATCACCAGAAGTGCATTGTTGGTCTGATCTCAGCCACAGTGTAGAGAGTTTGTAAATATATTGTTTTCAGCTGAAATAAATGCATTTTTGCAACCATTGGCATCCCACTGTAACTGCTATCACCAGAAGTGCATTGTAGGTCGGATCTCAGCCACAGTGTATAGAGTTTGTCAATACATTGTTTTCACCTGATATAAACGTGGTTTTGCAACCATTGCTGTCCCACTGTAACTGCTATCACCAGAAGTGCATTCTGAGTCGGATCTCAGTCTCAGTGTAGAGCGTTTGTCGAATCGTTGTTTTCAGCTGAAATAAAAGCTTTTTTGCAACCATTGGCATCCCACTGTAACTGCTATAACCAGAAGTGCATTCTGAGTCGGATCTCAGTCTCAGTGTAGAGAGTTTGTCACAACGTTGTTTTCAGCTGAAATAAAAGCATTTTTCCAACCATTGGCATCCCATTGTAACTGCTATCACCAGAAGTGCATTGTAGGTCGGATCTCAGCCACCGTGTATAGAGTTTGTCAATACATTGTTTTCACCTGATATAAACGTGGTTTTGCAACCATTGCTGTCCCACTGTAACTGCTATCAGCAGAAGTGCATTGTAGGTCGGATCTTAGCCACAGTATACGGAGTTTGTCAAAACGTTGTTTTCAGCTGAAATAAACGCATTTTTGAAACCGTCGGCATCCCTCTTTAACTGCTATCACCAGTAGTGCATTCTAAGTCGGATCTCAGTTTCAGTGTAGAGAGTTTGTCAAATCGTTGTTTTCAGCTGAAATAAAAGCTTTTTTGCAACCATTGGCATCCCACTGTAACTGCTATCACCAGAAGTGCATTCTGAGTCGGATCTCAGTCTCAGTGTAGAGATTTTGTCAAATAGTTGTTTTCAGCTGAAATAAAAGCATTTTTGCAACTTTTGGAATCCCACTTTAACTGCTATCACCAGAAGTGTATTGTAGGTCGGATCTAAGCCACAGTGTAGAGAGTTTGTCAAAACGTTGTTTTCAGCTGATATAAACGCGGTTTTGCAACCATTGGTATCCCACTGTAACTGCTATCACCAGAAATGCATTCTGAGTCGGATCTCAGTCTCAGTGTAGAGAGTTTGTCAAATTGTTGTTTTCAGCAGAAATAAAAGCGTTTTTGCAGCCATTGGCATCCCACTGTAACTGCTGTCACCAGAAGTGCATTCTAGGTTGGATCTCAGTCTCAGTGTAGAGAGTTTGTCAGAACGTTGTTTTCAGCTGAAATAAATGTGTTTTTGCAACCATTGGCATCCCACTGTAACTGCTGTCAACAGAAGTGCATTCTTAGTCGGATCTCTGTCTCAGTGTAGAGAGTTTGTCAATACGTTGTTTTCAACTGAAATAAACGCATTTTTGCAACCATTGGCATCCCAGTGTAAGTGCTATCACCAGAAGTGCATTCTGTATCGGATCTCAGTCTCAGTGTAGAGAGTTTGTCAAATCGTTGTTTTCAACTAAAATAAAAGCATTTTTGCAACCATTGGCATCCCACTGTAACTGCTTTCACCAGAAGTGCATTCTGAGTCGGATCTCTGCCACAGTGTAGAGAGTTGGTCAAAACGTTGTTTTCAGCAGAAATAAATGCTTTTTTGTAACCTTTGGCATCCCACTATAACTGCTATCACCAGAAGTGCATTCTGAGTCGGATCTCAGTCTCAGTTTATAGAATTTGTCAAAACGTTGTTTTCAGCTGAAATAAACACGTTTTTGCAACCATTGGCATCCCACTGTAACTGCTATCACCAGAAGTACATTCTAGGTCGGATCTCAACCACAGTGTAGTGAGTTTGTCAATACGTTGTTTTCAGCTGAAATAAAAGCTTTCTTGCAACCATCGGCATCCCTCTGTAACTGCTATCACCAGAAGTGCATTCTGAGTCAGATCTCAGTTTCAGTGTAGAGAGTTTGTCAATACATTGTTTTCAGCTGAAATAAACATGTTTTTGCAACCATTGGCATCCCACTGTAACTGCTATCACCAGAAGTGCATTCTGAGTCGGATCTCAGTCTTTGTGTAGAGAGTTTGTCAAAACGTTGTTTTCAGCTGAAATAAACGCATTTTTGCAACCATTGGCATGCCACTGTAACTGCTATCACCAGAAGTGCATTCTGAGTCGGATCTCAGTCTCAGTGTAGAGAGTTTGTCAAGTCGTTGTTTTCAGCTTAAATAAAAGCGTTTTTGCAACCAATGGCATCCCACTGTAACTGCTATCACCAGAAGTGCATTCTGAGTCGGATCTCAGCCACAGTGTAGAGAGTTTGTCAATACGTTGTTTTCAGCTGAATTAAAAGCTTTCTTGCAACCATCGGCATCCCTCTGTAACTGCTATCACCAGAAGTGCATTCTGAGTCAGATCTCAGTTTCAGTGTAGAGAGTTTATCAAATCGTTGTTTTTAGCTGAAATAAAAGCTTTTTTGCAACCATTGGCATCCCACTGTAACTGCTATCACCAGAAGTGCATTCTGAGTCGGATCTCACTCTTTGTGTAGAGAGTTTGTCAAAGCGTTGTTTTTAGCTGAAATAAACTTATTTTTGGAACCATTGGCATCCCACTGTAACTGCTATCACCAGAAGTGCATTCTGAGTCGGATCTCAGTCTCAGTGTAGAGAGTTTGTCAAATAGTTGTTTTCAGCTGAAATAAAAGCATTTTTCCAATCATTGGCATCCCACTGTAACTGCTATCACCAGAAGTGCATTGTTGGTCTGATCTCAGCCACAGTGTAGAGAGTTTGTCAATATATTGTTTTCAGCTGAAATAAATGCATTTTTGCAACCATTGGCATCCCACTGTAACTGCTATCACCAGAAGTGTATTGTAGGTCGGATCTCAGCCACAGTGTATAGAGTTTGTCAATACATTGTTTTCACCTGATATAAACGTGGTTTTGCAACCATTGCTGTCCCACTGTAACTGCTATCACCAGAAGTGCATTCTGAGTCGGATCTCAGTCTCAGTGTAGAGCGTTTGTCGAATCGTTGTTTTCAGCTGAAATAAAAGCTTTTTTGCAACCATTGGCATCCCACTGTAACTGCTATAACCAGAAGTGCATTCTGAGTCGGATCTCAGTCTCAGTGTAGAGAGTTTGTCACAACGTTGTTTTCAGCTGAAATAAAAGCATTTTTCCAACCATTGGCATCCCATTGTAACTGCTATCACCAGAAGTGCATTGTAGGTCGGATCTCAGCCACCGTGTATAGAGTTTGTCAATACATTGTTTTCACCTGATATAAACGTGGTTTTGCAACCATTGCTGTCCCACTGTAACTGCTATCACCAGAAGTGCATTCTGAGTCGGATCTCAGTCTCAGTGTAGAGAGTTTGTCGAATCGTTGTTTTCAGCTGAAATAAAAGCTTTTTTGCAACCATTGGCATCCCACTGTAACTGCTATCACCAGAAGTGCATTGTAGGTCGGATCTCTGCCACAGTGTATAGAGTTTGTCAAAACGTTGTTTTCAGCTGATATAAACGCGGTTTTGCAACCACTGGTATCCCACTGTAACTGCTATCACCAGAAGTGCATTCTGAGTCGGATCTCAGTCTCAGTGTAGAAAGTTTGTCAAATTGTTGTTTTGAGCTGAAATAAAAGCGTTTTTGCAACCATTGGCATCCCACTGTAACTGCTGTCACCAGAGGTGCATTTAGGTTGGATCTCAGTCTCAGTGTAGTTTGTCAGAACGTTGTTTTAAGCTGAAATAAACGTGTTTTTGCAACCTTTGGCATCCCACGGTAACTGCTATCACTAGAAATGCATTCTGAGTCGGATCTCAGACTCAGTTTATAGAGTTTGTCAAACTGTTGTTTTTAGCTAAAATAAACACGTTTTTGCAACCATTGGAATCCCACTGTAACTGCTATCTCCAGAAGTGCATTCTGAGCTGGATCTCAGACTCAGTTTATTTTATCAAAACGTTGTTTTCAGCTGAAATAAACGCGTTTTTGCAACCATTGGCATCCCACTGTGACTGATATCACCAGAAGTGCATTCTGAGTCGGATCTCAGTCTTTGTGTAGAGAGTTTGTCAAAACGTTGTTTTCAGCTGAAATAAAAGCATTTTTGCAACCATTGGCATCAACTGTAACTGCTGTCACCAGAAGTGCATTCTAGGTTGAATCTCAGTATCAGTGTAGAGAGTTTGTCAGAATGTTGTTTTCAGCTGAAATATACGCGTTTTTGCAACCTTTGGTATCCCACGGTAACTGCTATCACCAGAAATGCATTCTGAGTCGGATCTCAGACTCAGTTCATAGAGTTTGTCAAAATGTTGTTTTCAGCTGAAATAAACACGTTTTTGCAACCATTGGAATCCCACTGTAACTGGTATCTCCAGAAGTGCATTCTGAGCTGGATCTCAGACTCAGTTTATTTTGTCAAAACGTTGTTTTCAGCTGAAATAAACGCGTTTTTGCAACCATTGGCATCCCACTGTAACTGCTATCACCAGAAGTGCATTCTAGGTCGGATCTCAGCCACAGTGTAGAGAGTTTGTCAATACGTTGTTTTCAGCTGAAATAAAAGCTTTTTTGCAACCATTGGCATCCCACTGTAACTGCTATCACGAGAAGTGCATTCTGAGTCGGAACTCAGTTTCAGTGTAGAGAGTTTGTCAAATCGTTGTTTTCAGCTGAAATATAAGCTTTTTTGCAACCATTGGCATCCCACTGTAACTGCTTTCACCAGAAGTGCATTCTGAGTCAGATCTCAGTCTCAGTGTAGAGAGTTTGTCAAAACTTTGTTTTGAGCTGAAATAAACGCGTTTTTGCAACCATTGGCATCCCACTGTAACTGATATCACCAGAAGTGCATTCTAGGTCGGATCTCAGCCACAGTGTAGAGAGTTTCTCCAAACTTTATTTTCAGCTGAAATAAACCCGTTTTTGCAACCATTGGAATCCCACTGTAACTGATATCTCCAGAAGTGCATTCTGAGCTGGATCTCAGACTCAGTTTATTTTGTGAAAACGTTGTTTTCAGCTGAAATAAACACGTTTTTGCAACCATTGGCATCCCACTGTAACTGCTATCTCCAGAAGTGCATTCTAGGTCGGATCTCAGCCACAGTGTAGAGAGTTTGTCAATACGTTGTTTTCAGCTGAAATAAAAGCTTTTTTGCAACCATTGGCATCCCACTGTAACTGCTATCACCAGAAGTACATTCTGAGTCGGAACTCAGTTTCAGTGTAGAGAGTTTGTCAAATCGTTGTTTTCAGCTGAAATAAAAGCTTTTTTGCAACCATTGGCATCCCACTGTAACTGCTATCACCAGAAGTGCATTCTAAAATCGGATCTCAGTCTCAGTGTAGAGAGTTTGTCAAATAGTTGTTTTCAGCTGATATAAACGCGGTTTTGCAACCATTGGTATCCCACTGTAACTGCTGTCACCAGAAGTGAATTCTAGGTCGGATCTCAGCCTCAGTGTATAGATTTGGCAGAACGTTGCTTTCAGCTGAAATAAACATGTTTTTGCAACCTTTGGCATCCCACGGTAACTGCTATCACCAGAAATGCATTCTGAGTCGGATCTCAGTCTCAGTGTAGAGTTTGTCAAAACGTTGTTTTCAGCTGAAAGAAATGCATTTTTGCAACCATTGGTATTCCACTTTAACTGCTATCACTAGAAGTGCATTCTGAGTCGTATCTCAGTCTCAGTGTAGAGAGTTTGTCAAACTGTTGTTTTCAGCTGAAATAAAAGCGTTTTTGGAACCATTGGCATCCCACTGTAATTGCTGTCACCAGAAGTGCATTCTAGGTTGAATCTTAGTCTCAGTGTAGAGAGTTTGTCAGAACGTTGTTTTCAGCTTAAATAAATGTGTTTTTGCAACCTTTGGCATCCCACGGTAACTGCTATCACCAGAAATGCATTCTGATTCGGATCTCAGCATCAGTTTATAGAGTTTGTCAAAATGTTGTTTTTAGCTGAAATAAAAGCTTATTTGCAACCATTGGCATCCCACTGTAACTTCTATCACCAGAAGTGCATTCTGAGTCGGATCTCAGTCTCCGTGTAGAGAGTTTGTCAAAACGTTGTTTTCAGCTGAAATAAAAGCTTTTTTGCAACCATTGGCATCCCACTGTAACTGCTATCACCAGAAGTGCATTCTAGGTCGGATCTCAGTCTCAGTGTAGAGAGTTTGTCAAATCGTTGTTTTCAGCTGAAATAAAAGCTTTTTTGCAACCATTGGCATCCCACTGTAACTGCTATCACCAGAAGTGCATTCTGAGTCTGATCTCAGTCTCAGTGTAGAGTTTGTCAAAACGTTGTTTTCAGCTGAAATAAACGCATTTTTGCAACCATTGGCATCCCACTGTAACTGCTATCACCAGAAGTGCATTCTGAGTCGGATCTCAGTCTCAGTGTAGAGATTTTGTCAAATAGTTGTTTTCAGCTGAAATAAAAGCATTTTTGCAACCTTTGGAATCCCACTGTAACTGCTATCACCAGAAGTGTATTGTAGGTCGGATCTAAGCCACAGTGTATAGAGTTTGTCAAAACGTTGTTTTCAGCTGAAATAAAAGCGTTTTTGCAACCATTGGCATCCCACTGTAACTGCTGTCACCAGAAGTGCATTCTAGGTTGGATCTCAGTCTCAGGGTAGAGGGTTTGTCAGAACGTTGTTTTCAGCTTAAATAAATGTGTTTTTGCAACCTTTGGCATCCCACGGTAACTGCTATCACCAGAAATGCATTCTGATTCGGATCTCAGCATCAGTTTATAGAGTTTGTCAAAATGTTGTTTTTAGCTGAAATAAAAGCTTATTTGCAACCATTGGCATCCCACTGTAAGTGCCGTCAACAGAAGTGCATTCTTAGTCGGATCTCAGTCTCAGTGTAGAGAGTTTGTCAAATCGTTGTTTTCAGCTAAAATAAAAGCGTTTTTGCAACCATTGGCATCCCATTGTAACTGCTTTCACCAGAAGTGCATTCTGAGTCGTATCTCTGCCACAGTGTAGAGAGTTGGTCAAAACGTTGTTTTCAGCTGAAATAAATGCATTTTTGCAACCATTGGCATCCTACTGTAACTGCTATCACCAGAAGTGCATTGTAGGTCGGATCTTAGCCACAGTATACGGAGTTTGTCAAAACGTTGTTTTCAGCTGAAATAAACGCA
Source organism: Atractosteus spatula (assembly GCF_055471065.1). Taxonomy (NCBI): domain Eukaryota; kingdom Metazoa; phylum Chordata; class Actinopteri; order Semionotiformes; family Lepisosteidae; genus Atractosteus; species Atractosteus spatula. The sequence goes on along the minus strand of NC_142711.1, from coordinate 35,968,539 downwards.
TTTTTGAAACCGTCGGTATCCCTCTTTAACTGCTATCACCAGAAGTGCATTCTAAGTCGGATCTCAGTTTCAGTGTAGAGAGTTTGTCAAAACGTTGTTTTCAGCTGAAATAAAAGCTTTTTTGCAACCATTGGCATCCCACTGTAACTGCTATCACCAGAAGTGCATTCTGAGTCGGATCTCAGTCTCAGTGTAGAGATTTTGTCAAATAGTTGTTTTCAGCTGAAATAAAAGCATTTTTGCAACCTTTGGAATCCCACTGTAACTGCTATCACCAGAAGTGTATTGTAGGTCGGATCTAAGCCACAGTGTAGAGAGTTTGTCAAAACGTTGTTTTCAGCTGATATAAACGCGGTTTTGCAACCATTGGTATCCCACTGTAACTGCTATCACCAGAAATGCATTCTGAGTCGGATCTCAGTCTCAGTGTAGAGAGTTTGTCAAATTGTTGTTTTCAGCAGAAATAAAAGCGTTTTTGCAGCCATTGGCATCCCACTGTAACTGCTGTCACCAGAAGTGCATTCTAGGTTGGATCTCAGTCTCAGTGTAGAGAGTTTGTCAGAACGTTGTTTTCAGCTGAAATAAATGTGTTTTTGCAACCATTGGCATCCCACTGTAACTGCTGTCAACAGAAGTGCATTCTTAGTCGGATCTCTGTCTCAGTGTAGAGAGTTTGTCAATACGTTGTTTTCAACTGAAATAAACGCATTTTTGCAACCATTGGCATCCCAGTGTAAGTGCTATCACCAGAAGTGCATTCTGTATCGGATCTCAGTCTCAGTGTAGAGAGTTTGTCAAATCGTTGTTTTCAACTAAAATAAAAGCATTTTTGCAACCATTGGCATCCCACTGTAACTGCTTTCACCAGAAGTGCATTCTGAGTCGGATCTCTGCCACAGTGTAGAGAGTTGGTCAAAACGTTGTTTTCAGCAGAAATAAATGCTTTTTTGTAACCTTTGGCATCCCACTATAACTGCTATCACCAGAAGTGCATTCTGAGTCGGATCTCAGTCTCAGTTTATAGAATTTGTCAAAACGTTGTTTTCAGCTGAAATAAACACGTTTTTGCAACCATTGGCATCCCACTGTAACTGCTATCACCAGAAGTACATTCTAGGTCGGATCTCAACCACAGTGTAGTGAGTTTGTCAATACGTTGTTTTCAGCTGAAATAAAAGCTTTCTTGCAACCATCGGCATCCCTCTGTAACTGCTATCACCAGAAGTGCATTCTGAGTCAGATCTCAGTTTCAGTGTAGAGAGTTTGTCAATACATTGTTTTCAGCTGAAATAAACATGTTTTTGCAACCATTGGCATCCCACTGTAACTGCTATCACCAGAAGTGCATTCTGAGTCGGATCTCAGTCTTTGTGTAGAGAGTTTGTCAAAACGTTGTTTTCAGCTGAAATAAACGCATTTTTGCAACCATTGGCATGCCACTGTAACTGCTATCACCAGAAGTGCATTCTGAGTCGGATCTCAGTCTCAGTGTAGAGAGTTTGTCAAGTCGTTGTTTTCAGCTTAAATAAAAGCGTTTTTGCAACCAATGGCATCCCACTGTAACTGCTATCACCAGAAGTGCATTCTGAGTCGGATCTCAGCCACAGTGTAGAGAGTTTGTCAATACGTTGTTTTCAGCTGAATTAAAAGCTTTCTTGCAACCATCGGCATCCCTCTGTAACTGCTATCACCAGAAGTGCATTCTGAGTCAGATCTCAGTTTCAGTGTAGAGAGTTTATCAAATCGTTGTTTTTAGCTGAAATAAAAGCTTTTTTGCAACCATTGGCATCCCACTGTAACTGCTATCACCAGAAGTGCATTCTGAGTTGGATCTCACTCTTTGTGTAGAGAGTTTGTCAAAGCGTTGTTTTTAGCTGAAATAAACTTATTTTTGGAACCATTGGCATCCCACTGTAACTGCTATCACCAGAAGTGCATTCTGAGTCGGATCTCAGTCTCAGTGTAGAGAGTTTGTCAAATAGTTGTTTTCAGCTGAAATAAAAGCATTTTTCCAATCATTGGCATCCCACTGTAACTGCTATCACCAGAAGTGCATTGTTGGTCTGATCTCAGCCACAGTGTAGAGAGTTTGTCAATATATTGTTTTCAGCTGAAATAAATGCATTTTTGCAACCATTGGCATCCCACTGTAACTGCTATCACCAGAAGTGCATTGTAGGTCGGATCTCAGCCACAGTGTATAGAGTTTGTCAATACATTGTTTTCACCTGATATAAACGTGGTTTTGCAACCATTGCTGTCCCACTGTAACTGCTATCACCAGAAGTGCATTCTGAGTCGGATCTCAGTCTCAGTGTAGAGCGTTTGTCGAATCGTTGTTTTCAGCTGAAATAAAAGCTTTTTTGCAACCATTGGCATCCCACTGTAACTGCTATAACCAGAAGTGCATTCTGAGTCGGATCTCAGTCTCAGTGTAGAGAGTTTGTCACAACGTTGTTTTCAGCTGAAATAAAAGCATTTTTCCAACCATTGGCATCCCATTGTAACTGCTATCACCAGAAGTGCATTGTAGGTCGGATCTCAGCCACCGTGTATAGAGTTTGTCAATACATTGTTTTCACCTGATATAAACGTGGTTTTGCAACCATTGCTGTCCCACTGTAACTGCTATCACCAGAAGTGCATTCTGAGTCGGATCTCAGTCTCAGTGTAGAGAGTTTGTCGAATCGTTGTTTTCAGCTGAAATAAAAGCTTTTTTGCAACCATTGGCATCCCACTGTAACTGCTATCACCAGAAGTGCATTGTAGGTCGGATCTCTGCCACAGTGTATAGAGTTTGTCAAAACGTTGTTTTCAGCTGATATAAACGCGGTTTTGCAACCACTGGTATCCCACTGTAACTGCTATCACCAGAAGTGCATTCTGAGTCGGATCTCAGTCTCAGTGTAGAAAGTTTGTCAAATTGTTGTTTTGAGCTGAAATAAAAGCGTTTTTGCAACCATTGGCATCCCACTGTAACTGCTGTCACCAGAGGTGCATTTAGGTTGGATCTCAGTCTCAGTGTAGTTTGTCAGAACGTTGTTTTCAGCTGAAATAAACGTGTTTTTGCAACCTTTGGCATCCCACGGTAACTGCTATCACTAGAAATGCATTCTGAGTCGGATCTCAGACTCAGTTTATAGAGTTTGTCAAACTGTTGTTTTTAGCTAAAATAAACACGTTTTTGCAACCATTGGAATCCCACTGTAACTGCTATCTCCAGAAGTGCATTCTGAGCTGGATCTCAGACTCAGTTTATTTTATCAAAACGTTGTTTTCAGCTGAAATAAACGCGTTTTTGCAACCATTGGCATCCCACTGTGACTGATATCACCAGAAGTGCATTCTGAGTCGGATCTCAGTCTTTGTGTAGAGAGTTTGTCAAAACGTTGTTTTCAGCTGAAATAAAAGCATTTTTGCAACCATTGGCATCAACTGTAACTGCTGTCACCAGAAGTGCATTCTAGGTTGAATCTCAGTATCAGTGTAGAGAGTTTGTCAGAATGTTGTTTTCAGCTGAAATATACGCGTTTTTGCAACCTTTGGTATCCCACGGTAACTGCTATCACCAGAAATGCATTCTGAGTCGGATCTCAGACTCAGTTCATAGAGTTTGTCAAAATGTTGTTTTCAGCTGAAATAAACACGTTTTTGCAACCATTGGAATCCCACTGTAACTGGTATCTCCAGAAGTGCATTCTGAGCTGGATCTCAGACTCAGTTTATTTTGTCAAAACGTTGTTTTCAGCTGAAATAAACGCGTTTTTGCAACCATTGGCATCCCACTGTAACTGCTATCACCAGAAGTGCATTCTAGGTCGGATCTCAGCCACAGTGTAGAGAGTTTGTCAATACGTTGTTTTCAGCTGAAATAAAAGCTTTTTTGCAACCATTGGCATCCCACTGTAACTGCTATCACGAGAAGTGCATTCTGAGTCGGAACTCAGTTTCAGTGTAGAGAGTTTGTCAAATCGTTGTTTTCAGCTGAAATATAAGCTTTTTTGCAACCATTGGCATCCCACTGTAACTGCTTTCACCAGAAGTGCATTCTGAGTCAGATCTCAGTCTCAGTGTAGAGAGTTTGTCAAAACTTTGTTTTGAGCTGAAATAAACGCGTTTTTGCAACCATTGGCATCCCACTGTAACTGATATCACCAGAAGTGCATTCTAGGTCGGATCTCAGCCACAGTGTAGAGAGTTTCTCCAAACTTTATTTTCAGCTGAAATAAACCCGTTTTTGCAACCATTGGAATCCCACTGTAACTGATATCTCCAGAAGTGCATTCTGAGCTGGATCTCAGACTCAGTTTATTTTGTGAAAACGTTGTTTTCAGCTGAAATAAACACGTTTTTGCAACCATTGGCATCCCACTGTAACTGCTATCTCCAGAAGTGCATTCTAGGTCGGATCTCAGCCACAGTGTAGAGAGTTTGTCAATACGTTGTTTTCAGCTGAAATAAAAGCTTTTTTGCAACCATTGGCATCCCACTGTAACTGCTATCACCAGAAGTACATTCTGAGTCGGAACTCAGTTTCAGTGTAGAGAGTTTGTCAAATCGTTGTTTTCAGCTGAAATAAAAGCTTTTTTGCAACCATTGGCATCCCACTGTAACTGCTATCACCAGAAGTGCATTCTAAAATCGGATCTCAGTCTCAGTGTAGAGAGTTTGTCAAATAGTTGTTTTCAGCTGATATAAACGCGGTTTTGCAACCATTGGTATCCCACTGTAACTGCTGTCACCAGAAGTGAATTCTAGGTCGGATCTCAGCCTCAGTGTATAGATTTGGCAGAACGTTGCTTTCAGCTGAAATAAACATGTTTTTGCAACCTTTGGCATCCCACGGTAACTGCTATCACCAGAAATGCATTCTGAGTCGGATCTCAGTCTCAGTGTAGAGTTTGTCAAAACGTTGTTTTCAGCTGAAAGAAATGCATTTTTGCAACCATTGGTATTCCACTTTAACTGCTATCACTAGAAGTGCATTCTGAGTCGTATCTCAGTCTCAGTGTAGAGAGTTTGTCAAACTGTTGTTTTCAGCTGAAATAAAAGCGTTTTTGGAACCATTGGCATCCCACTGTAATTGCTGTCACCAGAAGTGCATTCTAGGTTGAATCTTAGTCTCAGTGTAGAGAGTTTGTCAGAACGTTGTTTTCAGCTTAAATAAATGTGTTTTTGCAACCTTTGGCATCCCACGGTAACTGCTATCACCAGAAATGCATTCTGATTCGGATCTCAGCATCAGTTTATAGAGTTTGTCAAAATGTTGTTTTTAGCTGAAATAAAAGCTTATTTGCAACCATTGGCATCCCACTGTAACTTCTATCACCAGAAGTGCATTCTGAGTCGGATCTCAGTCTCCGTGTAGAGAGTTTGTCAAAACGTTGTTTTCAGCTGAAATAAAAGCTTTTTTGCAACCATTGGCATCCCACTGTAACTGCTATCACCAGAAGTGCATTCTAGGTCGGATCTCAGTCTCAGTGTAGAGAGTTTGTCAAATCGTTGTTTTCAGCTGAAATAAAAGCTTTTTTGCAACCATTGGCATCCCACTGTAACTGCTATCACCAGAAGTGCATTCTGAGTCTGATCTCAGTCTCAGTGTAGAGTTTGTCAAAACGTTGTTTTCAGCTGAAATAAACGCATTTTTGCAACCATTGGCATCCCACTGTAACTGCTATCACCAGAAGTGCATTCTGAGTCGGATCTCAGTCTCAGTGTAGAGATTTTGTCAAATAGTTGTTTTCAGCTGAAATAAAAGCATTTTTGCAACCTTTGGAATCCCACTGTAACTGCTATCACCAGAAGTGTATTGTAGGTCGGATCTAAGCCACAGTGTATAGAGTTTGTCAAAACGTTGTTTTCAGCTGAAATAAAAGCGTTTTTGCAACCATTGGCATCCCACTGTAACTGCTGTCACCAGAAGTGCATTCTAGGTTGGATCTCAGTCTCAGGGTAGAGGGTTTGTCAGAACGTTGTTTTCAGCTTAAATAAATGTGTTTTTGCAACCTTTGGCATCCCACGGTAACTGCTATCACCAGAAATGCATTCTGATTCGGATCTCAGCATCAGTTTATAGAGTTTGTCAAAATGTTGTTTTTAGCTGAAATAAAAGCTTATTTGCAACCATTGGCATCCCACTGTAAGTGCCGTCAACAGAAGTGCATTCTTAGTCGGATCTCAGTCTCAGTGTAGAGAGTTTGTCAAATCGTTGTTTTCAGCTAAAATAAAAGCGTTTTTGCAACCATTGGCATCCCATTGTAACTGCTTTCACCAGAAGTGCATTCTGAGTCGTATCTCTGCCACAGTGTAGAGAGTTGGTCAAAACGTTGTTTTCAGCTGAAATAAATGCATTTTTGCAACCATTGGCATCCTACTGTAACTGCTATCACCAGAAGTGCATTGTAGGTCGGATCTTAGCCACAGTATACGGAGTTTGTCAAAACGTTGTTTTCAGCTGAAATAAACGCATTTTTGAAACCGTCGGTATCCCTCTTTAACTGCTATCACCAGAAGTGCATTCTAAGTCGGATCTCAGTTTCAGTGTAGAGAGTTTGTCAAAACGTTGTTTTCAGCTGAAATAAAAGCTTTTTTGCAACCATTGGCATCCCACTGTAACTGCTATCACCAGAAGTGCATTCTGAGTCGGATCTCAGTCTCAGTGTAGAGATTTTGTCAAATAGTTGTTTTCAGCTGAAATAAAAGCATTTTTGCAACCTTTGGAATCCCACTGTAACTGCTATCACCAGAAGTGTATTGTAGGTCGGATCTAAGCCACAGTGTAGAGAGTTTGTCAAAACGTTGTTTTCAGCTGATATAAACGCGGTTTTGCAACCATTGGTATCCCACTGTAACTGCTATCACCAGAAGTGCATTCTGAGTCGGATCTCAGTCTCAGTGTAGAGAGTTTGTCAAATTGTTGTTTTCAGCTGAAATAAAAGTGTTTTTGCAACCATTGGCATCCCACTGTAACTGCTGTCACCAGAAGTGCATTCTAGGTTGGATCTCAGTCTCAGTGTAGAGAGTTTGTCAGAACGTTGTTTTCAGCTGAAATAAATGTGTTTTTGCAATCTTTGGCATCCCACGGTAACTGCTATCACCAGAAATGCATTCTGATTCGGATCTCAGACTCAGTTTATAGAGTTTGTCAAAATGTTGTTTTTAGCTGAAATAAACGCGTTTTTGCAACCATTGGCATCCCACTGTAACTGCTGTCAACAGAAGTGTATTCTTAGTCGGATCTCTGTCTCAGTGTAGAGAGTTTGTCAATACGTTGTTTTCAACTGAAATAAACGCATTTTTGCAACCATTGGCATCCCACTGTAAGTGCTATCACCAGAAGTGCATTCTGTATCGGATCTCAGTCTCAGTGTAGAGAGTTTGTCAAATCGTTGTTTTCAACTAAAATAAAAGCATTTTTGCAACCATTGGCATCCCACTGTAACTGCTTTCACCAGAAGTGCATTCTGAGTCGGATCTCTGCCACAGTGTAGAGAGTTTGTCAATACGTTGTTTTCAGCTGAAAGAAAAGCTTTCTTGCAACCATCGGCATCCCTCTGTAACTGCTATCAGCAGAAGTGCATTCTGAGTCAGATCTCAGTTTCAGTGTAGAGAGTTTGTCAGTACATTGTTTTCAGCTGAAATAAACATGTTTTTGCAACCATTGGCATCCCACTGTAACTGCTATCACCAGAAGTGCATTCTGAGTCGGATCTCAGTCTTTGTGTAGAGAGTTTGTCAAAACGTTGTTTTCAGCTGAAATAAACGCATTTTTGCAACCATTGGCATGCCACTGTAACTGCTATCACCAGAAGTGCATTCTGAGTCGGATCTCAGCCACAGTGTAGAGAGTTTGTCAATACGTTGTTTTCAGCTGAATTAAAAGCTTTCTTGCAACCATCGGCATCCCTCTGTAACTGCTATCACCAGAAGTGCATTCTGAGTCAGATCTCAGTTTCAGTGTAGAGAGTTTATCAAATCTTTGTTTTTAGCTGAAATAAAAGCTTTTTTGCAACCATTGGCATCCCACTGTAACTGCTATCTCCAGAAGTGCATTCTGAGTCGGATCTCAGTCTCAGTGTAGAGAGTTTGTCAAAACGTTGTTTTCAGCTGAAATAAATGCATTTTTGCAACCATTGGCATCCTACTGTAACTGCTATCACCAGAAGTGCATTGAAGGTCGGATCTTAGCCACAGTGTAGGGAGTTTGTCAATACGTTGTTTTTAACTGAAATAAACTTATTTTTGGAACCATTGGCATCCCACTGTAACTGCTATCACCAGAAGTGCATTCTGAGTCGGATCTCAGTCTCAGTGTAGAGAGTTTGTCAAATAGTTGTTTTCAGCTGAAATAAAAGCATTTTTGCAATCATTGGCATCCCACTGTAACTGCTATCACCAGAAGTGCATTGTTGGTCTGATCTCAGCCACAGTGTAGAGAGTTTGTCAATACATTGTTTTCAGCTGAAATAAATGCATTTTTGCAACCATTGGCATCCCATTTTATCTGCTATCACCAGAAGTGCATTGTAGGTCGGATCTCAGCCACAGTGTATAGAGTTTGTCAATACATTGTTTTCACCTGATATAAACGTGGTTTTGCAACCATTGCTGTCCCATTGTAACTGCTATCACCAGAAGTGCATTCTTAGTCGGATCTCAGTCTCAGTGTAGAGAGTTTGTCAAATCGTTGTTTTCAGCTAAAATAAAAGCGTTTTTGCAACCATTGGCATCCCATTGTAACTGCTTTCACCAGAAGTGCATTCTGAGTCGTATCTCTGCCACAGTGTAGAGAGTTGGTCAAAACGTTGTTTTCAGCTGAAATAAATGCATTTTTGCAACCATTGGCATCCTACTGTAACTGCTATCACCAGAAGTGCATTGTAGGTCGGATCTTAGCCACAGTATACGGAGTTTGTCAAAACGTTGTTTTCAGCTGAAATAAACGCATTTTTGAAACCGTCGGTATCCCTCTTTAACTGCTATCACCAGAAGTGCATTCTAAGTCGGATCTCAGTTTCAGTGTAGAGAGTTTGTCAAAACGTTGTTTTCAGCTGAAATAAAAGCTTTTTTGCAACCATTGGCATCCCACTGTAACTGCTATCACCAGAAGTGCATTCTGAGTCGGATCTCAGTCTCAGTGTAGAGATTTTGTCAAATAGTTGTTTTCAGCTGAAATAAAAGCATTTTTGCAACCTTTGGAATCCCACTGTAACTGCTATCACCAGAAGTGTATTGTAGGTCGGATCTAAGCCACAGTGTAGAGAGTTTGTCAAAACGTTGTTTTCAGCTGATATAAACGCGGTTTTGCAACCATTGGTATCCCACTGTAACTGCTATCACCAGAAGTGCATTCTGAGTCGGATCTCAGTCTCAGTGTAGAGAGTTTGTCAAATTGTTGTTTTCAGCTGAAATAAAAGCGTTTTTGCAACCATTGGCATCCCACTGTAACTGCTGTCACCAGAAGTGCATTCTAGGTTGGATCTCAGTCTCAGTGTAGAGAGTTTGTCAGAACGTTGTTTTCAGCTGAAATAAATGTGTTTTTGCAATCTTTGGCATCCCACGGTAACTGCTATCACCAGAAATGAATTCTGATTCGGATCTCAGACTCAGTTTATAGAGTTTGTCAAAATGTTGTTTTTAGCTGAAATAAACGCGTTTTTGCAACCATTGGCATCCCACTGTAACTGCTGTCAACAGAAGTGTATTCTTAGTCGGATCTCTGTCTCAGTGTAGAGAGTTTGTCAATACGTTGTTTTCAACTGAAATAAACACATTTTTGCAACCATTGGCATCCCACTGTAAGTGCTATCACCAGAAGTGCATTCTGTATCGGATCTCAGTCTCAGTGTAGAGAGTTTGTCAAATCGTTGTTTTCAACTAAAATAAAAGCATTTTTGCAACCATTGGCATCCCACTGTAACTGCTTTCACCAGAAGTGCATTCTGAGTCGGATCTCTGCCACAGTGTAGAGAGTTTGTCAATACGTTGTTTTCAGCTGAAAGAAAAGCTTTCTTGCAACCATCGGCATCCCTCTGTAACTGCTATCAGCAGAAGTGCATTCTGAGTCAGATCTCAGTTTCAGTGTAGAGAGTTTGTCAGTACATTGTTTTCAGCTGAAATAAACATGTTTTTGCAACCATTGGCATCCCACTGTAACTGCTATCACCAGAAGTGCATTCTGAGTCGGATCTCAGCCACAGTGTAGAGAGTTTGTCAATACGTTGTTTTCAGCTGAATTAAAAGCTTTCTTGCAACCATCGGCATCCCTCTGTAACTGCTATCACCAGAAGTGCATTCTGAGTCAGATCTCAGTTTCAGTGTAGAGAGTTTATCAAATCTTTGTTTTTAGCTGAAATAAAAGCTTTTTTGCAACCATTGGCATCCCACTGTAACTGCTATCTCCAGAAGTGCATTCTGAGTCGGATCTCAGTCTCAGTGTAGAGAGTTTGTCAAAACGTTGTTTTCAGCTGAAATAAATGCATTTTTGCAACCATTGGCATCCTACTGTAACTGCTATCACCAGAAGTGCATTGAAGGTCGGATCTTAGCCACAGTGTAGGGAGTTTGTCAATACGTTGTTTTTAGCTGAAATAAACTTATTTTTGGAACCATTGGCATCCCACTGTAACTGCTATCACCAGAAGTGCATTCTGAGTCGGATCTCAGTCTCAGTGTAGAGAGTTTGTCAAATAGTTGTTTTCAGCTGAAATAAAAGCATTTTTGCAATCATTGGCATCCCACTGTAACTGCTATCACCAGAAGTGCATTGTTGGTCTGATCTCAGCCACAGTGTAGAGAGTTTGTCAATACATTGTTTTCAGCTGAAATAAATGCATTTTTGCAACCATTGGCATCCCATTTTATCTGCTATCACCAGAAGTGCATTGTAGGTCGGATCTCAGCCACAGTGTATAGAGTTTGTCAATACATTGTTTTCACCTGATATAAACGTGGTTTTGCAACCATTGCTGTCCCATTGTAACTGCTATCACCAGAAGTGCATTCTGAGTCGGATCTCAGTCTCAGTGTAGAGAGTTTGTCGAATCGTTGTTCTCAGCTGAAATAAAAGCTTTTTTGCAACCATTGGCATCCCACTGTAACTGCTATAACCAGAAGTGCATTCTGAGTCGGATCTCAGTCTCAGTGTAGAGAGTTTGTCACAACGTTGTTTTCAGCTGAAATAAATGCATTTTTGCAACCATTGGCATCCTACTGTAACTGCTATCACCAGAAGTGCATTGTAGGTCGGATCTTAGCCACAGTGTAGGGAGTTTGTCAATACGTTGTTTTTAGCTGAAATAAACGTGTTTTTGCAACCAATGACATCCCACTGTACCTCCTATCACCAGAAGTGCATTCTGAGTCGGATCTCACTCTTTGTGTAGAGATTTTGTCAAATAGTTGTTTTCAGCTGAAATAAAAGCATTTTTGCAACCATTGGCATCCCACTGTAACTGCTATCACCAGAAGTGTATTGTAGGTCGGATCTAAGCCACAGTGTATAGAGTTTGTCAAAACGTTGTTTTCAGCTGAAATAAAAGCGTTTTTGCAACCATTGGCATCCCACTGTAACTGCTGTCACCAGAAGTGCATTCTAGGTTGGATCTCAGTCTCAGTGTAGAGAGTTTGTCAGAACGTTGTTTTCAGCTTAAATAAATGTGTTTTTGCAACCTTTGGCATCCCACGGTAACTGCTATCACCAGAAATGCATTCTGATTCGGATCTCAGCATCAGTTTATAGAGTTTGTCAAAATGTTGTTTTTAGCTGAAATAAAAGCTTATTTGCAACCATTGGCATCCCACTGTAACTTCTATCACCAGAAGTGCATTCTGAGTCGGATCTCAGTCTCAGTTTAGAGAGTTTGTCAAAGGTTGTTTTCAGCTGAAATAAACGCATTTTGGAACCATTGGCATCCCATTGTAACTGCTATCACCAGAAGTGCATTGTAGGTCGGATCTCAGCCACAGTGTATAGAGTTTGTCAAAACGTTTTTTTTAGCTGAAATAAAAGCTTTTTTGCAACCATTGGCATCCCACTGTAACTGCTATCACCAGAAATGCATTCTAGGTCAGATCTCAGCCACAGTGTAGAGAGTTTGTCAATACGTTTTTTCAACTGAAATAAACGCATTTTTGCAACCATTGGCATCCCACTGTAAGTGCTGTCAACAGAAGTGCATTCTTAGTCGGATCTCAGTCTCAGTGTAGAGAGTTTGTCAAATCGTTGTTTTCAGCTAAAATAAAAGCGTTTTTGCAACCATTGGCATCCCATTGTAACTGCTTTCACCAGAAGTGCATTCTGAGTCGTATCTCTGCCACAGTGTACGGAGTTTGTCAAAACGTTGTTTTCAGCTGAAATAAACGCATTTTTGAAACCGTCGGAATCCCTCTGTAACTGCTATCACCAGAAGTGCATTCTAAGTCGGATCTCAGTTTCAGTGTAGAGAGTTTGTCAAATCGTTGTTTTCAGCTGAAATAAAAGCTTTTTTGCAACCATTGGCATCCCACTGTAACTGCTATCACCAGAAGTGCATTCTGAGTCGGATCTCAGTCTCAGTGTAGAGTTTGTCAAAACGTTGTTTTCAGCTGAAATAAACGCATTTTTGCAACCATTGGCATCCCATTGTAACTGCTTTCACCAGAAGTGCATTCTGAGTCGTATCTCTGCCACAGTGTAGAGAGTTGGTCAAAACGTTGTTTTCAGCTGAAATAAATGCATTTTTGCAACCATTGGCATCCTACTGTAACTGCTATCACCAGAAGTGCATTGTAGGTCGGATCTTAGCCACAGTATACGGAGTTTGTCAAAACGTTGTTTTCAGCTGAAATAAACGCATTTTTGAAACCGTCGGCATCCCTCTTTAACTGCTATCACCAGAAGTGCATTCTAAGTCGGATCTCAGTTTCAGTGTAGAGAGTTTGTCAAATCGTTGTTTTCAGCTGAAATAAAAGCTTTTTTGCAACCATTGGCATCCCACTGTAACTGCTATCACCAGAAGTGCATTCTGAGTCGGATCTCAGTCTCAGTGTAGAGATTTTGTCAAATAGTTGTTTTCAGCTGAAATAAAAGCATTTTTGCAACTTTTGGAATCCCACTGTAACTGCTATCACCAGAAGTGTATTGTAGGTCGGATCTAAGCCACAGTGTAGAGAGTTTGTCAAAACGTTGTTTTCAGCTGATATAAACGCAGTTTTGCAACCATTGGTATCCCAATGTAACTGCTATCACCAGAAGTGCATTCTGAGTCGGATCTCAGTCTCAGTGTAGAGAGTTTGTCAAATTGTTGTTTTCAGCTGAAATAAAAGCGTTTTTGCAGCCATTGGCATCCCACTGTAACTGCTGTCACCAGAAGTGCATTCTAGGTTGGATCTCAGTCTCAGTGTAGAGAGTTTGTCAGAACGTTGTTTTCAGCTGAAATAAATGTGTTTTTGCAACCTTTGGCATCCCACTGTAACTGCTTTCACCAGAAGTGCATTCTGAGTCGGATCTCTGCCACAGTGTAGAGAGTTGGTCAAAACGTTGTTTTCAGCAGAAATAAATGCTTTTTTGTAACCTTTGGCATCCCACTATAACTGCTATCACCAGAAGTGCATTCTGAGTCGGATCTCAGTCTCAGTTTATAGAGTTTGTCAAAACGTTGTTTTCAGCTGAAATAAACACGTTTTTGCAACCATTGGCATCCCACTGTAACTGCTATCACCAGAAGTACATTCTAGGTCGGATCTCAACCACAGTGTAGTGAGTTTGTCAATACGTTGTTTTCAGCTGAAATAAAAGCTTTCTTGCAACCATCGGCATCCCTCTGTAACTGCTATCACCAGAAGTGCATTCTGAGTCAGATCTCAGTTTCAGTGTAGAGAGTTTGTCAATACATTATTTTCAGCTGAAATAAACATGTTTTTGCAACCATTGGCATCCCACTGTAACTGCTATCACCAGAAGTGCATTCTGAGTCGGATCTCAGTCTTTGTGTAGAGAATTTGTCAAAACGTTGTTTTCAGCTGAAATAAACGCATTTTTGCAACCATTGGCATGCCACTGTAACTGCTATCACCTGAAGTGCATTCTGAGTCGGATCTCAGTCTCAGTGTAGAGAGTTTGTCAAGTCGTTGTTTTCAGCTTAAATAAAAGCGTTTTTGCAACCAATGGCATCCCACTGTAACTGCTATCACCAGAAGTGCATTCTGAGTCGGATCTCAGCCACAGTGTAGAGAGTTTGTCAATACGTTGTTTTCAGCTGAATTAAAAGCTTTCTTGCAACCATTGGCATCCCTCTGTAACTGCTATCACCAGAAGTGCATTCTGATTCAGATCTCAGTTTCAGTGTAGAGAGTTTATCAAATCGTTGTTTTTAGCTGAAATAAAAGCTTTTTTGCAACCATTGGCATCCCACTGTAACTGCTATCACCAGAAGTGCATTCTGAGTCGGATCTCAGTCTCAGTGTAGAGAGTTTGTCAAAACGTTGTTTTCACCTGAAATAAATGCATTTTTGCAACCATTGGCATCCTACTGTAACTGCTATCACCAGAAGTGCATTGTAGGTCGGATCTTAGCCACAGTGTAGGGAGTTTGTCAATACGTTGTTTTTAGCTGAAATAAACGTGTTTTTGCAACAATTGGCATCCCACTGTACCTCCTATCACCAGAAGTGCATTCTGAGTCGGATCTCACTCTTTGTGTAGAGAGTTTGTCAAAGCGTTGTTTTTAGCTGAAATAAACTTATTTTTGGAACCATTGGCATCCCACTGTAACTGCTATCACCAGAAGTGCATTCTGAGTCGGATCTCAGTCTCAGTGTAGAGAGTTTGTCAAATAGTTGTTTTCAGCTGAAATAAAAGCATTTTTGCAACCATTGGCATCCTACTGTAACTGCTATCACCAGAAGTGCATTGAAGGTCGGATCTTAGCCACAGTGTAGGGAGTTTGTCAATACGTTGTTTTTAGCTGAAATAAACTTATTTTTGGAACCATTGGCATCCCACTGTAACTGCTATCACCAGAAGTGCATTCTGAGTCGGATCTCAGTCTCAGTGTAGAGAGTTTGTCAAATAGTTGTTTTCAGCTGAAATAAAAGCATTTTTGCAATCATTGGCATCCCACTGTAACTGCTATCACCAGAAGTGCATTGTTGGTCTGATCTCAGCCACAGTGTAGAGAGTTTGTCAATACATTGTTTTCAGCTGAAATAAATGCATTTTTGCAACCATTGGCATCCCATTTTATCTGCTATCACCAGAAGTGCATTGTAGGTCGGATCCCAGCCACAGTGTATAGAGTTTGTCAATACATTGTTTTCACCTGATATAAACGTGGTTTTGCAACCATTGCTGTCCCATTGTAACTGCTATCACCAGAAGTGCATTCTGAGTCGGATCTCAGTCTCAGTGTAGAGAGTTTGTCGAATCGTTGTTCTCAGCTGAAATAAAAGCTTTTTTGCAACCATTGGCATCCCACTGTAACTGCTATAACCAGAAGTGCATTCTGAGTCGGATCTCAGTCTCAGTGTAGAGAGTTTGTCACAACGTTGTTTTCAGCTGAAATAAATGCATTTTTGCAACCATTGGCATCCTACTGTAACTGCTATCACCAGAAGTGCATTGTAGGTCGGATCTTAGCCACAGTGTAGGGAGTTTGTCAATACGTTGTTTTTAGCTGAAATAAACGTGTTTTTGCAACCAATGACATCCCACTGTACCTCCTATCACCAGAAGTGCATTCTGAGTCGGATCTCACTCTTTGTGTAGAGATTTTGTCAAATAGTTGTTTTCAGCTGAAATAAAAGCATTTTTGCAACCATTGGCATCCCACTGTAACTGCTATCACCAGAAGTGTATTGTAGGTCGGATCTAAGCCACAGTGTATAGAGTTTGTCAAAACGTTGTTTTCAGCTGAAATAAAAGCGTTTTTGCAACCATTGGCATCCCACTGTAACTGCTGTCACCAGAAGTGCATTCTAGGTTGGATCTCAGTCTCAGTGTAGAGAGTTTGTCAGAACGTTGTTTTCAGCTTAAATAAATGTGTTTTTGCAACCTTTGGCATCCCACGGTAACTGCTATCACCAGAAATGCATTCTGATTCGGATCTCAGCATCAGTTTATAGAGTTTGTCAAAATGTTGTTTTTAGCTGAAATAAAAGCTTATTTGCAACCATTGGCATCCCACTGTAACTTCTATCACCAGAAGTGCATTCTGAGTCGGATCTCAGTCTCAGTTTAGAGAGTTTGTCAAAGGTTGTTTTCAGCTGAAATAAACGCATTTTGGAACCATTGGCATCCCATTGTAACTGCTATCACCAGAAGTGCATTGTAGGTCGGATCTCAGCCACAGTGTATAGAGTTTGTCAAAACGTTTTTTTTAGCTGAAATAAAAGCTTTTTTGCAACCATTGGCATCCCACTGTAACTGCTATCACCAGAAATGCATTCTAGGTCAGATCTCAGCCACAGTGTAGAGAGTTTGTCAATACGTTTTTTCAACTGAAATAAACGCATTTTTGCAACCATTGGCATCCCACTGTAAGTGCTGTCAACAGAAGTGCATTCTTAGTCGGATCTCAGTCTCAGTGTAGAGAGTTTGTCAAATCGTTGTTTTCAGCTAAAATAAAAGCGTTTTTGCAACCAATGGCATCCCACTGTAACTGCTATCACCAGAAGTGCATTCTGAGTCGGATCTCAGTCTCAGTGTATAGAGTTTGTCAAAACGTTGTTTTCAGCTGAAATAAAAGCGTTTTTGCAACCATTGGCATCCCACTGTAACTGCTGTCACCAGAAGTGCATTCTAGGTTGGATCTCAGTCTCAGTGTAGAGAGTTTGTCAGAACGTTGTTTTCAGCTGAAATAAATGTGTTTTTGCAACCTTTGGCATCCCACTGTAACTGCTTTCACCAGAAGTGCATTCTGAGTCGGATCTCTGCCACAGTGTAGAGAGTTGGTCAAAACGTTGTTTTCAGCAGAAATAAATGCTTTTTTGTAACCTTTGGCATCCCACTATAACTGCTATCACCAGAAGTGCATTCTGAGTCGGATCTCAGTCTCAGTTTATAGAGTTTGTCAAAACGTTGTTTTCAGCTGAAATAAACACGTTTTTGCAACCATTGGCATCCCACTGTAACTGCTATCACCAGAAGTACATTCTAGGTCGGATCTCAACCACAGTGTAGTGAGTTTGTCAATACGTTGTTTTCAGCTGAAATAAAAGCTTTCTTGCAACCATCGGCATCCCTCTGTAACTGCTATCACCAGAAGTGCATTCTGAGTCAGATCTCAGTTTCAGTGTAGAGAGTTTGTCAATACATTATTTTCAGCTGAAATAAACATGTTTTTGCAACCATTGGCATCCCACTGTAACTGCTATCACCAGAAGTGCATTCTGAGTCGGATCTCAGTCTTTGTGTAGAGAGTTTGTCAAAACGTTGTTTTCAGCTGAAATAAACGCATTTTTGCAACCATTGGCATGCCACTGTAACTGCTATCACCTGAAGTGCATTCTGAGTCGGATCTCAGTCTCAGTGTAGAGAGTTTGTCAAGTCGTTGTTTTCAGCTTAAATAAAAGCGTTTTTGCAACCAATGGCATCCCACTGTAACTGCTATCACCAGAAGTGCATTCTGAGTCGGATCTCAGCCACAGTGTAGAGAGTTTGTCAATACGTTGTTTTCAGCTGAATTAAAAGCTTTCTTGCAACCATTGGCATCCCTCTGTAACTGCTATCACCAGAAGTGCATTCTGATTCAGATCTCAGTTTCAGTGTAGAGAGTTTATCAAATCGTTGTTTTTAGCTGAAATAAAAGCTTTTTTGCAACCATTGGCATCCCACTGTAACTGCTATCACCAGAAGTGCATTCTGAGTCGGATCTCAGTCTCAGTGTAGAGAGTTTGTCAAAACGTTGTTTTCACCTGAAATAAATGCATTTTTGCAACCATTGGCATCCTACTGTAACTGCTATCACCAGAAGTGCATTGTAGGTCGGATCTTAGCCACAGTGTAGGGAGTTTGTCAATACGTTGTTTTTAGCTGAAATAAACGTGTTTTTGCAACAATTGGCATCCCACTGTACCTCCTATCACCAGAAGTGCATTCTGAGTCGGATCTCACTCTTTGTGTAGAGAGTTTGTCAAAGCGTTGTTTTTAGCTGAAATAAACTTATTTTTGGAACCATTGGCATCCCACTGTAACTGCTATCACCAGAAGTGCATTCTGAGTCGGATCTCAGTCTCAGTGTAGAGAGTTTGTCAAATAGTTGTTTTCAGCTGAAATAAAAGCATTTTTGCAACCATTGGCATCCTACTGTAACTGCTATCACCAGAAGTGCATTGAAGGTCGGATCTTAGCCACAGTGTAGGGAGTTTGTCAATACGTTGTTTTTAGCTGAAATAAACTTATTTTTGGAACCATTGGCATCCCACTGTAACTGCTATCACCAGAAGTGCATTCTGAGTCGGATCTCAGTCTCAGTGTAGAGAGTTTGTCAAATAGTTGTTTTCAGCTGAAATAAAAGCATTTTTGCAATCATTGGCATCCCACTGTAACTGCTATCACCAGAAGTGCATTGTTGGTCTGATCTCAGCCACAGTGTAGAGAGTTTGTCAATACATTGTTTTCAGCTGAAATAAATGCATTTTTGCAACCATTGGCATCCCATTTTATCTGCTATCACCAGAAGTGCATTGTAGGTCGGATCTCAGCCACAGTGTATAGAGTTTGTCAATACATTGTTTTCACCTGATATAAACGTGGTTTTGCAACCATTGCTGTCCCATTGTAACTGCTATCACCAGAAGTGCATTCTGAGTCGGATCTCAGTCTCAGTGTAGAGAGTTTGTCGAATCGTTGTTCTCAGCTGAAATAAAAGCTTTTTTGCAACCATTGGCATCCCACTGTAACTGCTATAACCAGAAGTGCATTCTGAGTCGGATCTCAGTCTCAGTGTAGAGAGTTTGTCACAGCGTTGTTTTCAGCTGAAATAAATGCATTTTTGCAACCATTGGCATCCTACTGTAACTGCTATCACCAGAAGTGCATTGTAGGTCGGATCTTAGCCACAGTGTAGGGAGTTTGTCAATACGTTGTTTTTAGCTGAAATAAACGTGTTTTTGCAACCAATGACATCCCACTGTACCTCCTATCACCAGAAGTGCATTCTGAGTCGGATCTCACTCTTTGTGTAGAGATTTTGTCAAATAGTTGTTTTCAGCTGAAATAAAAGCATTTTTGCAACCATTGGCATCCCACTGTAACTGCTATCACCAGAAGTGTATTGTAGGTCGGATCTAAGCCACAGTGTATAGAGTTTGTCAAAACGTTGTTTTCAGCTGAAATAAAAGCGTTTTTGCAACCATTGGCATCCCACTGTAACTGCTGTCACCAGAAGTGCATTCTAGGTTGGATCTCAGTCTCAGTGTAGAGAGTTTGTCAGAACGTTGTTTTCAGCTTAAATAAATGTGTTTTTGCAACCTTTGGCATCCCACGGTAACTGCTATCACCAGAAATGCATTCTGATTCGGATCTCAGCATCAGTTTATAGAGTTTGTCAAAATGTTGTTTTTAGCTGAAATAAAAGCTTATTTGCAACCATTGGCATCCCACTGTAACTTCTATCACCAGAAGTGCATTCTGAGTCGGATCTCAGTCTCAGTTTAGAGAGTTTGTCAAAGGTTGTTTTCAGCTGAAATAAACGCATTTTGGAACCATTGGCATCCCATTGTAACTGCTATCACCAGAAGTGCATTGTAGGTCGGATCTCAGCCACAGTGTATAGAGTTTGTCAAAACGTTTTTTTTAGCTGAAATAAAAGCTTTTTTGCAACCATTGGCATCCCACTGTAACTGCTATCACCAGAAATGCATTCTAGGTCAGATCTCAGCCACAGTGTAGAGAGTTTGTCAATACGTTTTTTCAACTGAAATAAACGCATTTTTGCAACCATTGGCATCCCACTGTAAGTGCTGTCAACAGAAGTGCATTCTTAGTCGGATCTCAGTCTCAGTGTAGAGAGTTTGTCAAATCGTTGTTTTCAGCTAAAATAAAAGCGTTTTTGCAACCATTGGCATCCCATTGTAACTGCTTTCACCAGAAGTGCATTCTGAGTCGTATCTCTGCCACAGTGTACGGAGTTTGTCAAAACGTTGTTTTCAGCTGAAATAAACGCATTTTTGAAACCGTCGGAATCCCTCTGTAACTGCTATCACCAGAAGTGCATTCTAAGTCGGATCTCAGTTTCAGTGTAGAGAGTTTGTCAAATCGTTGTTTTCAGCTGAAATAAAAGCTTTTTTGCAACCATTGGCATCCCACTGTAACTGCTATCACCAGAAGTGCATTCTGAGTCGGATCTCAGTCTCAGTGTAGAGTTTGTCAAAACGTTGTTTTCAGCTGAAATAAACGCATTTTTGCAACCATTGGCATCCCATTGTAACTGCTTTCACCAGAAGTGCATTCTGAGTCGTATCTCTGCCACAGTGTAGAGAGTTGGTCAAAACGTTGTTTTCAGCTGAAATAAATGCATTTTTGCAACCATTGGCATCCTACTGTAACTGCTATCACCAGAAGTGCATTGTAGGTCGGATCTTAGCCACAGTATACGGAGTTTGTCAAAACGTTGTTTTCAGCTGAAATAAACGCATTTTTGAAACCGTCGGCATCCCTCTTTAACTGCTATCACCAGAAGTGCATTCTAAGTCGGATCTCAGTTTCAGTGTAGAGAGTTTGTCAAATCGTTGTTTTCAGCTGAAATAAAAGCTTTTTTGCAACCATTGGCATCCCACTGTAACTGCTATCACCAGAAGTGCATTCTGAGTCGGATCTCAGTCTCAGTGTAGAGATTTTGTCAAATAGTTGTTTTCAGCTGAAATAAAAGCATTTTTGCAACTTTTGGAATCCCACTGTAACTGCTATCACCAGAAGTGTATTGTAGGTCGGATCTAAGCCACAGTGTAGAGAGTTTGTCAAAACGTTGTTTTCAGCTGATATAAACGCAGTTTTGCAACCATTGGTATCCCAATGTAACTGCTATCACCAGAAGTGCATTCTGAGTCGGATCTCAGTCTCAGTGTAGAGAGTTTGTCAAATTGTTGTTTTCAGCTGAAATAAAAGCGTTTTTGCAGCCATTGGCATCCCACTGTAACTGCTGTCACCAGAAGTGCATTCTAGGTTGGATCTCAGTCTCAGTGTAGAGAGTTTGTCAGAACGTTGTTTTCAGCTGAAATAAATGTGTTTTTGCAACCTTTGGCATCCCACTGTAACTGCTTTCACCAGAAGTGCATTCTGAGTCGGATCTCTGCCACAGTGTAGAGAGTTGGTCAAAACGTTGTTTTCAGCAGAAATAAATGCTTTTTTGTAACCTTTGGCATCCCACTATAACTGCTATCACCAGAAGTGCATTCTGAGTCGGATCTCAGTCTCAGTTTATAGAGTTTGTCAAAACGTTGTTTTCAGCTGAAATAAACACGTTTTTGCAACCATTGGCATCCCACTGTAACTGCTATCACCAGAAGTACATTCTAGGTCGGATCTCAACCACAGTGTAGTGAGTTTGTCAATACGTTGTTTTCAGCTGAAATAAAAGCTTTCTTGCAACCATCGGCATCCCTCTGTAACTGCTATCACCAGAAGTGCATTCTGAGTCAGATCTCAGTTTCAGTGTAGAGAGTTTGTCAATACATTATTTTCAGCTGAAATAAACATGTTTTTGCAACCATTGGCATCCCACTGTAACTGCTATCACCAGAAGTGCATTCTGAGTCGGATCTCAGTCTTTGTGTAGAGAGTTTGTCAAAACGTTGTTTTCAGCTGAAATAAACGCATTTTTGCAACCATTGGCATGCCACTGTAACTGCTATCACCTGAAGTGCATTCTGAGTCGGATCTCAGTCTCAGTGTAGAGAGTTTGTCAAGTCGTTGTTTTCAGCTTAAATAAAAGCGTTTTTGCAACCAATGGCATCCCACTGTAACTGCTATCACCAGAAGTGCATTCTGAGTCGGATCTCAGCCACAGTGTAGAGAGTTTGTCAATACGTTGTTTTCAGCTGAATTAAAAGCTTTCTTGCAACCATTGGCATCCCTCTGTAACTGCTATCACCAGAAGTGCATTCTGATTCAGATCTCAGTTTCAGTGTAGAGAGTTTATCAAATCGTTGTTTTTAGCTGAAATAAAAGCTTTTTTGCAACCATTGGCATCCCACTGTAACTGCTATCACCAGAAGTGCATTCTGAGTCGGATCTCAGTCTCAGTGTAGAGAGTTTGTCAAAACGTTGTTTTCACCTGAAATAAATGCATTTTTGCAACCATTGGCATCCTACTGTAACTGCTATCACCAGAAGTGCATTGTAGGTCGGATCTTAGCCACAGTGTAGGGAGTTTGTCAATACGTTGTTTTTAGCTGAAATAAACGTGTTTTTGCAACAATTGGCATCCCACTGTACCTCCTATCACCAGAAGTGCATTCTGAGTCGGATCTCACTCTTTGTGTAGAGAGTTTGTCAAAGCGTTGTTTTTAGCTGAAATAAACTTATTTTTGGAACCATTGGCATCCCACTGTAACTGCTATCACCAGAAGTGCATTCTGAGTCGGATCTCAGTCTCAGTGTAGAGAGTTTGTCAAATAGTTGTTTTCAGCTGAAATAAAAGCATTTTTGCAATCATTGGCATCCCACTGTAACTGCTATCACCAGAAGTGCATTGTTGGTCTGATCTCAGCCACAGTGTAGAGAGTTTGTCAATATATTGTTTTCAGGTGAAATAAAAGCATTTTTGCAATCATTGGCATCCCACTGTAACTGCTATCACCAGAAGTGCATTGTAGGTCGGATCTCAGCCACAGTGTATAGAGTTTGTCAATACATTGTTTTCACCTGATATAAACGTGGTTTTGCAACCATTGCTGTCCCACTGTAACTGCTATCACCAGAAGTGCATTCTGAGTCGGATCTCAGTCTCAGTGTAGAGCGTTTGTCGAATCGTTGTTTTCAGCTGAAATAAAAGCTTTTTTGCAACCATTGGCATCCCACTGTAACTGCTATAACCAGAAGTGCATTCTGAGTCGGATCTCAGTCTCAGTGTAGAGAGTTTGTCACAACGTTGTTTTCAGCTGAAATAAAAGCATTTTTCCAACCATTTGCATCCCACTGTAACTGCTATCACCAGAAGTGCATTGTGGGTCGGATCTTAGCCACAGTGTAGAGAGTTTGTCAATACATTGTTTTCAGCTGAAATAAACGCATTTTTGGAACCATTGGCATCCCATTGTAACTGCTATCACCAGAAGTGCATTGTAGGTCGGATCTCAGACTCAGTTTATAGAGTTTGTCAAACTGTTGTTTTTAGCTAAAATAAACACGTTTTTGCAACCATTGGCATCCCACTGTAACTGCTATCACCAGAAGTGCATTTTAGGTCGGATCTCATCCTCAGTGTAGAGAGTTTGTCAATACGTTGTTTTCATCTGATATAATCGTGTTTTTGCAACCATTGGCATCCCACTGTAACTGCTATCACCAGAAGTGCATTCTGAGTCGGATCTCAGTCTCAGTGTAGAGAGTTTGTCAAGTCGTTGTTTTCAGCTGAAATAAAAGCGGTTTTGCAACCAATGGCATCCCACTGTAACTGCTATCACCAGAAGTGCATTCTGAGTCAGATCTCAGTTTCAGTGTAGAGAGTTTGTCAAATCGTTGTTTTCAGTTGAAATAAAAGCTTTTTTGCAACCATTGGCATCCCACTGTAACTGCTATCACCAGAAGTGCATTCTGAGTCGGATCTCAGTCTCAGTGTAGAGAGTTTGTCAAAACGTTGTTTTCAGCTGAAATAAATACATTTTTACATCCATTGGCATCCTACTGTAACTGCTATCACCAGAAGTGCATTGTAGGTCGGATCTTAGCCACAGTGTAGAGAGTTTGTCAATACATTGTTTTCAGCTGAAATAAATGCATTTTTACATCCATTGGCATCCTACTGTAACTGCTATCACCAGAAGTGTATTGTAGGTCTGATCTTAGCCACAGTGTAGGGAGTTTGTCAATACGTTGTTTTTAGCTGAAATAAACGTGTTTTTGCAACCATTGGCATCCCACTGTACCTCCTATCACCAGAAGTGCATTCTGAGTCGGATCTCAGTCTTTGTGTAGAGAGTTTGTCAAAACGTTGTTTTCAGCTGAAATAAAAGCATTTTTCCAACCATTGGCATCCCACTGTAACTGCGATCACCAGAAGTGCATTGTAGGTCGGATCTTAGCCACAGTGTAGAGAGTTTGTCAATACATTGTTTTCAGCTGAAATAAACGCATTTTTGGAACCATTGGCATCCCATTGTAACTGCTATCACCAGAAGTGCATTGTAGGTTGGATCTCTGCCACAGTGTATAGAGTTTGTCAAAACGTTGTTTTCAGCTGATATAAACGCGGTTTTGCAACCATTGGTATCCCACTGTAACTGCTATCACCAGAAGTGCATTCTGAGTCGGATCTCAGTCTCAGTGTAGAAAGTTTGTCAAATTGTTGTTTTGAGCTGAAATAAAAGCGTTTTTGCAACCATTGGCATCCCACTGTAACTGCTGTCACCAGAGGTGCATTTAGGTTGGATCTCAGTCTCAGTGTAGTTTGTCAGAACGTTGTTTTCAGCTGAAATAAACGTGTTTTTGCAACCTTTGGCATCCCACGGTAACTGCTATCACTAGAAATGCATTCTGAGTCGGATCTCAGACTCAGTTTATAGAGTTTGTCAAACTGTTGTTTTTAGCTAAAATAAACACGTTTTTGCAACCATTGTAATCCCACTGTAACTGCTATCTCCAGAAGTGCATTCTGAGCTGGATCTCAGACTCAGTTTATTTTATCAAAACGTTGTTTTCAGCTGAAATAAACGTGTTTTTGCAACCTTTGGCATCCCACGGTAACTGCTATCACTAGAAATGCATTCTGAGTCGGATCTCAGACTCAGTTTATAGAGTTTGTCAAACTGTTGTTTTTAGCTAAAATAAACACGTTTTTGCAACCATTGTAATCCCACTGTAACTGCTATCTCCAGAAGTGCATTCTGAGCTGGATCTCAGACTCAGTTTATTTTATCAAAACGTTGTTTTCAGCTGAAATAAACGCGTTTTTGCAACCATTGGCATCCCACTGTAACTGCTATCACCAGAAGTGCATTCTGAGTCAGATCTCAGTCTCAGTGTAGAGAGTTTGTCAAAACATTGTTTTCAGCTGAAATTAAAGCGTTTTTGCAACCATTGGCATCAACTGTAACTGCTGTCACCAGAAGTGCATTCTAGGTTGAATCTCAGTATCAGTGTAGAGAGTTTGTCAGAATGTTGTTTTCAGCTGAAATATACGCGTTTTTGCAACCTTTGGTATCCCACGGTAACTGCTATCACCAGAAATGCATTCTGAGCTGGATCTCAGACTCAGTTTATTTTGTGAAAACGTTGTTTTCAGCTGAGATAAACACGTTTTTGCAACCATTGGCATCCCACTGTAACTGCTATCTCCAGAAGTGCATTCTAGGTCGGATCTCAGCCACAGTGTAGAGAGTTTGTCAATACGTTGTTTTCAGCTGAAATAAAAGCTTTTTTGCAACCATTGGCATCCCACTGTAACTGCTATCACCAGAAGTACATTCTGAGTCGGAACTCAGTTTCAGTGTAGAGAGTTTGTCAAATCGTTGTTTTCAGCTGAAATAAAAGCTTTTTTGCAACCATTGGCATCCCGCTGTAACTGCTATCACCAGAAGTGCATTCTAAAATCGGATCTCAGCCTCAGTGTATAGATTTGGCAGAACGTTGCTTTCAGCTGAAATAAACATGTTTTTGCAACCTTTGGCATCCCACGGTAACTGCTATCACCAGAAGTGCATTCTGAGTCGGATCTCAGTCTCAGTGTAGAGAGTTTGTCAAAACGTTGTTTTCAGCTGAAATAAAAGCATTTTTCCAACCATTGGCATCCCACTGTAACTGCTATCACCAGAAGTGCATTGTAGGTCAGATCTTAGCCACAGTGTAGAGAGTTTGTCAATACATTGTTTTCAGCTGAAATAAACGCGGTTTTGCAACCAATGGCATCCCACTGTAACTGCTATCACCAGAAGTGCATTCTAGGTCGGATCTCAGCCACAGTGTAGAGAGTTTGTCAATACGTTGTTTTCAGCTGAAATAAAAGCTTTTTTGCAACCATTGGCATCCCACTGTAACTGCTATCACGAGAAGTGCATTCTGAGTCGGAACTCAGTTTCAGTGTAGAGAGTTTGTCAAATCGTTGTTTTCAGCTGAAATATAAGCTTTTTTGCAACCATTGGCATCCCACTGTAACTGCTTTCACCAGAAGTGCATTCTGAGTCAGATCTCAGTCTCAGTGTAGAGAGTTTGTCAAAACTTTGTTTTGAGCTGAAATAAACGCGTTTTTGCAACCATTGGCATCCCACTGTAACTGATATCACCAGAAGGGCATTCTAGGTCGGATCTCAGCCACAGTGTAGAGAGTTTCTCCAAACTTTGTTTTCAGCTGAAATAAACCCGTTTTTGCAACCATTGGAATCCCACTGTAACTGCTATCTCCAGAAGTGCATTCTAGTTCGGATCTCAGCCACAGTGTAGAGAGTTTGTCAATACGTTGTTTTCAGCTGAAATAAAAGCTTTTTTGCAACCATTGGCATCCCACTGTAACTGCTATCACCAGAAGTACATTCTGAGTCGGAACTCAGTTTCAGTGTAGAGAGTTTGTCAAATCGTTGTTTTCAGCTGAAATAAAAGCTTTTTTGCAACCATTGGCATCCCACTGTAACTGCTATCACCAGAAGTGCATTGTTGGTCAGATCTCAGCCACAGTGTAGAGAGTTTGTCAATACGTTGTTTTCAGCTGAAATAATCGTGTTTTTGCAACCATTGGCATCCCACTGTAACTGCTATCACCAGAAGTGCATTCTAAAATCGGATCTCAGTCTCAGTGAAGAGAGTTTTTCAAATAGTTGTTTTCAGCTGATATAAACGCGGTTTTGCAACCATTGGTATCCCACTGTAACTGCTGTCACCAGAATTGCATTCTAGGTTGGATCTCAGTCTCAGTGTAGAGAGTTTGTCAGAACGTTGTTTTCAGCTGAAATAAACGCGTTTTTGCAACCTTTGGCATCCCACAGTAACTGCTATCACCAGAAATGCATTCTGAGTCGGATCTCAGTCTCAGTTTATAGAGTTTGTCAAAATGTTGTTTTCAGCTGAAATAAACACCTTTTTGCAACCATTGGAATCCCACCCTAACTGCTATCTCCAGAAGTGCATTCTGAGCTGGATCTCAGACTCAGTTTATTTTGTCAAAATGTTTTTTTCAGCTGATATAAATGCGTTTTTGCAACCATTGGCATCCCAGTGTAACTGTTGTCACCAGAAGTGTATTCTAGGTCGGATCTCAGCCTCAGTGTATAGATTTGGCAGAACGTTGCTTTCAGCTGAAATAAACGTGTTTTTGCAACCTTTGGCATCCCACGGTAACTGCTATCACCAGAAATGCATTCTGAGTCTTATCTCAGACTCAGTTTATAGAGTTTGTCAAAATGTTGTTTTCAGCTGAAATAAACACGTTTTTGCAACCATTGGCATCCCACTGTAACTGCTATCACCAGAAGTGCATTCTGAGTCGGATCTCAGTCTCAGTGTAGAGAGTTTGTCAAGACGTTGTTTTCAGCTGAAATAAACGCTTTTTTGCAACCTTTGGCATCCCACTGTAAGTGCTATCACCAGAAGTGCATTCTGAGTCAGATCTCAGTCTCAGTTAATAGAGTTTGTCAAAACATTGTTTTTCAGTTGAAATAAACGCGTTTTTGCAACCATTGGATTCCCATTGTGACTGCTATCTCCAGAATTGCATTCTGAGTCGGATCTCAGTCTTTGTGTAGAGAGTTTGTCAAAACGTTGTTTTCAGCTGAAATAAAAGCATTTTTGCAACCATTGGCATCCCACTGTAACTGCTATCACCAGAAGTGCATTCTGAGTCAGATCTCAGTCTCAGTGTAGAGAGTTTGTCAAAACATTGTTTTCAGCTAAAATTAAAGCGTTTTTGCAACCATTGGCATCAACTGTAACTGCTGTCACCAGAAGTGCATTCTAGGTTGAATCTCAGTATCAGTGTAGAGAGTTTGTCAGAATGTTGTTTTCAGCTGAAATATACGCGTTTTTGCAACCTTTGGTATCCCACGGTAACTGCTATCACCAGAAATGCATTCTGAGCTGGATCTCAGACTCAGTTTATTTTGTGAAAACGTTGTTTTCAGCTGAAATAAACACGTTTTTGCAACCATTGGCATCCCACTGTAACTGCTATCTCCAGAAGTGCATTCTAGGTCGGATCTCAGCCACAGTGTAGAGAGTTTGTCAATACGTTGTTTTCAGCTGAAATAAAAGCTTTTTTGCAACCATTGGCATCCCACTGTAACTGCTATCACCAGAAGTACATTCTGAGTCGGAACTCAGTTTCAGTGTAGAGAGTTTGTCAAATCGTTGTTTTCAGCTGAAATAAAAGCTTTTTTGCAACCATTGGCATCCCACTGTAACTGCTATCACCAGAAGTGCATTCTAAAATCGGATCTCAGTCTCAGTGTAGAGAGTTTGTCAAATAGTTGTTTTCAGCTGATATAAACGCGGTTTTGCAACCATTGGTATCCCACTGTAACTGCTGTCACCAGAAGTGCATTCTAGGTCGGATCTCAGCCTCAGTGTATAGATTTGGCAGAACGTTGCTTTCAGCTGAAATAAACATGTTTTTGCAACCTTTGGCATCCCACGGTAACTGCTATCACCAGAAGTGCATTCTGAGTCGGATCTCAGTCTCAGTGTAGAGAGTTTGTCAAAACGTTGTTTTCAGCTGAAATAAAAGCATTTTTCCAACCATTGGCATCCCACTGTAACTGCTATCACCAGAAGTGCATTGTAGGTCAGATCTTAGCCACAGTGTAGAGAGTTTGTCAATACATTGTTTTCAGCTGAAATAAACGCGGTTTTGCAACCAATGGCATCCCACTGTAACTGCTATCACCAGAAGTGCATTCTAGGTCGGATCTCAGCCACAGTGTAGAGAGTTTGTCAATACGTTGTTTTCAGCTGAAATAAAAGCTTTTTTGCAACCATTGGCATCCCACTGTAACTGCTATCACGAGAAGTGCATTCTGAGTCGGAACTCAGTTTCAGTGTAGAGAGTTTGTCAAATCGTTGTTTTCAGCTGAAATATAAGCTTTTTTGCAACCATTGGCATCCCACTGTAACTGCTTTCACCAGAAGTGCATTCTGAGTCAGATCTCAGTCTCAGTGTAGAGAGTTTGTCAAAACTTTGTTTTGAGCTGAAATAAACGCGTTTTTGCAACCATTGGCATCCCACTGTAACTGATATCACCAGAAGTGCATTCTAGGTCGGATCTCAGCCACAGTGTAGAGAGTTTCTCCAAACTTTGTTTTCAGCTGAAATAAACCCGTTTTTGCAACCATTGGAATCCCACTGTAACTGCTATCTCCAGAAGTGCATTCTAGGTCGGATCTCAGCCACAGTGTAGAGAGTTTGTCAATACGTTGTTTTCAGCTGAAATAAAAGCTTTTTTGCAACCATTGGCATCCCACTGTAACTGCTATCACCAGAAGTACATTCTGAGTCGGAACTCAGTTTCAGTGTAGAGAGTTTGTCAAATCGTTGTTTTCAGCTGAAATAAAAGCTTTTTTGCAACCATTGGCATCCCACTGTAACTGCTATCACCAGAAGTGCATTGTTGGTCAGATCTCAGCCACAGTGTAGAGAGTTTGTCAATACGTTGTTTTCAGCTGAAATAATCGTGTTTTTGCAACAATTAGCATCCCACTGTAACTGCTATCACCAGAAGTGCATTCTAAAATCGGATCTCAGTCTCAGTGAAGAGAGTTTTTCAAATAGTTGTTTTCAGCTGATATAAACGCGGTTTTGCAACCATTGGTATCCCACTGTAACTGCTGTCACCGGAAGTGCATTCTAGGTTGGATCTCAGTCTCAGTGTAGAGAGTTTGTCAGAACGTTGTTTTCAGCTGAAATAAACGCGTTTTTGCAACCTTTGGCATCCCACAGTAACTGCTATCACCAGAAATGCATTCTGAGTCGGATCTCAGTCTCAGTTTATAGAGTTTGTCAAAATGTTGTTTTCAGCTGAAATAAACACCTTTTTGCAACCATTGGAATCCCACCCTAACTGCTATCTCCAGAAGTGCATTCTGAGCTGGATCTCAGACTCAGTTTATTTTGTCAAAATGTTTTTTTCAGCTGATATAAATGCGTTTTTGCAACCATTGGCATCCCAGTGTAACTGTTGTCACCAGAAGTGCATTCTAGGTCGGATCTCAGCCTCAGTGTATAGATTTGGCAGAACGTTGCTTTCAGCTGAAATAAACGTGTTTTTGCAACCTTTGGCATCCCACGGTAACTGCTATCACCAGAAATGCATTCTGAGTCGGATCTCAGACTCAGTTTATAGAGTTTGTCAAAATGTTGTTTTCGGCTGAAATAAACACGTTTTTGCAACCATTGGCATCCCACTGTAACTGCTATCACCAGAAGTGCATTCTGAGTCGGATCTCAGTGTCAGTGTAGAGAGTTTGTCAAGACGTTGTTTTCAGCTGAAATAAACGCTTTTTTGCAACCTTTGGCATCCCACTGTAAGTGCTATCACCAGAAGTGCATTCTGAGTCAGATCTCAGTCTCAGTTAATAGAGTTTGTCAAAACATTGTTTTTCAGTTGAAATAAACGCGTTTTTGCAACCATTGGATTCCCATTGTGACTGCTATCTCCAGAAGTGCATTCTGAGCTGGATCTCAGACTCAGTTTATTTTGTGAGAACGTTGATTTCAGCTGAAATAACCGCGTTTATGCAACCATTGGCATCCCACTGTAACTGCTATCACCAGAAGTGCATTCTGAGTCGGATCTCAGTCTCAGTGTAGGGAGTTTGTCGAATCGTTGTTTTCAGCTGAATAAAAGCTTTTTTGCAACCATTGGCATCCCACTGTAACTGCTATCACCAGAAGTGCATTCTGAGTCGGATCTCAGTCTCAGTGTAGAGAGTTTGTCAAAACGTTGTTTTCAGCTGAAATAAAAGCATTTTTCCAACCATTGGCATCCCACTGTAACTGCTATCACCAGAAGTGCATTGTAGGTCAGATCTTAGCCACAGTGTAGAGAGTTTGTCAATACATTGTTTTCAGCTGAAATAAACGCGGTTTTGCAACCAATGGCATCCCACTGTAACTGCTATCACCAGAAGTGCATTCTAGGTCGGATCTCAGCCACAGTGTAGAGAGTTTGTCAATACGTTGTTTTCAGCTGAAATAAAAGCTTTTTTGCAACCATTGGCATCCCACTGTAACTGCTATCACGAGAAGTGCATTCTGAGTCGGAACTCAGTTTCAGTGTAGAGAGTTTGTCAAATCGTTGTTTTCAGCTGAAATTTAAGCTTTTTTGCATCCATTGGCATCCCACTGTAACTGCTTTCACCAGAAGTGCATTCTGAGTCAGATCTCAGTCTCAGTGTAGAGAGTTTGTCAAAACTTTGTTTTGAGCTGAAATAAACGCGTTTTTGCAACCATTGGCATCCCACTGTAACTGATATCACCAGAAGTGCATTCTAGGTCGGATCTCAGCCACAGTGTAGAGAGTTTCTCCACACTTTGTTTTCAGCTGAAATAAACCCGTTTTTGCAACCATTGGAATCCCACTGTAACTGATATCTCCAGAAGTGCATTCTGAGCTGGATCTCAGACTCAGTTTATTTTGTGAAAACGTTGTTTTCAGCTGAAATAAACACGTTTTTGCAACCATTGGCATGCCACTGTAACTGCTATCTCCAGAAGTGCATTCTAGGTCGGATCTCAGCCACAGTGTAGAGAGTTTGTCAATACGTTGTTTTCAGCTGAAATAAAAGCTTTTTTGCAACCATTGGCATCCCACTGTAACTGCTATCACCAGAAGTGCATTCTAAAATCGGATCTCAGTCTCAGTGAAGAGAGTTTTTCAAATAGTTGTTTTCAGCTGATATAAACGCGGTTTTGCAACCATTGGTATCCCACTGTAACTGCTGTCACCAGAAGTGCATTCTAGGTTGGATCTCAGTCTCAGTGTAGAGAGTTTGTCAGAACGTTGTTTTCAGCTGAAATAAACGCGTTTTTGCAACCTTTGGCATCCCACAGTAACTGCTATCACCAGAAATGCATTCTGAGTCGGATCTCAGTCTCAGTTTATAGAGTTTGTCAAAATGTTGTTTTCAGCTGAAATAAACACCTTTTTGCAACCATTGGAATCCCACCCTAACTGCTATCTCCAGAAGTGCATTCTGAGCTGGATCTCAGACTCAGTTTATTTTGTCAAAATGTTTTTTTCAGCTGATATAAATGCGTTTTTGCAACCATTGGCATCCCAGTGTAACTGTTGTCACCAGAAGTGCATTCTAGGTCGGATCTCAGCCTCAGTGTATAGATTTGGCAGAACGTTGCTTTCAGCTGAAATAAACGTGTTTTTGCAACCTTTGGCATCCCACGGTAACTGCTATCACCAGAAATGCATTCTGAGTCGGATCTCAGACTCAGTTTATAGAGTTTGTCAAAATGTTGTTTTCGGCTGAAATAAACACGTTTTTGCAACCATTGGCATCCCACTGTAACTGCTATCACCAGAAGTGCATTCTGAGTCGGATCTCAGTGTCAGTGTAGAGAGTTTTTCAAGACGTTGTTTTCAGCTGAAATAAACGCTTTTTTGCAACCTTTGGCATCCCACTGTAAGTGCTATCACCAGAAGTGCATTCTGAGTCAGATCTCAGTCTCAGTTAATAGAGTTTGTCAAAACATTGTTTTTCAGTTGAAATAAACGCGTTTTTGCAACCATTGGATTCCCATTGTGACTGCTATCTCCAGAAGTGCATTCTGAGCTGGATCTCAGACTCAGTTTATTTTGTGAAAACGTTGATTTCAGCTGAAATAACCGCGTTTATGCAACCATTGGCATCCCACTGTAACTGCTATCACCAGAAGTGCATTCTGAGTCGGATCTCAGTCTCAGTGTAGGGAGTTTGTCGAATCGTTGTTTTCAGCTGAATAAAAGC
Organism: Atractosteus spatula; assembly: GCF_055471065.1. Lineage (NCBI taxonomy): Eukaryota > Metazoa > Chordata > Actinopteri > Semionotiformes > Lepisosteidae > Atractosteus > Atractosteus spatula. The sequence goes on along the minus strand of NC_142711.1, from coordinate 35,935,463 downwards.
TTTTTTGCAACCATTGGCATCCCACTGTAACTGCTATCACCAGAAGTGCATTCTGAGTCGGATCTCAGTCTCAGTGTAGAGAGTTTGTCAAAACGTTGTTTTCAGCTGAAATAAAAGCATTTTTCCAACCATTGGCATCCCACTGTAACTGCTATCACCAGAAGTGCATTGTAGGTCAGATCTTAGCCACAGTGTAGAGAGTTTGTCAATACATTGTTTTCAGCTGAAATAAACGCGGTTTTGCAACCAATGGCATCCCACTGTAACTGCTATCACCAGAAGTGCATTCTAGGTCGGATCTCAGCCACAGTGTAGAGAGTTTGTCAATACGTTGTTTTCAGCTGAAATAAAAGCTTTTTTGCAACCATTGGCATCCCACTGTAACTGCTATCACGAGAAGTGCATTCTGAGTCGGAACTCAGTTTCAGTGTAGAGAGTTTGTCAAATCGTTGTTTTCAGCTGAAATTTAAGCTTTTTTGCATCCATTGGCATCCCACTGTAACTGCTTTCACCAGAAGTGCATTCTGAGTCAGATCTCAGTCTCAGTGTAGAGAGTTTGTCAAAACTTTGTTTTGAGCTGAAATAAACGCGTTTTTGCAACCATTGGCATCCCACTGTAACTGATATCACCAGAAGTGCATTCTAGGTCGGATCTCAGCCACAGTGTAGAGAGTTTCTCCACACTTTGTTTTCAGCTGAAATAAACCCGTTTTTGCAACCATTGGAATCCCACTGTAACTGATATCTCCAGAAGTGCATTCTGAGCTGGATCTCAGACTCAGTTTATTTTGTGAAAACGTTGTTTTCAGCTGAAATAAACACGTTTTTGCAACCATTGGCATGCCACTGTAACTGCTATCTCCAGAAGTGCATTCTAGGTCGGATCTCAGCCACAGTGTAGAGAGTTTGTCAATACGTTGTTTTCAGCTGAAATAAAAGCTTTTTTGCAACCATTGGCATCCCACTGTAACTGCTATCACCAGAAGTGCATTCTAAAATCGGATCTCAGTCTCAGTGAAGAGAGTTTTTCAAATAGTTGTTTTCAGCTGATATAAACGCGGTTTTGCAACCATTGGTATCCCACTGTAACTGCTGTCACCAGAAGTGCATTCTAGGTTGGATCTCAGTCTCAGTGTAGAGAGTTTGTCAGAACGTTGTTTTCAGCTGAAATAAACGCGTTTTTGCAACCTTTGGCATCCCACAGTAACTGCTATCACCAGAAATGCATTCTGAGTCGGATCTCAGTCTCAGTTTATAGAGTTTGTCAAAATGTTGTTTTCAGCTGAAATAAACACCTTTTTGCAACCATTGGAATCCCACCCTAACTGCTATCTCCAGAAGTGCATTCTGAGCTGGATCTCAGACTCAGTTTATTTTGTCAAAATGTTTTTTTCAGCTGATATAAATGCGTTTTTGCAACCATTGGCATCCCAGTGTAACTGTTGTCACCAGAAGTGCATTCTAGGTCGGATCTCAGCCTCAGTGTATAGATTTGGCAGAACGTTGCTTTCAGCTGAAATAAACGTGTTTTTGCAACCTTTGGCATCCCACGGTAACTGCTATCACCAGAAATGCATTCTGAGTCGGATCTCAGACTCAGTTTATAGAGTTTGTCAAAATGTTGTTTTCGGCTGAAATAAACACGTTTTTGCAACCATTGGCATCCCACTGTAACTGCTATCACCAGAAGTGCATTCTGAGTCGGATCTCAGTGTCAGTGTAGAGAGTTTTTCAAGACGTTGTTTTCAGCTGAAATAAACGCTTTTTTGCAACCTTTGGCATCCCACTGTAAGTGCTATCACCAGAAGTGCATTCTGAGTCAGATCTCAGTCTCAGTTAATAGAGTTTGTCAAAACATTGTTTTTCAGTTGAAATAAACGCGTTTTTGCAACCATTGGATTCCCATTGTGACTGCTATCTCCAGAAGTGCATTCTGAGCTGGATCTCAGACTCAGTTTATTTTGTGAAAACGTTGATTTCAGCTGAAATAACCGCGTTTATGCAACCATTGGCATCCCACTGTAACTGCTATCACCAGAAGTGCATTCTGAGTCGGATCTCAGTCTCAGTGTAGGGAGTTTGTCGAATCGTTGTTTTCAGCTGAATAAAAGCTTTTTTGCAACCATTGGCATCCCACTGTAACTGCTATCACCAGAAGTGCATTCTGAGTCGGATCTCAGTCTCAGTGTAGAGAGTTTGTCAAAACGTTGTTTTCAGCTGAAATAAAAGCATTTTTCCAACCATTGGCATCCCACTGTAACTGCTATCACCAGAAGTGCATTGTAGGTCAGATCTTAGCCACAGTGTAGAGAGTTTGTCAATACATTGTTTTCAGCTGAAATAAACGCGGTTTTGCAACCAATGGCATCCCACTGTAACTGCTATCACCAGAAGTGCATTCTAGGTCGGATCTCAGCCACAGTGTAGAGAGTTTGTCAATACGTTGTTTTCAGGTGAAATAAAAGCTTTTTTGCAACCATTGGCATCCCACTGTAACTGCTATCACGAGAAGTGCATTCTGAGTCGGAACTCAGTTTCAGTGTAGAGAGTTTGTCAAATCGTTGTTTTCAGCTGAAATATAAGCTTTTTTGCATCCATTGGCATCCCACTGTAACTGCTTTCACCAGAAGTGCATTCTGAGTCAGATCTCAGTCTCAGTGTAGAGAGTTTGTCAAAACTTTGTTTTGAGCTGAAATAAACGCGTTTTTGCAACCATTGGCATCCCACTGTAACTGATATCACCAGAAGTGCATTCTAGGTCGGATCTCAGCCACAGTGTAGAGAGTTTCTCCACACTTTGTTTTCAGCTGAAATAAACCCGTTTTTGCAACCATTGGAATCCCACTGTAACTGATATCTCCAGAAGTGCATTCTGAGCTGGATCTCAGACTCAGTTTATTTTGTGAAAACGTTGTTTTCAGCTGAAATAAACACGTTTTTGCAACCATTGGCATCCCACTGTAACTGCTATCTCCAGAAGTGCATTCTAGGTCAGATCTCAGCCACAGTGTAGAGAGTTTGTCAATACGTTGTTTTCAGCTGAAATAAAAGCTTTTTTGCAACCATTGGCATCCCACTTTAACTGCTATCACCAGAAGTACATTCTGAGTCGGAACTCAGATTCTGTGTAGAGAGTTTGTCAAATCGTTGTTTTCAGCTGAAATAAAAGCTTTTTTGCAACCATTGGCATCCCACTGTAACTGCTATCACCAGAAGTGCATTGTTGGTCAGATCTCAGCCACAGTGTAGAGAGTTTGTCAATACGTTGTTTTCAGCTGAAATAAACGTGTTTTTGCAACAATTGGCATCCCACTGTAACTGCTATCACCAGAAGTGCATTCTAAAATCAGATCTCAGTCTCAGTGTAGAGAGTTTGTCAAATAGTTGTTTTCAGTTGATATAAACGCGGTTTTGCAACCATTGGTATCCCACTGTAACTGCTGTCACCAGAAGTGCATTCTAGGTTGGATCTCAGTCTCAGTGTAGAGAGTTTGTCAGAACGTTGTTTTCAGCTGAAATAAACGCGTTTTTGCAACCTTTGGCATCCCACAGTAACTGCTATCACCAGAAATGCATTCTGAGTCGGATCTCAGTCTCAGTTTATAGAGTTTGTCAAAATGTTGTTTTCAGCTGAAATAAACACCTTTTTGCAACCATTGGAATCCCACTGTAACTGCTATCTCCAGAAGTGCATTCTGAGCTTGATCTCAGACTCAGTTTATTTTGTCAAAATGTTTTTTTCAGCTGATATAAATGCGTTTTTGCAACCATTGGCATCCCAGTGTAACTGTTGTCACCAGAAGTGCATTCTAGGTCGGATCTCAGCCTCAGTGTATAGATTTGGCAGAACGTTGCTTTCAGCTGAAATAAACGTGTTTTTGCAACCTTTGGCATCCCACGGTAACTGCTATCACCAGAAATGCATTCTGAGTCGGATCTCAGACTCAGTTTATAGAGTTTGTCAAAATGTTGTTTTCAGCTGAAATAAACACGTTTTTGCAACCATTGGCATCCCACTGTAACTGCTATCACCAGAAGTGCATTCTGAGTCGGATCTCAGTGTCAGTGTAGAGAGTTTGTCAAGACGTTGTTTTCAGCTGAAATAAACGCTTTTTTGCAACCTTTGGCATCCCACTGTAAGTGCTATCACCAGAAGTGCATTCTGAGTCAGATCTCAGTCTCAGTTAATAGAGTTTGTCAAAACATTGTTTTTCAGTTGAAATAAACGCGTTTTTGCAACCATTGGAATCCCATTGTGACTGCTATCTCCAGAAGTGCATTCTGAGCTGGATCTCAGACTCAGTTTATTTTGTGAAAACGTTGATTTCAGCTGAAATAACCGCGTTTATGCAACCATTGGCATCCCACTGTAACTGCTATCACCAGAAGTGCATTCTGAGTCGGATCTCAGTCTCAGTGTAGAGAGTTTGTCCAAACTTTGTTTTCAGCTGAAATAAAAACGTTTTTGCAACCATTGGCATCCCACTGTAACTGTTACACCAGAAGTGCATGGTAGGTCGGATCTTAGCCACAGTGTAGAGAGTTTGTCAATACATTGTTTTCAGCTGAAATAAACGCATTTTTGCAACCATTGGCATCCCGTTGTAACTGCTATCACCAGAAGTGCATTGTAGGTCGGATCTCAGCCACAGTGTATAGAGTTTGTCAAAACGTTGTTTTCAGCTGATATAAACGCGGTTTTGCAACCATTGCTATCCCAGTGTAACTGCTATCACCAGAAGTGCATTCTGAGTCGGATCTCAGTCTCAGCGTAGAGAGTTTGTCAAAACGTTGTTTTCAGCTGAAATAAAAGCTTTTTTGCAACCATTGGTATCCCACTGTAACTGCTATCACCAGAAGTGCATTCTGAGTCGGATCTCAGTCTCAGTGTAGAGAGTTTGTCAAAACGTTGTTTTCAGCTGAAATAAAAGCATTTTTCCAACCATTGGCATCCCACTGTAACTGCTATCACCAGAAGTGCATTGTAGGTCAGATCTTAGCCACAGTGTAGAGAGTTTGTCAATACATTGTTTTCAGCTGAATTAAACGCGGTTTTGCAACCAATGGCATCCCACTGTAACTGCTATCACCAGAAGTGCATTCTAGGTCGGATCTCAGCCACAGTGTAGAGAGTTTGTCAATACGTTGTTTTCAGCTGAAATAAAAGCTTTTTTGCAACCATTGGCATCCCACTGTAACTGCTATCACGAGAAGTGCATTCTGAGACGGAACTCAGTTTCAGTGTAGAGAGTTTGTCAAATCGTTGTTTTCAGCTGAAATATAAGCTTTTTTGCAACCATTGGCATCCCACTGTAACTGCTTTCACCAGAAGTGCATTCTGAGTCAGATCTCAGTCTCAGTGTAGAGAGTTTGCCAAAACTTTGTTTTGAGCTGAAATAAACGCGTTTTTGCAACCATTGGCATCCCACTGTAACTGATATCACCAGAAGTGCATTCTAGGTCGGATCTCAGCCACAGTGTAGAGAGTTTCTCCAAACTTTGTTTTCAGCTGAAATAAACCCATTTTTGCAACCATTGGAATCCCACTGTAACTGATATCTCCAGAAGTGCATTCTGAGCTGGATCTCAGACTCAGTTTATTTTGTGAAAACGTTGTTTTCAGCTGAAATAAACACGTTTTTGCAACCATTGGCATCCCACTGTAACTGCTATCTCCAGAAGTGCATTCTAGGTCGGATCTCAGCCACAGTGTAGAGAGTTTGTCAATACGTTGTTTTCAGCTGAAATAAAAGCTTTTTTGCAACCATTGGCATCCCACTGTAACTGCTATCACCAGAAGTACATTCTGAGTCGGAACTCAGTTTCAGTGTAGAGAGTTTGTCAAATCGTTGTTTTCAGCTGAAATAAAAGCTTTTTTGCAACCATTGGCATCCCACTGTAACTGCTATCACCAGAAGTGCATTGTTGGTCAGATCTCAGCCACAGTGTAGAGAGTTTGTCAATACGTTGTTTTCAGCTGAAATAAACGTGTTTTTGCAACAATTGGCATCCCACTGTAACTCCTATCACCAGAAGTGCATTCTAAAATCGGATCTCAGTCTCAGTGTAGAGAGTTTGTCAAATAGTTGTTTTCAGCTGATATAAACGCGGTTTTGCAACCATTGGTATCCCACTGTAACTGCTGTCACCAGAAGTGCATTCTAGGTTGGATCTCAGTCTCAGTGTAGAGAGTTTGTCAGAACGTTGTTTTCAGCTGAAATAAACGCGTTTTTGCAACCTTTGGCATCCCACAGTAACTGCTATCACCAGAAATGCATTCTGAGTCGGATCTCAGTCTCAGTTTATAGAGTTTGTCAAAATGTTGTTTTCAGCTGAAATAAACACCTTTTTGCAACCATTGGAATCCCACTGTAACTGCTATCTCCAGAAGTGCATTCTGAGCTTGATCTCAGACTCAGTTTATTTTGTCAAAATGTTTTTTTCAGCTGATATAAATGCGTTTTTGCAACCATTGGCATCCCAGTGTAACTGTTGTCACCAGAAGTGCATTCTAGGTCGGATCTCAGCCTCAGTGTATAGATTTGGCAGAACGTTGCTTTCAGCTGAAATAAACGTGTTTTTGCAACCTTTGGCATCCCACGGTAACTGCTATCACCAGAAATGCATTCTGAGTCGGATCTCAGACTCAGTTTATAGAGTTTGTCAAAATGTTGTTTTCAGCTGAAATAAACACGTTTTTGCAACCTTTGGCATCCCACTGTAACTGCTATCACCAGAAGTGCATTCTGAGTCGGATCTCAGTGTCAGTGTAAAGAGTTTGTCGAGACGTTGTTTTCAGCTGAAATAAACGCTTTTTTGCAACCTTTGGCATCCCACTGTAAGTGCTATCACCAGAAGTGCATTCTGAGTCAGATCTCAGTCTCAGTTAATAGAGTTTGTCAAAACATTGTTTTTCAGTTGAAATAAATGCGTTTTTGCAACCATTGGAATCCCATTGTGACTGCTATCTCCAGAAGTGCATTCTGTGCTGGATCTCAGACTCAGTTTATTTTGTGAAAACGTTGATTTCAGCTGAAATAACCGCGTTTATGCAACCATTGGCATCCCACTGTAACTGCTATCACCAGAAGTGCATTCTGAGTCGGATCTCAGTCTCAGTGTAGAGAGTTTGTCCAAACTTTGTTTTCAGCTGAAATAAAAACGTTTTTGCAACCATTGGCATCCCACTGTAACTGCTATCACCAGAAGTGCATGGTAGGTCGGATCTTAGCCACAGTGTAGAGAGTTTGTCAATACATTGTTTTCAGCTGAAATAAATGCATTTTTGCAACCATTGGCATCCCGTTGTAACTGCTATCACCAGAAGTGCATTGTAGGTCGGATCTCAGCCACAGTGTATAGAGTTTGTCAAAACGTTGTTTTCAGCTGATATAAACGCGGTTTTGCAACCATTGTTATCCCAGTGTAACTGCTATCACCAGAAGTGCATTCTGAGTCGGATCTCAGTCTCAGTGTAGAGAGTTTGTCAAAACGTTGTTTTCAGCTGAAATAAAAGCATTTTTCCAACCATTGGCATCCCACTGTAACTGCTATCACCAGAAGTGCATGGTAGGTCGGATCTTAGCCACAGTGTAGAGAGTTTGTCAATACATTGTTTTCAGCTGAAATAAACGCATTTTTGCAACCATTGGCATCCCGTTGTAACTGCTATCACCAGAAGTGCATTGTAGGTCGGATCTCAGCCACAGTGTAGAGAGTTTGTCGAATCGTTGTTTTCAGCTGAAATAAAAGCTTTTTTGCAACCATTGGCATCCCACTGTAACTGCTATCACCAGAAGTGCATTCTGAGTCGGATCTCAGTCTCAGTGTAGAGAGTTTGTCCAAACTTTGTTTTCAGCTGAAATAAAAGCATTTTTCCAACCATTGGCATCCCACTGTAACTGCTATCACCAGAAGTGCATTGTAGGTCAGATCTTAGCCACAGTGTAGAGAGTTTGTCAATACATTGTTTTCAGCTGAAATAAACGCATTTTTGGAACCATTGGCATCCCATTCTAACTGCTATCACCAGAAGTGCATTGTAGGTCGGATCTCAGCCACAGTGTATAGAGTTTGTCAATACATTGTTTTCAGCTGAAATAAACGCATTTTTGGAACCATTGGCATCCCATTGTAACTGCTATCACCAGAAGTGCATTGTAGGTTGGATCTCTGCCACAGTGTATAGAATTTGTCAAAACGTTGTTTTCAGCTGATATAAACGCGGTTTTGCAACCATTGGTATCCCACTGTAACTGCTATCACCAGAAGTGCATTCTGAGTCGGATCTCAGTCTCAGTGTAGAAAGTTTGTCAAATTGTTGTTTTGAGCTGAAATAAAAGCGTTTTTACAACCATTGGCATCCCACTGTAACTACTGTCACCAGAAGTGCATTTAGGTTGGATCTCAGTCTCAGTGTAGTTTGTCAGAACGTTGTTTTCAGCTGAAATAAACGTGCTTTTGCAACCTTTGGCATCCCACGGTATCTGCTATCACTAGAAATGCATTCTGAGTCGGATCTCAGACTCAGTTTATAGAGTTTGTCAAACTGTTGTTTTTAGCTAAAATAAACACGTTTTTGCAACCATTGGAATCCCACTGTAACTGCTATCTCCAGAAGTGCATTCTGAGCTGTATCTCAGACTCAGTTTATTTTATCAAAACGTTGTTTTCAGCTGAAATAAACGCGTTTTTGCAACCATTGGCATCCCACTGTGACTGATATCACCAGAAGTGCATTCTGAGTCGGATCTCAGTCTTTGTGTAGAGAGTTTGTCAAAACGTTGTTTTCAGCTGAAATAAAAGCATTTTTGCAACCATTGGCATCCCACTGTAACTGCTATCACCAGAAGTGCATTCTGAGTCGGATCTCAGTCTCAGTGTAGAGAGTTTGTCAAAACATTGTTTTCAGCTGAAATAAAAGCATTTTTGCAATCATTGGCATCCCACTGTAACTGCTATCACCAGAAGTGCATTGTTGGTCTGATCTCAGCCACAGTGTAGAGAGTTTGTCAATATATTGTTTTCAGCTGAAATAAATGCATTTTTGCAACCATTGGCATCCCACTGTAACTGCTATCACCAGAAGTGCATTGTAGGTCGGATCTCAGCCACAGTGTTTTGAGTTTGTCAATCCATTGTTTTCACCTGATATAAACGTGGTTTTGCAACCATTGCTGTCCCACTGTAACTGCTATCACCAGAAGTGCATTCTGAGTCGGATCTCAGTCTCAGTGTAGAGCGTTTGTCGAATCGTTGTTTTCAGCTGAAATAAAAGCTTTTTTGCAACCATTGGCATCCCACTGTAACTGCTATAACCAGAAGTGCATTCTGAGTCGGATCTCAGTCTCAGTGTAGAGAGTTTGTCACAACGTTGTTTTCAGCTGAAATAAAAGCATTTTTCCAACCATTTGCATCCCACTGTAACTGCTATCACCAGAAGTGCATTGTGGGTCGGATCTTAGCCACAGTGTAGAGAGTTTGTCAATACATTGTTTTCAGCTGAAATAAACGCATTTTTGGAACCATTGGCATCCCATTGTAACTGCTATCACCAGAAGTGCATTGTAGGTCGGATCTCAGCCACAGTGTGTAGAGTTTGTCAAAACGTTGTTTTCAGCTGATATAAACGCGGTTTTGCAACAATTGGTATCCCACTGTAACTGCTATCACCAGAAATACATTCTGAGTCGGATCTCAGTCTCAGTGTAGAGAGTTTGTCAAATTGTTGTTCTGAGCTGAAATAAAAGCGTTTTTGCAACCTTTGACATCCCACTGTAACTGCTATCACCAGAAATGCATTCTGAGTCGGATCTCAGACTCAGTTTATAGAGTTTGTCAAACTGTTGTTTTTAGCTAAAATAAACACGTTTTTGCAACCATTGGCATCCCACTGTAACTGCTATCACCAGAAGTGCATTTTAGGTCAGATCTCATCCTCAGTGTAGAGAGTTTGTCAATACGTTGTTTTCATCTGATATAATCGTGTTTTTGCAACCATTGGCATCCCACTGTAACTGCTATCACCAGAAGTGCATTCTGAGTCGGATCTCAGTCTCAGTGTAGAGAGTTTGTCAAGTCGTTGTTTTCAGCTGAAATAAAAGCGGTTTTGCAACCAATGGCATCCCACTGTAACTGCTATCACCAGAAGTGCATTCTGAGTCGGATCTCAGCCACAGTGTAGAGAGTTTGTCAAAACGTTGTTTTCAGCTGAAATAAATGCATTTTTACATCCATTGGCATTCTACTGTAACTGCTATCACCAGAAGTGTATTGTAGGTCTGATCTTAGCCACAGTGTAGGGAGTTTGTCAATACGTTGTTTTTAGCTGAAATAAACGTGTTTTTGCAACCATTGGCATCCCACTGTACCTCCTATCACCAGAAGTGCATTCTGAGTCGGATCTCAGTCTTTGTGTAGAGAGTTTGTCAAAACGTTGTTTTCAGCTGAAATAAAAGCATTTTTCCAACCATTGGCATCCCACTGTAACTGCTATCACCAGAAGTGCATTGTAGGTCGGATCTTAGCCACAGTGTAGAGAGTTTGTCAATACATTGTTTTCAGCTGAAATAAACGCATTTTTGGAACCATTGGCATCCCATTGTAACTGCTATCACCAGAAGTGCATTGTAGGTTGGATCTCTGCCACAGTGTATAGAGTTTGTCAAAACGTTGTTTTCAGCTGATATAAACGCGGTTTTGCAACCATTGGTATCCCACTGTAACTGCTATCACCAGAAGTGCATTCTGAGTCGGATCTCAGTCTCAGTGTAGAAAGTTTGTCAAATTGTTGTTTTGAGCTGAAATAAAAGCGTTTTTGCAACCATTGGCATCCCACTGTAACTGCTGTCACCAGAGGTGCATTTAGGTTGGATCTCAGTCTCAGTGTAGTTTGTCAGAACGTTGTTTTCAGCTGAAATAAACGTGTTTTTGCAACCTTTGGCATCCCACGGTAACTGCTATCACTAGAAATGCATTCTGAGTCGGATCTCAGACTCAGTTTATAGAGTTTGTCAAACTGTTGTTTTTAGCTAAAATAAACACGTTTTTGCAACCATTGGAATCCCACTGTAACTGCTATCTCCAGAAGTGCATTCTGAGCTGGATCTCAGACTCAGTTTATTTTATCAAAATGTTGTTTTCAGCTGAAATAAACACGTTTTTGCAACCATTGGAATCCCACTGTAACTGGTATCTCCAGAAGTGCATTCTGAGCTGGATCTCAGACTCAGTTTATTTTGTCAAAACGTTGTTTTCAGCTGAAATAAACGCGTTTTTGCAACCATTGGCATCCCACTGTAACTGCTATCACCAGAAGTGCATTCTAGGTCGGATCTCAGCCACAGTGTAGAGAGTTTGTCAATACGTTGTTTTCAGCTGAAATAAAAGCTTTTTTGCAACCATTGGCATCCCACTGTAACTGCTATCACCAGAAGTACATTCTGAGTCGGAACTCAGTTTCAGTGTAGAGAGTTTGTCAAATCGTTGTTTTCAGCTGAAATATAAGCTTTTTTGCAACCATTGGCATCCCACTGTAACTGCTTTCACCAGAAGTGCATTGTTGGTCAGATCTCAGCCACAGTGTAGAGAGTTTGTCAATACGTTGTTTTCAGCTGAAATAAACGTGTTTTTGCAACAATTGGCATCCCACTGTAACTGCTATCACCAGAAGTGCATTCTAAAATCGGATCTCAGTCTCAGTGTAGAGAGTTTGTCAAAATGTTGTTTTCAGCTGAAATAAACGCGTTTTTGCAACCTTTGGCATCCCACAGTAACTGCTATCACCAGAAATGCATTCTGAGCTGGATCTCAGACTCAGTTTATTTTGTCAAAATGTTTTTTTCAGCTGATATAAATGCGTTTTTGCAACCATTGGCATCCCAGTGTAACTGTTGTCACCAGAAGTGCATTCTAGGTCGGATCTCAGCCTCAGTGTATAGATTTGGCAGAACGTTGCTTTCAGCTGAAATAAACGTGTTTTTGCAACCTTTGGCATCCCACGGTAACTGCTATCACCAGAAATGCATTCTGAGTCGGATCTCAGACTCAGTTTATAGAGTTTGTCAAAATGTTGTTTTCAGCTGAAATAAACACGTTTTTGCAACCATTGGCATCCCAGTGTAACTGCTATCACCAGAAGTGCATTCTGAGTCGGATCTCAGTCTCAGTGTTGAGAGTTTGTCAAGACGTTGTTTTCAGCTGAAATAAACGCTTTTTTGCAACCTTTGGCATCCCACTGTAAGTGCTATCACCAGAAGTGCATTCTGAGTCAGATCTCAGTCTCAGTTAATAGAGTTTGTCAAAACATTGTTTTTCAGTTGAAATAAACGCGTTTTTGCAACCATTGGAATCCCATTGTGACTGCTATCTCCAGAAGTGCATTCTGAGCTGGATCTCAGACTCAGTTTATTTTGTGAAAACGTTGATTTCAGCTGAAATAACCGCGTTTATGCAACCATTGGCATCCCACTGTAACTGCTATCACCAGAAGTGCATTCTGAGTCGGATCTCAGTCTCAGTGTAGAGAGTTTGTCCAAATTTTGTTTTCAGCTGAAATAAAAACGTTTTTGCCACCATTGGCATCCCACTGTAACTGCTATCACCAGAAGTGCATGGTAGGTCGGATCTTAGCCACAGTGTAGAGAGTTTGTCAATACATTGTTTTCAGCTGAAATAAACGCATTTTTGCAACCATTGGCATCCCGTTGTAACTGCTATCAGCAGAAGTGCATTGTAGGTCGGATCTCAGCCACAGTGTATAGAGTTTGTCAAAACGTTGTTTTCAGCTGATATAAACGCGGTTTTGCAACCATTGCTATCCCAGTGTAACTGCTATCACCAGAAGTGCATTCTGAGTCGGATCTCAGTCTCAGTGTAGGGAGTTTGTCGAATCGTTGTTTTCAGCTGAATAAAAGCTTTTTTTCCAACCATTGGCATCCCACTGTAACTGCTATCACCAGAAGTGCATTCTGAGTCGGATCTCAGTCTCAGTGTAGAGAGTTTGTCAAAACGTTGTTTTCAGCTGAAATAAAAGCATTTTTCCAACCATTGGCATCCCACTGTAACTGCTATCACCAGAAGTGCATTGTAGGTCAGATCTTAGCCACAGTGTAGAGAGTTTGTCAATACATTGTTTTCAGCTGAAATAAACGCGGTTTTGCAACCAATGGCATCCCACTGTAACTGCTATCACCAGAAGTGCATTCTAGGTCGGATCTCAGCCACCGTGTAGAGAGTTTGTCAATACGTTGTTTTCAGCTGAAATAAAAGCTTTTTTGCAACCATTGGCATCCCACTGTAACTGCTATCACGAGAAGTGCATTCTGAGTCGGAACTCAGTTTCAGTGTAGAGAGTTTGTCAAATCGTTGTTTTCAGCTGAAATATAAGCTTTTTTGCATCCATTGGCATCCCACTGTAACTGCTTTCACCAGAAGTGCATTCTGAGTCAGATCTCAGTCTCAGTGTAGAGAGTTTGTCAAAACTTTGTTTTGAGCTGAAATAAACGCGTTTTTGCAACCATTGGCATCCCACTGTAACTGATATCACCAGAAGTGCATTCTAGGTCGGATCTCAGCCACAGTGTAGAGAGTTTCTCCACACTTTGTTTTCAGCTGAAATAAACCCGTTTTTGCAACCATTGGAATCCCACTGTAACTGATATCTCCAGAAGTGCATTCTGAGCTGGATATCAGACTCAGTTTATTTTGTGAAAACGTTGTTTTCAGCTGAAATAAACACGTTTTTGCAACCATTGGCATCCCACTGTAACTGCTATCTCCAGAAGTGCATTCTAGGTCGGATCTCAGCCACAGTGTAGAGAGTTTGTCAATACGTTGTTTTCAGCTGAAATAAAAGCTTTTTTGCAACCATTGGCATCCCACTGTAACTGCTATCACCAGAAGTACATTCTGAGTCGGAACTCAGTTTCTGTGTAGAGAGTTTGTCAAATCGTTGTTTTCAGCTGAAATAAAAGCTTTTTTGCAACCATTGGCATCCCACTGTAACTGCTATCACCAGAAGTGCATTGTTGGTCAGATCTCAGCCTCAGTGTAGAGAGTTTGTCAATACGTTGTTTTCAGCTGAAATAAACGTGTTTTTGCAACAATTGGCATCCCACTGTAACTGCTATCACCAGAAGTGCATTCTAAAATCAGATCTCAGTCTCAGTGTAGAGAGTTTGTCAAATAGTTGTTTTCAGCTGATATAAACGCGGTTTTGCAACCATTGGTATCCCACTGTAACTGCTGTCACCAGAAGTGCATTCTAGGTTGGATCTCAGTCTCAGTGTAGAGAGTTTGTCAGAACGTTGTTTTCAGCTGAAATAAACGCGTTTTTGCAACCTTTGGCATCCCACAGTAACTGCTATCACCAGAAATGCATTCTGAGTCGGATCTCAGTCTCAGTTTATAGAGTTTGTCAAAATGTTGTTTTCAGCTGAAATAAACACCTTTTTGCAACCATTGGAATCCCACTGTAACTGCTATCTCCAGAAGTGCATTCTGAGCTTGATCTCAGACTCAGTTTATTTTGTCAAAATGTTTTTTTCAGCTGATATAAATGCGTTTTTGCAACCATTGGCATCCCAGTGTAACTGTTGTCACCAGAAGAGCATTGTAGGTCAGATCTCAGCCACAGTGTAGAGAGTTTGTTAAAACGTTGTTTTCAGCTGATATAAACACGGTTGTGCAACCATTGGTATCCCACTGTAACTGCTATCACCAGAAGTGCATTCTTAGTCGGATCTCAGTCTCAGTGTAGAGAGTTTGTCAAATTGTTGTTTTCAGCTGAAATAAAAGTGTTTTTGCAACCATTGGCATCCCACTGTAACTGCTGTCACCAGAAGTGCATTCTAGGTTGGATCTTAGTCTCAGTGTAAAGAGTTTGTCAGAACGTTGTTTTCAGCTGAAATAAACGTGTTTTTGCAACCTTTGGCATCCCACGGTAACTGCTATCACCAGAAATGCATTCTGAGTCGGATCTCAGACTCAGTTTATAGAGTTTGTCAAACTGTTGTTTTTAGCTAAAATAAACACGTTTTTGCAACCATTGGAATCCCACTGTAACTGCTATCTCCAGAAGTGCATTCTGAGCTGGATCTCAGACTCAGTTTATTTTATCAAAACGTTGTTTTCAGCTGAAATAAACGCGTTTTTGCAACCATTGGCATCCCACTGTGACTGATATCACCAGAAGTGCATTCTGAGTCGGATCTCAGTCTCAGTGTAGAGAGTTTGTCAAAACGTTGTTTTCAGCTGAAATAAAAGCATTTTTCCAACCATTGGCATCCCACTGTAACTGCTATCACCAGAAGTGCATTGTAGGTCAGATCTTAGCCACAGTGTAGAGAGTTTGTCAATACATTGTTTTCAGCTGAATTAAACGCGGTTTTGCAACCAATGGCATCCCACTGTAACTGCTATCACCAGAAGTGCATTCTAGGTCGGATCTCAGCCACAGTGTAGAGAGTTTGTCAATACGTTGTTTTCAGCTGAAATAAAAGCTTTTTTGCAACCATTGGCATCCCACTGTAACTGCTATCACGAGAAGTGCATTCTGAGACGGAACTCAGTTTCAGTGTAGAGAGTTTGTCAAATCGTTGTTTTCAGCTGAAATATAAGCTTTTTTGCAACCATTGGCATCCCACTGTAACTGCTTTCACCAGAAGTGCATTCTGAGTCAGATCTCAGTCTCAGTGTAGAGAGTTTGCCAAAACTTTGTTTTGAGCTGAAATAAACGCGTTTTTACAACCATTGGCATCCCACTGATATCACCAGAAGTGCATTCTAGGTCGGATCTCAGCCACAGTGTAGAGAGTTTCTCCAAACTTTGTTTTCAGCTGAAATAAACCCATTTTTGCAACCATTGGAATCCCACTGTAACTGATATCTCCAGAAGTGCATTCTGAGCTGGATCTCAGACTCAGTTTATTTTGTGAAAACGTTGTTTTCAGCTGAAATAAACACGTTTTTGCAACCATTGGCATCCCACTGTAACTGCTATCTCCAGAAGTGCATTCTAGGTCGGATCTCAGCCACAGTGTAGAGAGTTTGTCAATACGTTGTTTTCAGCTGAAATAAAAGCTTTTTTGCAACCATTGGCATCCCACTGTAACTGCTATCACCAGAAGTACATTCTGAGTCGGAACTCAGTTTCAGTGTAGAGAGTTTGTCAAATCGTTGTTTTCAGCTGAAATAAAAGCTTTTTTGCAACCATTGGCATCCCACTGTAACTGCTATCACCAGAAGTGCATTGTTGGTCAGATCTCAGCCACAGTGTAGAGAGTTTGTCAATACGTTGTTTTCAGCTGAAATAAACGTGTTTTTGCAACAATTGGCATCCCACTGTAACTGCTATCATCAGAAGTGCATTCTAAAATCGGATCTCAATCTCAGTGTAGAGAGTTTGTCAAATAGTTGTTTTCAGCTGATATAAACGCGGTTTTGCAACCATTTGTATCCCACTGTAACTGCTGTCACCAGAAGTGCATTCTAGGTTGGATCTCAGTCTCAGTGTAGAGAGTTTGTCAGAACGTTGTTTTCAGCTGAAATAAACGCGTTTTTGCAACCTTTGGCATCCCACAGTAACTGCTATCACCAGAAATGCATTCTGAGTCGGATCTCAGTCTCAGTTTATAGAGTTTGTCAAAATGTTGTTTTCAGCTGAAATAAACACCTTTTTGCAACCATTGGAATCCCACTGTAACTGCTATCTCCAGAAGTGCATTCTGAGCTGGATCTCAGACTCAGTTTATTTTGTCAAAATGTTTTTTTCAGCTGATATAAATGCGTTTTTGCAACCATTGGCATCCCAGTGTAACTGTTGTCACCAGAAGTGCATTCTAGGTCGGATCTCAGCCTCAGTGTATAGATTTGGCAGAACGTTGCTTTCAGCTGAAATAAACGTGTTTTTGCAACCTTTGGCATCCCACGGTAACTGCTATCACCAGAAATGCATTCTGAGTCGGATCTCAGACTCAGTTTATAGAGTTTGTCAAAATGTTGTTTTCAGCTGAAATAAACACGTTTTTGCAACCATTGGCATCCCAGTGTAACTGCTATCACCAGAAGTGCATTCTGAGTCGGATCTCAGTCTCAGTGTTGAGAGTTTGTCAAGACGTTGTTTTCAGCTGAAATAAACGCTTTTTTGCAACCTTTGGCATCCCACTGTAAGTGCTATCACCAGAAGTGCATTCTGAGTCAGATCTCAGTCTCAGTTAATAGAGTTTGTCAAAACATTGTTTTTCAGTTGAAATAAACGCGTTTTTGCAACCATTGGAATCCCATTGTGACTGCTATCTCCAGAAGTGCATTCTGAGCTGGATCTCAGACTCAGTTTATTTTGTGAAAACGTTGATTTCAGCTGAAATAACCGCGTTTATGCAACCATTGGCATCCCACTGTAACTGCTATCACCAGAAGTGCATTCTGAGTCGGATCTCAGTCTCAGTGTAGAGAGTTTGTCCAAATTTTGTTTTCAGCTGAAATAAAAACGTTTTTGCCACCATTGGCATCCCACTGTAACTGCTATCACCAGAAGTGCATGGTAGGTCGGATCTTAGCCACAGTGTAGAGAGTTTGTCAATACATTGTTTTCAGCTGAAATAAACGCATTTTTGCAACCATTGGCATCCCGTTGTAACTGCTATCAGCAGAAGTGCATTGTAGATCGGATCTCAGCCACAGTGTATAGAGTTTGTCAAAACGTTGTTTTCAGCTGATATAAACGCGGTTTTGCAACCATTGCTATCCCAGTGTAACTGCTATCACCAGAAGTGCATTCTGAGTCGGATCTCAGTCTCAGTGTAGGGAGTTTGTCGAATCGTTGTTTTCAGCTGAATAAAAGCTTTTTTGCAACCATTGGCATCCCACTGTAACTGCTATCACCAGAAGTGCATTCTGAGTCGGATCTCAGTCTCAGTGTAGAGAGTTTGTCAAAACGTTGTTTTCAGCTGAAATAAAAGCATTTTTCCAACCATTGGCATCCCACTGTAACTGCTATCACCAGAAGTGCATTGTAGGTCAGATCTTAGCCACAGTGTAGAGAGTTTGTCAATACATTGTTTTCAGCTGAATTAAACGCGGTTTTGCAACCAATGGCATCCCACTGTAACTGCTATCACCAGAAGTGCATTCTAGGTCGGATCTCAGCCACAGTGTAGAGAGTTTGTCAATACGTTGTTTTCAGCTGAAATAAAAGCTTTTTTGCAACCATTGGCATCCCACTGTAACTGCTATCACGAGAAGTGCATTCTGAGACGGAACTCAGTTTCAGTGTAGAGAGTTTGTCAAATCGTTGTTTTCAGCTGAAATATAAGCTTTTTTGCAACCATTGGCATCCCACTGTAACTGCTTTCACCAGAAGTGCATTCTGAGTCAGATCTCAGTCTCAGTGTAGAGAGTTTGCCAAAACTTTGTTTTGAGCTGAAATAAACGCGTTTTTGCAACCATTGGCATCCCACTGTAACTGATATCACCAGAAGTGCATTCTAGGTCGGATCTCAGCCACAGTGTAGAGAGTTTCTCCAAACTTTGTTTTCAGCTGAAATAAACCCATTTTTGCAACCATTGGAATCCCACTGTAACTGATAACTCCAGAAGTGCATTCTGAGCTGGATCTCAGACTCAGTTTATTTTGTGAAAACGTTGTTTTCAGCTGAAATAAACACGTTTTTGCAACCATTGGCATCCCACTGTAACTGCTATCTCCAGAAGTGCATTCTAGGTCGGATCTCAGCCACAGTGTAGAGAGTTTGTCAATACGTTGTTTTCAGCTGAAATAAAAGCTTTTTTGCAACCATTGGCATCCCACTGTAACTGCTATCACCAGAAGTACATTCTGAGTCGGAACTCAGTTTCAGTGTAGAGAGTTTGTCAAATCGTTGTTTTCAGCTGAAATAAAAGCTTTTTTGCAACCATTGGCATCCCACTGTAACTGCTATCACCAGAAGTGCATTGTTGGTCAGATCTCAGCCTCAGTGTAGAGAGTTTGTCAATACGTTGTTTTCAGCTGAAATAAACGTGTTTTTGCAACAATTGGCATCCCACTGTAACTGCTATCACCAGAAGTGCATTCTAAAATCAGATCTCAGTCTCAGTGTAGAGAGTTTGTCAAATAGTTGTTTTCAGCTGATATAAACGCGGTTTTGCAACCATTGGTATCCCACTGTAACTGCTGTCACCAGAAGTGCATTCTAGGTTGGATCTCAGTCTCAGTGTAGAGAGTTTGTCAGAACGTTGTTTTCAGCTGAAATAAACGCGTTTTTGCAACCTTTGGCATCCCACAGTAACTGCTATCACCAGAAATGCATTCTGAGTCGGATCTCAGTCTCAGTTTATAGAGTTTGTCAAAATGTTGTTTTCAGCTGAAATAAACACCTTTTTGCAACCATTGGAATCCCACTGTAACTGCTATCTCCAGAAGTGCATTCTGAGCTTGATCTCAGACTCAGTTTATTTTGTCAAAATGTTTTTTTCAGCTGATATAAATGCGTTTTTGCAACCATTGGCATCCCAGTGTAACTGTTGTCACCAGAAGAGCATTGTAGGTCAGATCTCAGCCACAGTGTAGAGAGTTTGTTAAAACGTTGTTTTCAGCTGATATAAACACGGTTGTGCAACCATTGGTATCCCACTGTAACTGCTATCACCAGAAGTGCATTCTTAGTCGGATCTCAGTCTCAGTGTAGAGAGTTTGTCAAATTGTTGTTTTCAGCTGAAATAAAAGTGTTTTTGCAACCATTGGCATCCCACTGTAACTGCTGTCACCAGAAGTGCATTCTAGGTTGGATCTTAGTCTCAGTGTAAAGAGTTTGTCAGAACGTTGTTTTCAGCTGAAATAAACGTGTTTTTGCAACCTTTGGCATCCCACGGTAACTGCTATCACCAGAAATGCATTCTGAGTCGGATCTCAGACTCAGTTTATAGAGTTTGTCAAACTGTTGTTTTTAGCTAAAATAAACACGTTTTTGCAACCATTGGAATCCCACTGTAACTGCTATCTCCAGAAGTGCATTCTGAGCTGGATCTCAGACTCAGTTTATTTTATCAAAACGTTGTTTTCAGCTGAAATAAACGCGTTTTTGCAACCATTGGCATCCCACTGTGACTGATATCACCAGAAGTGCATTCTGAGTCGGATCTCAGTCTCAGTGTAGAGAGTTTGTCAAAACGTTGTTTTCAGCTGAAATAAAAGCATTTTTCCAACCATTGGCATCCCACTGTAACTGCTATCACCAGAAGTGCATTGTAGGTCAGATCTTAGCCACAGTGTAGAGAGTTTGTCAATACATTGTTTTCAGCTGAATTAAACGCGGTTTTGCAACCAATGGCATCCCACTGTAACTGCTATCACCAGAAGTGCATTCTAGGTCGGATCTCAGCCACAGTGTAGAGAGTTTGTCAATACGTTGTTTTCAGCTGAAATAAAAGCTTTTTTGCAACCATTGGCATCCCACTGTAACTGCTATCACGAGAAGTGCATTCTGAGACGGAACTCAGTTTCAGTGTAGAGAGTTTGTCAAATCGTTGTTTTCAGCTGAAATATAAGCTTTTTTGCAACCATTGGCATCCCACTGTAACTGCTTTCACCAGAAGTGCATTCTGAGTCAGATCTCAGTCTCAGTGTAGAGAGTTTGCCAAAACTTTGTTTTGAGCTGAAATAAACGCGTTTTTACAACCATTGGCATCCCACTGATATCACCAGAAGTGCATTCTAGGTCGGATCTCAGCCACAGTGTAGAGAGTTTCTCCAAACTTTGTTTTCAGCTGAAATAAACCCATTTTTGCAACCATTGGAATCCCACTGTAACTGATATCTCCAGAAGTGCATTCTGAGCTGGATCTCAGACTCAGTTTATTTTGTGAAAACGTTGTTTTCAGCTGAAATAAACACGTTTTTGCAACCATTGGCATCCCACTGTAACTGCTATCTCCAGAAGTGCATTCTAGGTCGGATCTCAGCCACAGTGTAGAGAGTTTGTCAATACGTTGTTTTCAGCTGAAATAAAAGCTTTTTTGCAACCATTGGCATCCCACTGTAACTGCTATCACCAGAAGTACATTCTGAGTCGGAACTCAGTTTCAGTGTAGAGAGTTTGTCAAATCGTTGTTTTCAGCTGAAATAAAAGCTTTTTTGCAACCATTGGCATCCCACTGTAACTGCTATCACCAGAAGTGCATTGTTGGTCAGATCTCAGCCACAGTGTAGAGAGTTTGTCAATACGTTGTTTTCAGCTGAAATAAACGTGTTTTTGCAACAATTGGCATCCCACTGTAACTGCTATCACCAGAAGTGCATTCTAAAATCGGATCTCAATCTCAGTGTAGAGAGTTTGTCAAATAGTTGTTTTCAGCTGATATAAACGCGGTTTTGCAACCATTTGTATCCCACTGTAACTGCTGTCACCAGAAGTGCATTCTAGGTTGGATCTCAGTCTCAGTGTAGAGAGTTTGTCAGAACGTTGTTTTCAGCTGAAATAAACGCGTTTTTGCAACCTTTGGCATCCCACAGTAACTGCTATCACCAGAAATGCATTCTGAGTCGGATCTCAGTCTCAGTTTATAGAGTTTGTCAAAATGTTGTTTTCAGCTGAAATAAACACCTTTTTGCAACCATTGGAATCCCACTGTAACTGCTATCTCCAGAAGTGCATTCTGAGCTGGATCTCAGACTCAGTTTATTTTGTCAAAATGTTTTTTTCAGCTGATATAAATGCGTTTTTGCAACCATTGGCATCCCAGTGTAACTGTTGTCACCAGAAGTGCATTCTAGGTCGGATCTCAGCCTCAGTGTATAGATTTGGCAGAACGTTGCTTTCAGCTGAAATAAACGTGTTTTTGCAACCTTTGGCATCCCACGGTAACTGCTATCACCAGAAATGCATTCTGAGTCGGATCTCAGACTCAGTTTATAGAGTTTGTCAAAATGTTGTTTTCAGCTGAAATAAACACGTTTTTGCAACCATTGGCATCCCAGTGTAACTGCTATCACCAGAAGTGCATTCTGAGTCGGATCTCAGTCTCAGTGTTGAGAGTTTGTCAAGACGTTGTTTTCAGCTGAAATAAACGCTTTTTTGCAACCTTTGGCATCCCACTGTAAGTGCTATCACCAGAAGTGCATTCTGAGTCAGATCTCAGTCTCAGTTAATAGAGTTTGTCAAAACATTGTTTTTCAGTTGAAATAAACGCGTTTTTGCAACCATTGGAATCCCATTGTGACTGCTATCTCCAGAAGTGCATTCTGAGCTGGATCTCAGACTCAGTTTATTTTGTGAAAACGTTGATTTCAGCTGAAATAACCGCGTTTATGCAACCATTGGCATCCCACTGTAACTGCTATCACCAGAAGTGCATTCTGAGTCGGATCTCAGTCTCAGTGTAGAGAGTTTGTCCAAATTTTGTTTTCAGCTGAAATAAAAACGTTTTTGCCACCATTGGCATCCCACTGTAACTGCTATCACCAGAAGTGCATGGTAGGTCGGATCTTAGCCACAGTGTAGAGAGTTTGTCAATACATTGTTTTCAGCTGAAATAAACGCATTTTTGCAACCATTGGCATCCCGTTGTAACTGCTATCAGCAGAAGTGCATTGTAGGTCGGATCTCAGCCACAGTGTATAGAGTTTGTCAAAACGTTGTTTTCAGCTGATATAAACGCGGTTTTGCAACCATTGCTATCCCAGTGTAACTGCTATCACCAGAAGTGCATTCTGAGTCGGATCTCAGTCTCAGTGTAGGGAGTTTGTCGAATCGTTGTTTTCAGCTGAATAAAAGCTTTTTTGCAACCATTGGCATCCCACTGTAACTGCTATCACCAGAAGTGCATTCTGAGTCGGATCTCAGTCTCAGTGTAGAGAGTTTGTCAAAACGTTGTTTTCAGCTGAAATAAAAGCATTTTTCCAACCATTGGCATCCCACTGTAACTGCTATCACCAGAAGTGCATTGTAGGTCAGATCTTAGCCACAGTGTAGAGAGTTTGTCAATACATTGTTTTCAGCTGAAATAAACGCGGTTTTGCAACCAATGGCATCCCACTGTAACTGCTATCACCAGAAGTGCATTCTAGGTCGGATCTCAGCCACAGTGTAGAGAGTTTGTCAATACGTTGTTTTCAGCTGAAATAAAAGCTTTTTTGCAACCATTGGCATCCCACTGTAACTGCTATCACGAGAAGTGCATTCTGAGTCGGAACTCAGTTTCAGTGTAGAGAGTTTGTCAAATCGTTGTTTTCAGCTGAAATATAAGCTTTTTTGCATCCATTGGCATCCCACTGTAACTGCTTTCACCAGAAGTGCATTCTGAGTCAGATCTCAGTCTCAGTGTAGAGAGTTTGTCAAAACTTTGTTTTGAGCTGAAATAAACGCGTTTTTGCAACCATTGGCATCCCACTGTAACTGATATCACCAGAAGTGCATTCTAGGTCGGATCTCAGCCACAGTGTAGAGAGTTTCTCCACACTTTGTTTTCAGCTGAAATAAACCCGTTTTTGCAACCATTGGAATCCCACTGTAACTGATATCTCCAGAAGCGCATTCTGAGCTGGATCTCAGACTCAGTTTATTTTGTGAAAACGTTGTTTTCAGCTGAAATAAACACGTTTTTGCAACCATTGGCATCCCACTGTAACTGCTATCTCCAGAAGTGCATTCTAGGTCGGATCTCAGCCACAGTGTAGAGAGTTTGTCAATACGTTGTTTTCAGCTGAAATAAAAGCTTTTTTGCAACCATTGGCATCCCACTGTAACTGCTATCACCAGAAGTACATTCTGAGTCGGAACTCAGTTTCTGTGTAGAGAGTTTGTCAAATCGTTGTTTTCAGCTGAAATAAAAGCTTTTTTGCAACCATTGGCATCCCACTGTAACTGCTATCACCAGAAGTGCATTGTTGGTCAGATCTCAGCCTCAGTGTAGAGAGTTTGTCAATACGTTGTTTTCAGCTGAAATAAACGTGTTTTTGCAACAATTGGCATCCCACTGTAACTGCTATCACCAGAAGTGCATTCTAAAATCAGATCTCAGTCTCAGTGTAGAGAGTTTGTCAAATAGTTGTTTTCAGCTGATATAAACGCGGTTTTGCAACCATTGGTATCCCACTGTAACTGCTGTCACCAGAAGTGCATTCTAGGTTGGATCTCAGTCTCAGTGTAGAGAGTTTGTCAGAACGTTGTTTTCAGCTGAAATAAACGCGTTTTTGCAACCTTTGGCATCCCACAGTAACTGCTATCACCAGAAATGCATTCTGAGTCGGATCTCAGTCTCAGTTTATAGAGTTTGTCAAAATGTTGTTTTCAGCTGAAATAAACACCTTTTTGCAACCATTGGAATCCCACTGTAACTGCTATCTCCAGAAGTGCATTCTGAGCTTGATCTCAGACTCAGTTTATTTTGTCAAAATGTTTTTTTCAGCTGATATAAATGCGTTTTTGCAACCATTGGCATCCCAGTGTAACTGTTGTCACCAGAAGAGCATTGTAGGTCAGATCTCAGCCACAGTGTAGAGAGTTTGTTAAAACGTTGTTTTCAGCTGATATAAACACGGTTGTGCAACCATTGGTATCCCACTGTAACTGCTATCACCAGAAGTGCATTCTTAGTCGGATCTCAGTCTCAGTGTAGAGAGTTTGTCAAATTGTTGTTTTCAGCTGAAATAAAAGTGTTTTTGCAACCATTGGCATCCCACTGTAACTGCTGTCACCAGAAGTGCATTCTAGGTTGGATCTTAGTCTCAGTGTAAAGAGTTTGTCAGAACGTTGTTTTCAGCTGAAATAAACGTGTTTTTGCAACCTTTGGCATCCCACGGTAACTGCTATCACCAGAAATGCATTCTGAGTCGGATCTCAGACTCAGTTTATAGAGTTTGTCAAACTGTTGTTTTTAGCTAAAATAAACACGTTTTTGCAACCATTGGAATCCCACTGTAACTGCTATCTCCAGAAGTGCATTCTGAGCTGGATCTCAGACTCAGTTTATTTTATCAAAACGTTGTTTTCAGCTGAAATAAACGCGTTTTTGCAACCATTGGCATCCCACTGTGACTGATATCACCAGAAGTGCATTCTGAGTCGGATCTCAGTCTCAGTGTAGAGAGTTTGTCAAAACGTTGTTTTCAGCTGAAATAAAAGCATTTTTCCAACCATTGGCATCCCACTGTAACTGCTATCACCAGAAGTGCATTGTAGGTCAGATCTTAGCCACAGTGTAGAGAGTTTGTCAATACATTGTTTTCAGCTGAATTAAACGCGGTTTTGCAACCAATGGCATCCCACTGTAACTGCTATCACCAGAAGTGCATTCTAGGTCGGATCTCAGCCACAGTGTAGAGAGTTTGTCAATACGTTGTTTTCAGCTGAAATAAAAGCTTTTTTGCAACCATTGGCATCCCACTGTAACTGCTATCACGAGAAGTGCATTCTGAGACGGAACTCAGTTTCAGTGTAGAGAGTTTGTCAAATCGTTGTTTTCAGCTGAAATATAAGCTTTTTTGCAACCATTGGCATCCCACTGTAACTGCTTTCACCAGAAGTGCATTCTGAGTCAGATCTCAGTCTCAGTGTAGAGAGTTTGCCAAAACTTTGTTTTGAGCTGAAATAAACGCGTTTTTGCAACCATTGGCATCCCACTGTAACTGATATCACCAGAAGTGCATTCTAGGTCGGATCTCAGCCACAGTGTAGAGAGTTTCTCCAAACTTTGTTTTCAGCTGAAATAAACCCATTTTTGCAACCATTGGAATCCCACTGTAACTGATATCTCCAGAAGTGCATTCTGAGCTGGATCTCAGACTCAGTTTATTTTGTGAAAACGTTGTTTTCAGCTGAAATAAACACGTTTTTGCAACCATTGGCATCCCACTGTAACTGCTATCTCCAGAAGTGCATTCTAGGTCGGATCTCAGCCACAGTGTAGAGAGTTTGTCAATACGTTGTTTTCAGCTGAAATAAAAGCTTTTTTGCAACCATTGGCATCCCACTGTAACTGCTATCACCAGAAGTACATTCTGAGTCGGAACTCAGTTTCAGTGTAGAGAGTTTGTCAAATCGTTGTTTTCAGCTGAAATAAAAGCTTTTTTGCAACCATTGGCATCCCACTGTAACTGCTATCACCAGAAGTGCATTGTTGGTCAGATCTCAGCCACAGTGTAGAGAGTTTGTCAATACGTTGTTTTCAGCTGAAATAAACGTGTTTTTGCAACAATTGGCATCCCACTGTAACTGCTATCACCAGAAGTGCATTCTAAAATCGGATCTCAATCTCAGTGTAGAGAGTTTGTCAAATAGTTGTTTTCAGCTGATATAAACGCGGTTTTGCAACCATTTGTATCCCACTGTAACTGCTGTCACCAGAAGTGCATTCTAGGTTGGATCTCAGTCTCAGTGTAGAGAGTTTGTCAGAACGTTGTTTTCAGCTGAAATAAACGCGTTTTTGCAACCTTTGGCATCCCACAGTAACTGCTATCACCAGAAATGCATTCTGAGTCGGATCTCAGTCTCAGTTTATAGAGTTTGTCAAAATGTTGTTTTCAGCTGAAATAAACACCTTTTTGCAACCATTGGAATCCCACTGTAACTGCTATCTCCAGAAGTGCATTCTGAGCTGGATCTCAGACTCAGTTTATTTTGTCAAAATGTTTTTTTCAGCTGATATAAATGCGTTTTTGCAACCATTGGCATCCCAGTGTAACTGTTGTCACCAGAAGTGCATTCTAGGTCGGATCTCAGCCTCAGTGTATAGATTTGGCAGAACGTTGCTTTCAGCTGAAATAAACGTGTTTTTGCAACCTTTGGCATCCCACGGTAACTGCTATCACCAGAAATGCATTCTGAGTCGGATCTCAGACTCAGTTTATAGAGTTTGTCAAAATGTTGTTTTCAGCTGAAATAAACACGTTTTTGCAACCATTGGCATCCCAGTGTAACTGCTATCACCAGAAGTGCATTCTGAGTCGGATCTCAGTCTCAGTGTTGAGAGTTTGTCAAGACGTTGTTTTCAGCTGAAATAAACGCTTTTTTGCAACCTTTGGCATCCCACTGTAAGTGCTATCACCAGAAGTGCATTCTGAGTCAGATCTCAGTCTCAGTTAATAGAGTTTGTCAAAACATTGTTTTTCAGTTGAAATAAACGCGTTTTTGCAACCATTGGAATCCCATTGTGACTGCTATCTCCAGAAGTGCATTCTGAGCTGGATCTCAGACTCAGTTTATTTTGTGAAAACGTTGATTTCAGCTGAAATAACCGCGTTTATGCAACCATTGGCATCCCACTGTAACTGCTATCACCAGAAGTGCATTCTGAGTCGGATCTCAGTCTCAGTGTAGAGAGTTTGTCCAAACTTTGTTTTCAGCTGAAATAAAAACGTTTTTGCCACCATTGGCATCCCACTGTAACTGCTATCACCAGAAGTGCATGGTAGGTCGGATCTTAGCCACAGTGTAGAGAGTTTGTCAATACATTGTTTTCAGCTGAAATAAACGCATTTTTGCAACCATTGGCATCCCGTTGTAACTGCTATCACCAGAAGTGCATTGTAGGTCGGATCTCAGCCACAGTGTATAGAGTTTGTCAAAACGTTGTTTTCAGCTGATATAAACGCGGTTTTGCAACCATTGCTATCCCAGTGTAACTGCTATCACCAGAAGTGCATTCTGAGTCGGATCTCAGTCTCAGTGTAGGGAGTTTGTCGAATCGTTGTTTTCAGCTGAATAAAAGCTTTTTTGCAACCATTGGCATCCCACTGTAACTGCTATCACCAGAAGTGCATTCTGAGTCGGATCTCAGTCTCAGTGTAGAGAGTTTGTCCAAACTTTGTTTTCAGCTGAAATAAAAGCATTTTTCCAACCATTGGCATCCCACTGTAACTGCTATCACCAGAAGTGCATTGTAGGTCAGATCTTAGCCACAGTGTAGAGAGTTTGTCAATACATTGTTTTCAGCTGAAATAAACGCATTTTTGGAACCATTGGCATCCCGTTGTAACTGCTATCACCAGAAGTGCATTGTAGGTTGGATCTCTGCCACAGTGTATAGAATTTGTCAAAACGTTGTTTTCAGCTGATATAAACGCGGTTTTGCAACCATTGGTATCCCACTGTAACTGCTATCACCAGAAGTGCATTCTGAGTCGGATCTCAGTCTCAGTGTAGAAAGTTTGTCAAATTGTTGTTTTGAGCTGAAATAAAAGCGTTTTTACAACCATTGGCATCCCACTGTAACTACTGTCACCAGAAGTGCATTTAGGTTGGATCTCAGTCTCAGTGTAGTTTGTCAGAACGTTGTTTTCAGCTGAAATAAACGTGCTTTTGCAACCTTTGGCATCCCACGGTAACTGCTATCACTAGAAATGCATTCTGAGTCGGATCTCAGACTCAGTTTATAGAGTTTGTCAAACTGTTGTTTTTAGCTAAAATAAACACGTTTTTGCAACCATTGGAATCCCACTGTAACTGCTATCTCCAGAAGTGCATTCTGAGCTGTATCTCAGACTCAGTTTATTTTATCAAAACGTTGTTTTCAGCTGAAATAAACGCGTTTTTGCAACCATTGGCATCCCACTGTGACTGATATCACCAGAAGTGCATTCTGAGTCGGATCTCAGTCTTTGTGTAGAGAGTTTGTCAAAACGTTGTTTTCAGCTGAAATAAAAGCATTTTTGCAACCATTGGCATCCCACTGTAACTGCTATCACCAGAAGTGCATTCTGAGTCGGATCTCAGTCTCAGTGTAGAGAGTTTGTCAAAACATTGTTTTCAGCTGAAATAAAAGCATTTTTGCAATCATTGGCATCCCACTGTAACTGCTATCACCAGAAGTGCATTGTTGGTCTGATCTCAGCCACAGTGTAGAGAGTTTGTCAATATATTGTTTTCAGCTGAAATAAATGCATTTTTGCAACCATTGGCATCCCACTGTAACTGCTATCACCAGAAGTGCATTGTAGGTCGGATCTCAGCCACAGTGTTTTGAGTTTGTCAATCCATTGTTTTCACCTGATATAAACGTGGTTTTGCAACCATTGCTGTCCCACTGTAACTGCTATCACCAGAAGTGCATTCTGAGTCGGATCTCAGTCTCAGTGTAGAGCGTTTGTCGAATCGTTGTTTTCAGCTGAAATAAAAGCTTTTTTGCAACCATTGGCATCCCACTGTAACTGCTATAACCAGAAGTGCATTCTGAGTCGGATCTCAGTCTCAGTGTAGAGAGTTTGTCAATACGTTGTTTTCAGCTGAAATAAACGTGTTTTTGCAACAATTGGCATCCCACTGTAACTGCTATCACCAGAAGTGCATTCTAAAATCGGATCTCAGTCTCAGTGTAGAGAGTTTGTCAAATCGTTGTTTTCAGCTGAAATATAAGCTTTTTTGCAACCATTGGCATCCCACTGTAACTGCTTTCACCAGAAGTGCATTGTTGGTCAGATCTCAGCCACAGTGTAGAGAGTTTGTCAATACGTTGTTTTCAGCTGAAATAAACGTGTTTTTGCAACAATTGGCATCCCACTGTAACTGCTATCACCAGAAGTGCATTCTAAAATCGGATCTCAGTCTCAGTGTAGAGAGTTTGTCAGAACGTTGTTTTCAGCTGAAATAAACGCGTTTTTGCAACCTTTGGCATCCCACAGTAACTGCTATCACCAGAAATGCATTCTGAGTCGGATCTCAGTCTCAGTTTATAGAGTTTGTCAAAATGTTGTTTTCAGCTGAAATAAACACCTTTTTGCAACCATTGGAATCCCACTGTAACTGCTATCTCCAGAAGTGCATTCTGAGCTGGATCTCAGACTCAGTTTATTTTGTCAAAATGTTTTTTTCAGCTGATATAAATGCGTTTTTGCAACCATTGGCATCCCAGTGTAACTGTTGTCACCAGAAGTGCATTCTAGGTCGGATCTCAGCCTCAGTGTATAGATTTGGCAGAACGTTGCTTTCAGCTGAAATAAACGTGTTTTTGCAACCTTTGGCATCCCACGGTAACTGCTATCACCAGAAATGCATTCTGAGTCGGATCTCAGACTCAGTTTATAGAGTTTGTCAAAATGTTGTTTTCAGCTGAAATAAACACGTTTTTGCAACCATTGGCATCCCAGTGTAACTGCTATCACCAGAAGTGCATTCTGAGTCGGATCTCAGTCTCAGTGTTGAGAGTTTGTCAAGACGTTG
Source organism: Atractosteus spatula (assembly GCF_055471065.1). Lineage (NCBI taxonomy): Eukaryota > Metazoa > Chordata > Actinopteri > Semionotiformes > Lepisosteidae > Atractosteus > Atractosteus spatula. The sequence goes on along the minus strand of NC_142711.1, from coordinate 35,905,314 downwards.
TTTTCAGCTGAAATAAACGCTTTTTTGCAACCTTTGGCATCCCACTGTAAGTGCTATCACCAGAAGTGCATTCTGAGTCAGATCTCAGTCTCAGTTAATAGAGTTTGTCAAAACATTGTTTTTCAGTTGAAATAAACGCGTTTTTGCAACCATTGGAATCCCATTGTGACTGCTATCTCCAGAAGTGCATTCTGAGCTGGATCTCAGACTCAGTTTATTTTGTGAAAACGTTGATTTCAGCTGAAATAACCGCGTTTATGCAACCATTGGCATCCCACTGTAACTGCTATCACCAGAAGTGCATTCTGAGTCGGATCTCAGTCTCAGTGTAGAGAGTTTGTCCAAATTTTGTTTTCAGCTGAAATAAAAACGTTTTTGCCACCATTGGCATCCCACTGTAACTGCTATCACCAGAAGTGCATGGTAGGTCGGATCTTAGCCACAGTGTAGAGAGTTTGTCAATACATTGTTTTCAGCTGAAATAAACGCATTTTTGCAACCATTGGCATCCCGTTGTAACTGCTATCAGCAGAAGTGCATTGTAGGTCGGATCTCAGCCACAGTGTATAGAGTTTGTCAAAACGTTGTTTTCAGCTGATATAAACGCGGTTTTGCAACCATTGGCATCCCAATGTAACTGCTATCACCAGAAGTGCATTCTGAGTCGGATCTCAGTCTCAGTGTAGAGAGTTTGTCAAAACGTTGTTTTCAGCTGAAATAAAAGCATTTTTCCAACCATTGGCATCCCACTGTAACTGCTATCACCAGAAGTGCATTGTAGGTCAGATCTTAGCCACAGTGTAGAGAGTTTGTCAATACATTGTTTTCAGCTGAAATAAACGCGGTTTTGCAACCAATGGCATCCCACTGTAACTGCTATCACCAGAAGTGCATTCTAGGTCGGATCTCAGCCACAGTGTAGAGAGTTTGTCAATACGTTGTTTTCAGCTGAAATAAAAGCTTTTTTGCAACCATTGGCATCCCACTGTAACTGCTATCACGAGAAGTGCATTCTGAGTCGGAACTCAGTTTCAGTGTAGAGAGTTTGTCAAATCGTTGTTTTCAGCTGAAATATAAGCTTTTTTGCATCCATTGGCATCCCACTGTAACTGCTTTCACCAGAAGTGCATTCTGAGTCAGATCTCAGTCTCAGTGTAGAGAGTTTGTCAAAACTTTGTTTTGAGCTGAAATAAACGCGTTTTTGCAACCATTGGCATCCCACTGTAACTGATATCACCAGAAGTGCATTCTAGGTCGGATCTCAGCCACAGTGTAGAGAGTTTCTCCACACTTTGTTTTCAGCTGAAATAAACCCGTTTTTGCAACCATTGGAATCCCACTGTAACTGATATCTCCAGAAGTGCATTCTGAGCTGGATCTCAGACTCAGTTTATTTTGTGAAAACGTTGTTTTCAGCTGAAATAAACACGTTTTTGCAACCATTGGCATCCCACTGTAACTGCTATCTCCAGAAGTGCATTCTAGCTCGGATCTCAGCCACAGTGTAGAGAGTTTGTCAATACGTTGTTTTCAGCTGAAATAAAAGCTTTTTTGCAACCATTGGCATCCCACTGTAACTGCTATCACCAGAAGTGCATTGTTGGTCAGATCTCAGCCACAGTGTAGAGAGTTTGTCAATACGTTGTTTTCAGCTGAAATAAACGTGTTTTTGCAACAATTGGCATCCCACTGTAACTGCTATCACCAGAAGTGCATTCTAAAATCAGATCTCAGTCTCAGTGTAGAGAGTTTGTCAAATAGTTGTTTTCAGCTGAAATAAACGCGGTTTTGCAACCATTGGTATCCCACTGTAACTGCTGTCACCAGAAGTGCATTCTAGGTTGGATCTCAGTCTCAGTGTAGAGAGTTTGTCAGAACGTTGTTTTCAGCTGAAATAAACGCGTTTTTGCAACCTTTGGCATCCCACAGTAACTGCTATCACCAGAAATGCATTCTGAGTCGGATCTCAGTCTCAGTTTATAGAGTTTGTCAAAATGTTGTTTTCAGCTGAAATAAACACCTTTTTGCAACCATTGGAATCCCACTGTAACTGCTATCTCCAGAAGTGCATTCTGAGCTTGATCTCAGACTCAGTTTATTTTGTCAAAATGTTTTTTTCAGCTGATATAAATGCGTTTTTGCAACCATTGGCATCCCAGTGTAACTGTTGTCACCAGAAGTGCATTCTAGGTCGGATCTCAGCCTCAGTGTATAGATTTGGCAGAACGTTGCTTTCAGCTGAAATAAACGTGTTTTTGCAACCTTTGGCATCCCACGGTAACTGCTATCACCAGAAATGCATTCTGAGTCGGATCTCAGACTCAGTTTATAGAGTTTGTCAAAATGTTGTTTTCAGCTGAAATAAACACGTTTTTGCAACCATTGGCATCCCACTGTAACTGCTATCACCAGAAGTGCATTCTGAGTCGGATCTCAGTGTCAGTGTAAAGAGTTTGTCAAGACGTTGTTTTCAGCTGAAATAATTCTTTTTTGCAACCTTTGGCATCCCACTGTAAGTGCTATCACCAGAAGTGCATTCTGAGTCAGATCTCAGTCTCAGTTAATAGAGTTTGTCAAAACATTGTTTTTCAGTTGAAATAAACGCGTTTTTGCAACCATTGGAATCCCATTGTGACTGCTATCTCCAGAAGTGCATTCTGTGCTGGATCTCAGACTCAGTTTATTTTGTGAAAACGTTGATTTCAGCTGAAATAACCGCGTTTATGCAACCATTGGCATCCCACTGTAACTGCTATCACCAGAAGTGCATTCTGAGTCGGATCTCAGTCTCAGTGTAGAGAGTTTGTCAAGACGTTGTTTTCAGCTGAAATAAACGCTTTTTTGCAACCTTTGGCATCCCACTGTAAGTGCTATCACCAGAAGTGCATTCTGAGTCAGATCTCAGTCTCAGTTAATAGAGTTTGTCAAAACATTGTTTTTCAGTTGAAATAAACGCGTTTTTGCAACCATTGGAATCCCATTGTGACTGCTATCTCCAGAAGTGCATTCTGTGCTGGATCTCAGACTCAGTTTATTTTGTGAAAACGTTGATTTCAGCTGAAATAACCGCGTTTATGCAACCATTGGCATCCCACTGTAACTGCTATCACCAGAAGTGCATTCTGAGTCGGATCTCAGTCTCAGTGTAGAGAGTTTGTCCAAACTTTGTTTTCAGCTGAAATAAAAACGTTTTTGCAACCATTGGCATCCCACTGTAACTGTTACACCAGAAGTGCATGGTAGGTCGGATCTTAGCCACAGTGTAGAGAGTTTGTCAATACATTGTTTTCAGCTGAAATAAACGCATTTTTGCAACCATTGGCATCCCGTTGTAACTGCTATCACCAGAAGTGCATTGTAGGTCGGATCTCAGCCACAGTGTATAGAGTTTGTCAAAACGTTGTTTTCAGCTGATATAAACGCGGTTTTGCAACCATTGCTATCCCAGTGTAACTGCTATCACCAGAAGTGCATTCTGAGTCGGATCTCAGTCTCAGTGTAGAGAGTTTGTCAAAACGTTGTTTTCAGCTGAAATAAAAGCTTTTTTGCAACCATTGGTATCCCACTGTAACTGCTATCACCAGAAGTGCATTCTGAGTCGGATCTCAGTCTCAGTGTAGAGAGTTTGTCAAAACGTTGTTTTCAGCTGAAATAAAAGCATTTTTCCAACCATTGGCATCCCACTGTAACTGCTATCACCAGAAGTGCATTGTAGGTCAGATCTTAGCCACAGTGTAGAGAGTTTGTCAATACATTGTTTTCAGCTGAATTAAACGCGGTTTTGCAACCAATGGCATCCCACTGTAACTGCTATCACCAGAAGTGCATTCTAGGTCGGATCTCAGCCACAGTGTAGAGAGTTTGTCAATACGTTGTTTTCAGCTGAAATAAAAGCTTTTTTTGCAACCATTGGCATCCCACTGTAACTGCTATCACGAGAAGTGCATTCTGAGTCGGAACTCAGTTTCAGTGTAGAGAGTTTCTCAAATCGTTGTTTTCAGCTGAAATATAAGCTTTTTTGCAACCATTGGCATCCCACTGTAACTGCTTTCACCAGAAGTGCATTCTGAGTCAGATCTCAGTCTCAGTGTAGAGAGTTTGCCAAAACTTTGTTTTGAGCTGAAATAAACGCGTTTTTGCAACCATTGGCATCCCACTGTAACTGATATCACCAGAAGTGCATTCTAGGTCGGATCTCAGCCACAGTGTAGAGAGTTTCTCCAAACTTTGTTTTCAGCTGAAATAAACCCATTTTTGCAACCATTGGAATCCCACTGTAACTGATATCTCCAGAAGTGCATTCTGAGCTGGATCTCAGACTCAGTTTATTTTGTGAAAACGTTGTTTTCAGCTGAAATAAACACGTTTTTGCAACCATTGGCATCCCACTGTAACTGCTATCTCCAGAAGTGCATTCTAGGTCGGATCTCAGCCACAGTGTAGAGAGTTTGTCAATACGTTGTTTTCAGCTGAAATAAAAGCTTTTTTGCAACCATTGGCATCCCACTGTAACTGCTATCTCCAGAAGTACATTCTGAGTCGGAACTCAGTTTCAGTGTAGAGAGTTTGTCAAATCGTTGTTTTCAGCTGAAATAAAAGCTTTTTTGCAACCATTGGCATCCCACTGTAACTGCTATCACCAGAAGTGCATTGTTGGTCAGATCTCAGCCACAGTGTAGAGAGTTTGTCAATACGTTGTTTTCAGCTGAAATAAACGTGTTTTTGCAACAATTGGCATCCCACTGTAACTGCTATCACCAGAAGTGCATTCTAAAATCGGATCTCAGGCTCAGTGTAGAGAGTTTGTCAAATAGTTGTTTTCAGCTGATATAAACGCGGTTTTGCAACCATTGGTATCCCACTGTAACTGCTGTCACCAGAAGTGCATTCTAGGTTGGATCTCAGTCTCAGTGTAGAGAGTTTGTCAGAACGTTGTTTTCAGCTGAAATAAACGCGTTTTTGCAACCTTTGGCATCCCACAGTAACTGCTATCACCAGAAATGCATTCTGAGTCGGATCTCAGTCTCAGTTTATAGAGTTTGTCAAAATGTTGTTTTCAGCTGAAATAAACACCTTTTTGCAACCATTGGAATCCCACTGTAACTGCTATCTCCAGAAGTGCATTCTGAGCTGGATCTCAGACTCAGTTTATTTTGTCAAAATGTTTTTTTCAGCTGATATAAATGCGTTTTTGCAACCATTGGCATCCCAGTGTAACTGTTGTCACCAGAAGTGCATTCTAGGTCGGATCTCAGCCTCAGTGTATAGATTTGGCAGAACGTTGCATTCAGCTGAAATAAACGTGTTTTTGCAACCTTTGGCATCCCACGGTAACTGCTATCACCAGAAATGCATTCTGAGTCGGATCTCAGTCTCAGTGTAGAGAGTTTGTCAAAACGTTGTTTTCAGCTGAAATAAAAGCATTTTTCCAACCATTGGCATCCCACTGTAACTGCTATCACCAGAAGTGCATTGTAGGTCAGATCTTAGCCACAGTGTAGAGAGTTTGTCAATACATTGTTTTCAGCTGAAATAAACGCATTTTTGGAACCATTGGCATCCCATTCTAACTGCTATCACCAGAAGTGCATTGTAGGTCGGATCTCAGCCACTGTGTATAGAGTTTGTCAATACATTGTTTTCAGCTGAAATAAACGCATTTTTGGAACCATTGGCATCCCATTGTAACTGCTATCACCAGAAGTGCATTGTAGGTTGGATCTCTGCCACAGTGTATAGAGTTTGTCAAAACGTTGTTTTCAGCTGATATAAACGCGGTTTTGCAACCATTGGTATCCCACTGTAACTGCTATCACCAGAAGTGCATTCTGAGTCGGATCTCAGTCTCAGTGTAGAAAGTTTGTCAAATTGTTGTTTTGAGCTGAAATAAAAGCGTTTTTGCAACCATTGGCATCCCACTGTAACTGCTGTCACCAGAAGTGCATTTAGGTTGGATCTCAGTCTCAGTGTAGTTTGTCAGAACGTTGTTTTCAGCTGAAATAAACGTGCTTTTGCAACCTTTGGCATCCCACGGTAACTGCTATTACTAGAAATGCATTCTGAGTCGGATCTCAGACTCAGTTTATAGAGTTTGTCAAACTGTTGTTTTTAGCTAAAATAAATACGTTTTTGCAACCATTGGAATCCCACTGTAACTGCTATCTCCAGAAGTGCATTCTGAGCTGGATCTCAGTCTCAGTGTAGAGAGTTTGTCAGAACGTTGTTTTCAGCTGATATAAACGCGGTTTTGCAACCATTGGTATCCCACTGTAACTGCTGTCACCAGAAGTGCATTCTAGCTTGGATCTCAGTCTCAGTGTAGAGAGTTTGTCAGAACGTTGTTTTCAGCTGAAATAAACGCGTTATTGCAACCTTTGGCATCCCATTGTAACTGCTATCACCAGAAGTGCATTCTGAGTCGGATCTCAGTCTCAGTGTAGAGAGTTTGTCAAATAGTTGTTTTCAGCTGATATAAACGCGGTTTTGCAACCATTGGCATCCCACTGTAACTGCTATCACCAGAAGTGCATTCTGAGTCGGATCTCAGTCTCAGTGTAGAGAGTTTGTCAAAACGTTGTTTTCAGCTGAAATAAAAGCATTTTTCCAACCATTGGCATCCCACTGTAACTGCTATCACCAGAAGTGCATTGTAGGTCACATCTTAGCCACAGTGTAGAGAGTTTGTCAATACATTGTTTTCAGCTGAAATAAACGCGGTTTTGCAACCAATGGCATCCCACTGTAACTGCTATCACCAGAAGTGCATTCTAGGTCGGATCTCAGCCACAGTGTAGAGAGTTTGTCAATACGTTGTTTTCAGCTGAAATAAAAGCTTTTTTGCAACCATTGGCATCCCACTGTAACTGGTATCACGAGAAGTGCATTCTGAGTCGGAACTCAGTTTCAGTGTAGAGAGTTTGTCAAATCGTTGTTTTCAGCTGAAATATAAGCTTTTTTGCAACCATTGGCATCCCACTGTAACTGCTTTCACCAGAAGTGCATTCTGAGTCAGATCTCAGTCTCAGTGTAGAGAGTTTGTCAAAACTTTGTTTTGAGCTGAAATAAACGCGTTTTTGCAACCATTGGCATCCCACTGTAACTGATATCACCAGAAGTGCATTCTAGGTCGGATCTCAGCCACAGTGTAGAGAGTTTCTCCAAACTTTGTTTTCAGCTGAAATAAACCAGTTTTTGCAACCATTGGAATCCCACTGTAACTGATATCTCCAGAAGTGCATTCTGAGCTGGATCTCAGACTCAGTTTATTTTGTGAAAACGTTGTTTTCAGCTGAAATAAACACGTTTTTGCAACCATTGGCATCCCACTGTAACTGCTATCTCCAGAAGTGCATTCTAGGTCGGATCTCAGCCACAGTGTAGAGAGTTTGTCAATACGTTGTTTTCAGCTGAAATAAAAGCTTTTTTGCAACCATTGGCATCCCACTGTAACTGCTATCACCAGAAGTACATTCTGAGTCGGAACTCAGTTTCAGTGTAGAGAGTTTGTCAAATCGTTGTTTTCAGCTGAAATAAAAGCTTTTTTGCAACCATTGGCATCCCACTGTAACTGCTATCACCAGAAGTGCATTGTTGGTCAGATCTCAGCCACAGTGTAGAGAGTTTGTCAATACGTTGTTTTCAGCTGAAATAAACGTGTTTTTGCAACAATTGGCATCCCACTGTAACTGCTATCACCAGAAGTGCATTCTAAAATCGGATCTCAGTCTCAGTGTAGAGAGTTTGTCAAATAGTTGTTTTCAGCTGATATAAACGCGGTTTTGCAACCATTGGTATCCCACTGTAACTGCTGTCACCAGAAGTGCATTCTAGGTTGGATCTCAGTCTCAGTGTAGAGAGTTTGTCAGAACGTTGTTTTCAGCTGAAATAAACGCGTTTTTGCAACCTTTGGCATCCCACAGTAACTGCTATCACCAGAAATGCATTCTGAGTCGGATCTCAGTCTCAGTTTATAGAGTTTGTCAAAATGTTGTTTTCAGCTGAAATAAACACCTTTTTGCAACCATTGGAATCCCACTGTAACTGCTATCTCCAGAAGTGCATTCTGAGCTGGATCTCAGACTCAGTTTATTTTGTCAAAATGTTTTTTTCAGCTGATATAAATGCGTTTTTGCAACCATTGGCATCCCAGTGTAACTGTTGTCACCAGAAGTGCATTCTAGGTCGGATCTCAGCCTCAGTGTATAGATTTGGCAGAACGTTGCTTTCAGCTGAAATAAACGTGTTTTTGCAACCTTTGGCATCCCACGGTAACTGCTATCACCAGAAATGCATTCTGAGTCGGATCTCAGACTCAGTTTATAGAGTTTGTCAAAATGTTGTTTTCAGCTGAAATAAACACGTTTTTGCAACCATTGGCATCCCACTGTAACTGCTATCACCAGAAGTGCATTCTGAGTCGGATCTCAGTCTCAGTGTAGAGAGTTTATCAAGACGTTGTTTTCAGCTGAAATAAACGCTTTTTTGCAACCTTTGGCATCCCACTGTAAGTGTTATCACCAGAAGTGCATTCTCAGTCAGATCTCAGTCTCAGTTAATAGAGTTTGTCAAAACATTGTTTTTCAGTTGAAATAAACGCGTTTTTGCAACCATTGGAATCCCATTGTGACTGCTATCTCCAGAAGTGCATTCTGAGCTGGATCTCAGACTCAGTTTATTTTGTGAAAACGTTGATTTCAGCTGAAATTACGGCGTTTATGCAACCATTGGCATCCCACTGTAACTGCTATCACCAGAAGTGCATTCTGAGTCGGATCTCAGTCTCAGTGTAGAGAGTTTGTCCAAACTTTGTTTTCAGCTTAAATAAAAACGTTTTTGCAACCATTGGCATCCCACTGTAACTGCTATCACCAGAAGTGCATGGTAGGTCGGATCTTAGCCACAGTGTAGAGAGTTTGTCAATACATTGTTTTCAGCTGAAATAAACGCATTTTTGCAACCATTGGCATCCCGTTGTAACTGCTATCACCAGAAGTGCATTTTGGTCGGATCTCAGCCACAGTGTATAGAGTTTGTCAAAACGTTGTTTTCAGCTGATATAAACGCGGTTTTGCAACCATTGCTATCCCAGAGTAACTGCTATCACCAGAAGTGCATTCTGAGTCGGATCTCAGTCTCAGTGTAGAGAGTTTGTCGAATCGTTGTTTTCAGCTGAAATAAAAGCTTTTTTGCAACCATTGGCATCCCACTGTAACTGCTATCACCAGAAGTGCATTCTGAGTCGGATCTCAGTCTCAGTGTAGAGAGTTTGTCAAAACGTTGTTTTCAGCTGAAATAAAAGCATTTTTCCAACCATTGTCATCCCACTGTAACTGCTATCACCAGAAGTGCATTGTAGGTCAGATCTTAGCCACAGTGTAGAGAGTTTGTCAATACATTGTTTTCAGCTGAAATAAACGCATTTTTGGAACCATTGGCATCCCATTCTAACTGCTATCACCAGAAGTGCATTGTAGGTCGGATCTCAGCCACAGTGTATAGAGTTTGTCAAAACGTTGTTTTCAGCTGAAAGAAAAGCATTTTTGCAACCATTGGCATCCCATTGTAACTGCTATCACCAGAAGTGCATTGTAGGTCGGATCTCAGCCACAGTGTATAGAGTTTGTCAAAACGTTGTTTGCAGCTGATATAAACGCGGTTTTGCAACCATTGGTATCCCACTGTAACTGCTATCACCAGAAGTGCATTCTGAGTCGGATCTCAGTCTCAGTGTAGAGAGTTTGTCAAATAGTTGTTTTCAGCTGATATAAACGCGGTTTTGCAACCATTCGTATCCCACTGTAACTGCTGTCACCAGAAGTGCATTCTAGGTTGGATCTCAGTCTCAGTGTAGTTTGTCAGAACATTGTTTTCAGCTGAAATAAACGCATTTTTGGAACCATTGGCATCCCATTGTAACTGCTATCACCAGAAGTGCATTGTAGGTTGGATCTCTGCCACAGTGTATAGAATTTGTCAAAACGTTGTTTTCAGCTGATATAAACGCGGTTTTGCAACCATTGGTATCCCACTGTAACTGCTGTCACCAGAAGTGCATTCTAGCTTGGATCTCAGTCTCAGTGTAGAGAGTTTGTCAGAACGTTGTTTTCAGCTGAAATAAAGGCGTTTTTGCAACCTTTGGCATCCCATTGTAACTGCTATCACCAGAAGTGCATTCTGAGTCGGATCTCAGTCTCAGTGTAGAGAGTTTGTCAAAACGTTGTTTTCAGCTGAAATAAAAGCATTTTTCCAACCATTGGCATCCCACTTTAACTGCTATCACCAGAAGTGCATTGTAGGTCACATCTTAGCCACAGTGTAGAGAGTTTCTCCAAACTTTGTTTTCAGCTGAAATAAACCCGTTTTTGCAACCATTGGAATCCCACTGTAACTGATATCTCCAGAAGTGCATTCTGAGCTGGATCTCAGACTCAGTTTATTTTGTGAAAACGTTGTTTTCAGCTGAAATAAACACGTTTTTGCAACCATTGGCATCCCACTGTAACTGCTATCTCCAGAATTGCATTCTAGGTCGGATCTCAGCCACAGTGTAGAGAGTTTGTCCAAACTTTGTTTTCAGCTGAAATAAAAGCTTTTTTGCAACCATTGGCATCCCACTGTAACTCCTATCACCAGAAGTACATTCTGAGTCGGAACTCAGTTTCAGTGTAGAGAGTTTGTCAAATCGTTGTTTTCAGCTGAAATAAAAGCTTTTTTGCAACCATTGGCATCCCACTGTAACTGCTATCACCAGAAGTGCATTGTTGGTCAGATCTCAGCCACAGTGTATAGAGTTTGTCAAAACGTTGTTTTCAGCTGATATAAACGCGGTTTTGCAACCATTGGTATCCCACTGTAACTGCTATCACCAGAAGTGCATTCTGAGTCGGATCTCAGTCTCAGTGTAGAGAGTTTGTCAAATAGTTGTTTTCAGCTGATATAAACGCGGTTTTGCAACCATTGGTATCCCACTGTAACTGCTGTCACCAGAAGTGCATTCTAGGTTGGATCTCAGTCTCAGTGTAGAGAGTTTGTCAGAACGTTGTTTTCAGCTGAAATAAACGCGTTTTTGCAACCTTTGGCATCCCATTGTAACTGCTATCACCAGAAGTGCATTCTGAGTCGGATCTCAGTCTCAGTGTACAGAGTTTGTCAAATAGTTGTTTTCAGCTGAAATAAAACCATTTTTCCAACCATTGGCATCCCACTGTAACTGCTATCACCAGAAGTGCATTGTAGGTCAGATCTTAGCCACAGTGTAGAGAGTTTGTCAATACATTGTTTTCAGCTGAAATAAACGCGGTTTTGCAACCAATGGCATCCCACTGTAACTGCTATCACCAGAAGTGCATTCTAGGTCGGATCTCAGCCACAGTGTAGAGAGTTTGTCAATACGTTGTTTTCAGCTGAAATAAAAGCTTTTTTGCAACCATTGGCATCCCACTGTAACTGGTATCACGAGAAGTGCATTCTGAGTAGGAACTCAGTTTCAGTGTAGAGAGTTTGTCAAATCGTTGTTTTCAGCTGAAATATAAGCTTTTTTGCAACCATTGGCATCCCACTGTAACTGCTTTCACCAGAAGTGCATTCTGAGTCAGATCTCAGTCTCAGTGTAGAGAGTTTGTCAAAACTTTGTTTTGAGCTGAAATAAACGCGTTTTTGCAACCATTGGCATCCCACTGTAACTGATATCACCAGAAGTGCATTCTAGGTCAGATCTCAGCCACAGTGTAGAGAGTTTCTCCAAACTTTGTTTTCAGCTGAAATAAACCCGTTTTTGCAACCATTGGAATCCCACTGTAACTGATATCTCCAGAAGTGCATTCTGAGCTGGATCTCAGACTCAGTTTATTTTGTGAAAACGTTGTTTTCAGCTGAAATAAACACGTTTTTGCAACCATTGGCATCCCACTGTAACTGCTATCTCCAGAAGTGCATTCTAGGTCGGATCTCAGCCACAGTGTAGAGAGTTTGTCAATACGTTGTTTTCAGCTGAAATAAAAGCTTTTTTGCAACCATTGGCATCCCACTGTAACTGCTATCACCAGAAGTACATTCTGAGTCGGAACTCAGTTTCAGTGTAGAGAGTTTGTCAAATCGTTGTTTACAGCAGAAATAAAAGCTTTTTTGCAACCATTGGCATCCCACTGTAACTGCTATCACCAGAAGTGCATTGTTGGTCAGATCTCAACCACAGTGTAGAGAGTTTGTCAATACGTTGTTTTCAGCTGAAATAAACGTGTTTTTGCAACAATTGGCATCCCACTGTAACTGCTATCACCAGAAGTGCATTCTAAAATCGGATCTCAGTCTCAGTGTAGAGAGTTTGTCAAATAGTTGTTTTCAGCTGATATAAACGCGGTTTTGCAACCATTGGTATCCCACTGTAACTGCTGTCACCAGAAGTGCATTCTAGGTTGGATCTCAGTCTCAGTGTAGAGAGTTTGTCAGAACGTTGTTTTCAGCTGAAATAAACGCGTTTTTGCAACCTTTGGAATCCCACAGTAACTGCTATCACCAGAAATGCATTCTGAGTCGGATCTCAGTCTCAGTTCATAGAGTTTGTCAAAATGTTGTTTTCAGCTGAAATAAACACCTTTTTGCAACCATTGGAATCCCACTGTAACTGCTATCTCCAGAAGTGCATTCTGAGCTGGATCTCAGACTCAGTTTATTTTGTCAAAATGTTTTTTTCAGCTGATATAAATGCGTTTTTGCAACCATTGGCATCCCAGTGTAACTGTTGTCACCAGAAGTGCATTCTACAGTAGGTCGGATCTCAGCCTCAGTGTATAGATTTGGCAGAACGTTGCTTTCAGCTGAAATAAACGTGTTTTTGCAACCTTTGGCATCCCACGGTAACTGCTATCACCAGAAATGCATTCTGAGTCGGATCTCAGACTCAGTTTATAGAGTTTGTCAAAATGTTGTTTTCAGCTGAAATAAACACGTTTTTGCAACCATTGGCATCCCACTGTAACTGCTATCACCAGAAGTGCATTCTGAGTCGGATCTCAGTCTCAGTGTAGAGAGTTTATCAAGACGTTGTTTTCAGCTGAAATAAACGCTTTTTTGCAACCTTTGGCATCCCACTGTAAGTGCTATCACCAGAAGTGCATTCTGAGTCAGATCTCAGTCTCAGTTAATAGAGTTTGTCAAAACATTGTTTTTCAGTTGAAATAAACGCGTTTTTGCAACCATTGGAATCCCATTGTGACTGCTATCTCCAGAAGTGCATTCTGAGCTGGATCTCAGACTCAGTTTATTTTGTGAAAACGTTGATTTCAGCTGAAATTACGGCGTTTATACAACCATTGGCATCCCACTGTAACTGCTATCACCAGAAGTGCATTCTGAGTCGGATCTCAGTCTCAGTGTAGAGAGTTTGTCCAAACTTTGTTTTCAGCTTAAATAAAAACGTTTTTGCAACCATTGGCATCCCACTGTAACTGCTATCTCCAGAAGTGCATTCTAGGTCGGATCTCAGCCACAGTGTAGAGAGTTTGTCAATACGTTGTTTTCAGCTGAAATAAAAGCTTTTTTGCAACCATTGGCATCCCACTGTAACTGCTATCACCAGAAGTACATTCTGAGTCGGAACTCAGTTTCAGTGTAGAGAGTTTGTCAAATCGTTGTTTACAGCAGAAATAAAAGCTTTTTTGCAACCATTGGCATCCCACTGTAACTGCTATCACCAGAAGTGCATTGTTGGTCAGATCTCAACCACAGTGTAGAGAGTTTGTCAATACGTTGTTTTCAGCTGAAATAAACGTGTTTTTGCAACAATTGGCATCCCACTGTAACTGCTATCACCAGAAGTGCATTCTAAAATCGGATCTCAGTCTCAGTGTAGAGAGTTTGTCAAATAGTTGTTTTCAGCTGATATAAACGCGGTTTTGCAACCATTGGTATCCCACTGTAACTGCTGTCACCAGAAGTGCATTCTAGGTTGGATCTCAGTCTCAGTGTAGAGAGTTTGTCAGAACGTTGTTTTCAGCTGAAATAAACGCGTTTTTGCAACCTTTGGAATCCCACAGTAACTGCTATCACCAGAAATGCATTCTGAGTCGGATCTCAGTCTCAGTTCATAGAGTTTGTCAAAATGTTGTTTTCAGCTGAAATAAACACCTTTTTGCAACCATTGGAATCCCACTGTAACTGCTATCTCCAGAAGTGCATTCTGAGCTGGATCTCAGACTCAGTTTATTTTGTCAAAATGTTTTTTTCAGCTGATATAAATGCGTTTTTGCAACCATTGGCATCCCAGTGTAACTGTTGTCACCAGAAGTGCATTCTACAGTAGGTCGGATCTCAGCCTCAGTGTATAGATTTGGCAGAACGTTGCTTTCAGCTGAAATAAACGTGTTTTTGCAACCTTTGGCATCCCACGGTAACTGCTATCACCAGAAATGCATTCTGAGTCGGATCTCAGACTCAGTTTATAGAGTTTGTCAAAATGTTGTTTTCAGCTGAAATAAACACGTTTTTGCAACCATTGGCATCCCACTGTAACTGCTATCACCAGAAGTGCATTCTGAGTCGGATCTCAGTCTCAGTGTAGAGAGTTTATCAAGACGTTGTTTTCAGCTGAAATAAACGCTTTTTTGCAACCTTTGGCATCCCACTGTAAGTGCTATCACCAGAAGTGCATTCTGAGTCAGATCTCAGTCTCAGTTAATAGAGTTTGTCAAAACATTGTTTTTCAGTTGAAATAAACGCGTTTTTGCAACCATTGGAATCCCATTGTGACTGCTATCTCCAGAAGTGCATTCTGAGCTGGATCTCAGACTCAGTTTATTTTGTGAAAACGTTGATTTCAGCTGAAATTACGGCGTTTATACAACCATTGGCATCCCACTGTAACTGCTATCACCAGAAGTGCATTCTGAGTCGGATCTCAGTCTCAGTGTAGAGAGTTTGTCCAAACTTTGTTTTCAGCTTAAATAAAAACGTTTTTGCAACCATTGGCATCCCACTGTAACTGCTATCACCAGAAGTGCATGGTAGGTCGGATCTTAGCCACAGTGTAGAGAGTTTGTCAATACATTGTTTTCAGCTGAAATAAACGCATTTTTGCAACCATTGGCATCCCGTTGTAACTGCTATCACCAGAAGTGCATTGTAGGTCGGATCTCAGCCACAGTGTATAGAGTTTGTCAAAACGTTGTTTTCAGCTGATATAAACGCGGTTTTGCAACCATTGCTATCCCAGAGTAACTGCTATCACCAGAAGTGCATTCTGAGTCGGATCTCAGTCTCAGTGTAGAGAGTTTGTCGAATCGTTGTTTTCAGCTGAAATAAAAGCTTTTTTGCAACCATTGGCATCCCACTGTAACTGCTATCACCAGAAGTGCATTCTGAGTCGGATCTCAGTCTCAGTGTAGAGAGTTTGTCAAAACGTTGTTTTCAGCTGAAATAAAAGCATTTTTCCAACCATTGTCATCCCACTGTAACTGCTATCACCAGAAGTGCATTGTAGGTCAGATCTTAGCCACAGTGTAGAGAGTTTGTCAATACATTGTTTTCAGCTGAAATAAACGCATTTTTGGAACCATTGGCATCCCATTCTAACTGCTATCACCAGAAGTGCATTGTAGGTCGGATCTCAGCCACAGTGTATAGAGTTTGTCAAAACGTTGTTTTCAGCTGAAAGAAAAGCATTGTTGCAACCATTGGCATCCCATTGTAACTGCTATCACCAGAAGTGCATTGTAGGTCGGATCTCAGCCACAGTGTATAGAGTTTGTCAAAACGTTGTTTGCAGCTGATATAAACGCGGTTTTGCAACCATTGGTATCCCACTGTAACTGCTATCACCAGAAGTGCATTCTGAGTCGGATCTCAGTCTCAGTGTAGAGAGTTTGTCAAATAGTTGTTTTCAGCTGATATAAACGCGGTTTTGCAACCATTCGTATCCCACTGTAACTGCTGTCACCAGAAGTGCATTCTAGGTTGGATCTCAGTCTCAGTGTAGTTTGTCAGAACATTGTTTTCAGCTGAAATAAACGCATTTTTGAAACCATTGGCATCCCATTGTAACTGCTATCACCAGAAGTGCATTGTAGGTTGGATCTCTGCCACAGTGTATAGAATTTGTCAAAACGTTGTTTTCAGCTGATATAAACGCGGTTTTGCAACCATTGGTATCCCACTGTAACTGCTGTCACCAGAAGTGCATTCTAGCTTGGATCTCAGTCTCAGTGTAGAGAGTTTGTCAGAACGTTGTTTTCAGCTGAAATAAACGCGTTTTTGCAACCTTTGGCATCCCATTGTAACTGCTATCACCAGAAGTGCATTCTGAGTCGGATCTCAGTCTCAGTGTAGAGAGTTTGTCAAATAGTTGTTTTCAGCTGATATAAACGCGGTTTTGCAACCATTGGCATCCCACTGTAACTGCTATCACCAGAAGTGCATTCTGAGTCGGATCTCAGTCTCAGTGTAGAGAGTTTGTCAAAACGTTGTTTTCAGCTGAAATAAAAGCATTTTTCCAACCATTGGCATCCCACTGTAACTGCTATCACCAGAAGTGCATTGTAGGTCACATCTTAGCCACAGTGTAGAGAGTTTCTCCAAACTTTGTTTTCAGCTGAAATAAACCCGTTTTTGCAACCATTGGAATCCCACTGTAACTGATATCTCCAGAAGTGCATTCTGAGCTGGATCTCAGACTCAGTTTATTTTGTGAAAACGTTGTTTTCAGCTGAAATAAACACGTTTTTGCAACCATTGGCATCCCTCTGTAACTGCTATCTCCAGAATTGCATTCTAGGTCGGATCTCAGCCACAGTGTAGAGAGTTTGTCCAAACTTTGTTTTCAGCTGAAATAAAAGCTTTTTTGCAACCATTGGCATCCCACTGTAACTCCTATCACCAGAAGTACATTCTGAGTCGGAACTCAGTTTCAGTGTAGAGAGTTTGTCAAATCGTTGTTTTCAGCTGAAATAAAAGCTTTTTTGCAACCATTGGCATCCCACTGTAACTGCTATCACCAGAAGTGCATTGTTGGTCAGATCTCAGCCACAGTGTATAGAGTTTGTCAAAACGTTGTTTTCAGCTGATATAAACGCGGTTTTGCAACCATTGGTATCCCACTGTAACTGCTATCACCAGAAGTGCATTCTGAGTCGGATCTCAGTCTCAGTGTAGAGAGTTTGTCAAATAGTTGTTTTCAGCTGATATAAACGCGGTTTTGCAACCATTGGTATCCCACTGTAACTGCTGTCACCAGAAGTGCATTCTAGGTTGGATCTCAGTCTCAGTGTAGAGAGTTTGTCAGAACGTTGTTTTCAGCTGAAATAAACGCGTTTTTGCAACCTTTGGCATCCCATTGTAACTGCTATCACCAGAAGTGCATTCTGAGTCGGATCTCAGTCTCAGTGTAGAGAGTTTGTCAAAACGTTGTTTTCAGCTGAAATAAAAGCATTTTTCCAACCATTGGCATCCCACTGTAACTGCTATCACCAGAAGTGCATTGTAGGTCAGATCTTAGCCACAGTGTAGAGAGTTTGTCAATACATTGTTTTCAGCTGAAATAAACGCGGTTTTGCAACCAATGGCATCCCACTGTAACTGCTATCACCAGAAGTGCATTCTAGGTCGGATCTCACCCACAGTGTAGAGAGTTTGTCAATACGTTGTTTTCAGCTGAAATAAAAGCTTTTTTGCAACCATTGGCATCCCACTGTAACTGGTATCACGAGAAGTGCATTCTGAGTAGGAACTCAGTTTCAGTGTAGAGAGTTTGTCAAATCGTTGTTTTCAGCTGAAATATAAGCTTTTTTGCAACCATTGGCATCCCACTGTAACTGCTTTCACCAGAAGTGCATTCTGAGTCAGATCTCAGTCTCAGTGTAGAGAGTTTGTCAAAACTTTGTTTTGAGCTGAAATAAACGCGTTTTTGCAACCATTGGCATCCCACTGTAACTGATATCACCAGAAGTGCATTCTAGGTCAGATCTCAGCCACAGTGTAGAGAGTTTCTCCAAACTTTGTTTTCAGCTGAAATAAACCCGTTTTTGCAACCATTGGAATCCCACTGTAACTGATATCTCCAGAAGTGCATTCTGAGCTGGATCTCAGACTCAGTTTATTTTGTGAAAACGTTGTTTTCAGCTGAAATAAACACGTTTTTGCAACCATTGGCATCCCACTGTAACTGCTATCTCCAGAAGTGCATTCTAGGTCGGATCTCAGCCACAGTGTAGAGAGTTTGTCAATACGTTGTTTTCAGCTGAAATAAAAGCTTTTTTGCAACCATTGGCATCCCACTGTAACTGCTATCACCAGAAGTACATTCTGAGTCGGAACTCAGTTTCAGTGTAGAGAGTTTGTCAAATCGTTGTTTACAGCAGAAATAAAAGCTTTTTTGCAACCATTGGCATCCCACTGTAACTGCTATCACCAGAAGTGCATTGTTGGTCAGATCTCAGCCACAGTGTAGAGAGTTTGTCAATACGTTGTTTTCAGCTGAAATAAACGTGTTTTTGCAACAATTGGCATCCCACTGTAACTGCTATCACCAGAAGTGCATTCTAAAATCGGATCTCAGTCTCAGTGTAGAGAGTTTGTCAAATAGTTGTTTTCAGCTGATATAAACGCGGTTTTGCAACCATTGGTATCCCACTGTAACTGCTGTCACCAGAAGTGCATTCTAGGTTGGATCTCAGTCTCAGTGTAGAGAGTTTGTCAGAACGTTGTTTTCAGCTGAAATAAACGCGTTTTTGCAACCTTTGGCATCCCACAGTAACTGCTATCACCAGAAATGCATTCTGAGTCGGATCTCAGTCTCAGTTTATAGAGTTTGTCAAAATGTTGTTTTCAGCTGATATAAACGCGGTTTTGCAACCATTGCTATCCCAGTGTAACTGCTATCACCAGAAGTGCATTCTGAGTCGGATCTCAGTCTCAGTGTAGAGAGTTTGTCAAAACGTTGTTTTCAGCTGAAATAAAAGCTTTTTTGCAACCATTGGTATACCACTGTAACTGCTATCACCAGAAGTGCATTCTGAGTCGGATCTCAGTCTCAGTGTAGAGAGTTTGTCAAAACGTTGTTTTCAGCTGAAATAAAAGCATTTTTCCAACCATTGGCATCCCACTGTAACTGCTATCACCAGAAGTGCATTGTAGGTCACATCTTAGCCACAGTGTAGAGAGTTTGTCAATACATTGTTTTCAGCTGAAATAAACGCGGTTTTGCAACCAATGGCATCCCACTGTAACTGCTATCACCAGAAGTGCATTCTAGGTCGGATCTCAGCCACAGTGTAGAGAGTTTGTCAATACGTTGTTTTCAGCTGAAATAAAAGCTTTTTTGCAACCATTGGCATCCCACTGTAACTGGTATCACGAGAAGTGCATTCTGAGTCGGAACTCAGTTTCAGTGTAGAGAGTTTGTCAAATCGTTGTTTTCAGCTGAAATATAAGCTTTTTTGCAACCATTGGCATCCCACTGTAACTGCTTTCACCAGAAGTGCATTCTGAGTCAGATCTCAGTCTCAGTGTAGAGAGTTTGTCAAAACTTTGTTTTGAGCTGAAATAAACGCGTTTTTGCAACCATTGGCATCCCACTGTAACTGATATCACCAGAAGTGCATTCTAGGTCGGATCTCAGCCACAGTGTAGAGAGTTTCTCCAAACTTTGTTTTCAGCTGAAATAAACCAGTTTTTGCAACCATTGGAATCCCACTGTAACTGATATCTCCAGAAGTGCATTCTGAGCTGGATCTCAGACTCAGTTTATTTTGTGAAAACGTTGTTTTCAGCTGAAATAAACACGTTTTTGCAACCATTGGCATCCCACTGTAACTGCTATCTCCAGAAGTGCATTCTAGGTCGGATCTCAGCCACAGTGTAGAGAGTTTGTCAATACGTTGTTTTCAGCTGAAATAAAAGCTTTTTTGCAACCATTGGCATCCCACTGTAACTGCTATCACCAGAAGTACATTCTGAGTCGGAACTCAGTTTCAGTGTAGAGAGTTTGTCAAATCGTTGTTTTCAGCTGAAATAAAAGCTTTTTTGCAACCATTGGCATCCCACTGTAACTGCTATCACCAGAAGTGCATTGTTGGTCAGATCTCAGCCACAGTGTAGAGAGTTTGTCAATACGTTGTTTTCAGCTGAAATAAACGTGTTTTTGCAACAATTGGCATCCCACTGTAACTGCTATCACCAGAAGTGCATTCTAAAATCGGATCTCAGTCTCAGTGTAGAGAGTTTGTCAAATAGTTGTTTTCAGCTGATATAAACGCGGTTTTGCAACCATTGGTATCCCACTGTAACTGCTGTCACCAGAAGTGCATTCTAGGTTGGATCTCAGTCTCAGTGTAGAGAGTTTGTCAGAACGTTGTTTTCAGCTGAAATAAACGCGTTTTTGCAACCTTTGGCATCCCACAGTAACTGCTATCACCAGAAATGCATTCTGAGTCGGATCTCAGTCTCAGTTTATAGAGTTTGTCAAAATGTTGTTTTCAGCTGAAATAAACACGTTTTTGCAACCATTGGCATCCCACTGTACCTGCTATCACCAGAAGTGCATTCTGAGTCGGATCTCAGTCTCAGTGTAGAGAGTTTATCAAGACGTTGTTTTCAGCTGAAATAAACGCTTTTTTGCAACCTTTGGCATCCCACTGTAAGTGCTATCACCAGAAGTGCATTCTGAGTCAGATCTCAGTCTCAGTTAATAGAGTTTGTCAAAACATTGTTTTTCAGTTGAAATAAACGCGTTTTTGCAACCATTGGAATCCCATTGTGACTGCTATCTCCAGAAGTGCATTCTGAGCTGGATCTCAGACTCAGTTTATTTTGTGAAAACGTTGATTTCAGCTGAAATTACGGCGTTTATGCAACCATTGGCATCCCACTGTAACTGCTATCACCAGAAGTGCATTCTGAGTCGGATCTCAGTCTCAGTGTAGAGAGTTTGTCCAAACTTTGTTTTCAGCTTAAATAAAAACATTTTTGCAACCATTGGCATCCCACTGTAACTGCTATCACCAGAAGTGCATGGTAGGTCGGATCTTAGCCACAGTGTAGAGAGTTTGTCAATACATTGTTTTCAGCTGAAATAAACGCATTTTTGCAACCATTGGCATCCCGTTGTAACTGCTATCACCAGAAGTGCATTGTAGGTCGGATCTCAGCCACAGTGTATAGAGTTTGTCAAAACGTTGTTTTCAGCTGATATAAACGCGGTTATGCAACCATTGCTATCCCAGAGTAACTGCTATCACCAGAAGTGCATTCTGAGTCGGATCTCAGTCTCAGTGTAGAGAGTTTGTCGAATCGTTGTTTTCAGCTGAAATAAAAGGTTTTTTGCAACCATTGGCATCCCACTGTAACTGCTATCACCAGAAGTGCATTCTGAGTCGGATCTCAGTCTCAGTGTAGAGAGTTTGTCAAAACGTTGTTTTCAGCTGAAATAAAAGCATTTTTCCAACCATTGTCATCCCACTGTAACTGCTATCACCAGAAGTGCATTGTAGGTCAGATCTTAGCCACAGTGTAGAGAGTTTGTCAATACATTGTTTTCAGCTGAAATAAACGCATTTTTGGAACCATTGGCATCCCATTCTAACTGCTATCACCAGAAGTGCATTGTAGGTCGGATCTCAGCCACAGTGTATAGAGTTTGTCAAAACGTTGTTTTCAGCTGAAAGAAAAGCATTTTTGCAACCATTGGCATCCCATTGTAACTGCTATCACCAGAAGTGCATTGTAGGTCGGATCTCAGCCACAGTGTATAGAGTTTGTCAAAACGTTGTTTGCAGCTGATATAAACGCGGTTTTGCAACCATTGGTATCCCACTGTAACTGCTATCACCAGAAGTGCATTCTGAGTCGGATCTCAGTCTCAGTGTAGAGAGTTTGTCAAATAGTTGTTTTCAGCTGATATAAACGCGGTTTTGCAACCATTCGTATCCCACTGTAACTGCTGTCACCAGAAGTGCATTCTAGGTTGGATCTCAGTCTCAGTGTAGAGAGTTTCTCAGAACGTTGTTTTCAGCTGAAATAAACGCGTTTCTGCAACCTTTGGCATCCCACTGTAACTGCTGTCACCAGAGGTGCATTCTAGGTTGGATCTCAGTCTCAGTGTAGTTTGTCAGAACATTGTTTTCAGCTGAAATAAACATGTTTTTGCAACCTTTGGCATCCCACGGTAACTGCTATCACCAGAAGTGCATTGTAGGTCAGATCTTAGCCACAGTGTAGAGAGTTTGTCAATACATTATTTTCAGCTGAAATAAACGCATTTTTGGAACCATTGGCATCCCATTCTAACTGCTATCACCAGAAGTGCATTGTAGGTTGGATCTCAGCCACAGTGTATAGAGTTTGTCAAAACGTTGTTTTCAGCTGATATAAACGCGGTTTTGCAACCATTGGTATCCCACTGTAACTGCTATCACCAGAAGTGCATTCTGAGTCGGATCTCAGTCTCAGTGTAGAGAGTTTGTCAAATAGTTGTTTTCAGCTGAAATAAAAGCATTTTTGCAACCATTGGCATCCCATTGTAACTGCTATCACCAGAAGTGCATTGTAGGTCGGATCTCAGCCACAGTGTATAGAGTTTGTCAAAACGTTGTTTGAAGCTGATATAAACGCGGTTTTGCAACCATTGGTATCCGACTGTAACTGCTATCACCAGAAGTGCATTCTGAGTCGGATCTCAGTCTCAGTGTAGAGAGTTTGTCAAATAGTTGTTTTCAGCTGATATAAACGCGGTTTTGCAACCATTCGTATCCCACTGTAACTGCTGTCACCAGAAGTGCATTCTAGGTTGGATCTCAGTCTCAGTGTAGAGAGTTTCTCAAAACGTTGTTTTCAGCTGAAATAAACGCGTTTTTGCAACCTTTGGCATCCCACTGTAACTGCTGTCACCAGAGGTGCATTCTAGGTTGGATCTCAGTCTCAGTGTAGTTTGTCAGAACGTTGTTTTCAGCTGAAATAAACATGTTTTTGCAACCTTTGGCATCCCACTGTAACTGCTGTCACCAGAAGTGCATTCTTAGTCGGATCTCAGCCACAGTGTAGAGAGTTTGTCAAAACGTTGTTTTCAGCTGATATAAACGTGGTTTTGCAACCATTGGTATCCCACTGTAACTGCTATCACCAGAAGTGCATTCTGAGTCGGATCTCAGACTCAGTTTATAGAGTTTGTCAAAATGTTGTCTTTATCTAAAATAAACACGTTTTTGCAACCATTGGAATTCCACTGTAACTGCTATCTCCAAATGTGCATTCTGAGCTGGATCTCAGACTCAGTTTATTTTGTCAAAACGTTGTTTTTAGCTGATATAAACGCGGTTTTGCAATCATTGGTATCCCACTGTAACTGCTATCACCAGAAGTGCATTCTGAGTCGGATCTCAGTCTCAGTGTAGAGAGTTTGTCAAATAGTTGTTTCCAGCTGAAATAAAAGCATTTTTGCATCCATTGGCATCCCACTGTAACTGCTATCACAAGAAGTGCATTCTGAGTCGGATCTCAGTTTCAGTGTAGAGAGTTTGTCATATCGTTGTTTTCAGCTAAAATAAACACGTTTTTGCAACCATTGGAATCCCACTGTAACTGCTATCTCCAGAAGTGCATTCTGAGTCGGATCTCAGTCTTTGTGTAGAGAGTTTGTCAAATCGTTGTTTTCAGCTGAAATAAAAGCTTTTTTGCAACCATTGGCATCCCACTGTAACTGCTATCACCAGAAGTGCATTCTGAGTCGGATCTCAGTCTCAGTGTAGAGTTTGTCAAAACGTTGTTTTCAGCTGAAATAAATGCATTTTTGCAACCATTGGTATCCCACTGTAACTGCTATCACCAGAAGTGCATTCTGAGTCGGATCTCAGTCTCAGTGTAGAGAGTTTGTCAAACTGTTGTTTTCAGCTGAAATAAAAGCGTTTTTGGAACCATTGCCATCCCACTGTAACTGCTGTCACCAGAAGTGCATTCTAGGTTGGATCTCAGTCTCAGTGTAGAGAGTTTGTCAGAACGTTGTTTTCAGCTTAAATAAATGTGTTTTTGCAACCTTTGGCATCCCACGGTAACTGCTATCACCAGAAATGCATTCTGATTCGGATCTCAGCATCAGTTTATAGAGTTTGTCAAAATGTTGTTTTTAGCTGAAATAAAAGCTTATTTGCAACCATTGGCATCCCACTGTAACTTCTATCACCAGAAGTGCATTCTGAGTCGGATCTCAGTCTCAGTGTAGAGAGTTTGTCAAAACGTTGTTTTCAGCTGAAATAAAAGCATTTTTCCAACCATTGTCATCCCACTGTAACTGCTATCACCAGAAGTGCATTGTAGGTCAGATCTTAGCCACAGTGTAGAGAGTTTGTCAATACATTGTTTTCAGCTGAAATAAACGCATTTTTGGAACCATTGGCATCCCATTCTAACTGCTATCACCAGAAGTGCATTGTAGGTCGGATCTCAGCCACAGTGTATAGAGTTTGTCAAAACGTTGTTTTCAGCTGAAAGAAAAGCATTTTTGCAACCATTGGCATCCCATTGTAACTGCTATCACCAGAAGTGCATTGTAGGTCGGATCTCAGCCACAGTGTATAGAGTTTGTCAAAACGTTGTTTGCAGCTGATATAAACGCGGTTTTGCAACCATTGGTATCCCACTGTAACTGCTATCACCAGAAGTGCATTCTGAGTCGGATCTCAGTCTCAGTGTAGAGAGTTTGTCAAATAGTTGTTTTCAGCTGATATAAACGCGGTTTTGCAACCATTCGTATCCCACTGTAACTGCTGTCACCAGAAGTGCATTCTAGGTTGGATCTCAGTCTCAGTGTAGAGAGTTTCTCAGAACGTTGTTTTCAGCTGAAATAAACGCGTTTCTGCAACCTTTGGCATCCCACTGTAACTGCTGTCACCAGAGGTGCATTCTAGGTTGGATCTCAGTCTCAGTGTAGTTTGTCAGAACATTGTTTTCAGCTGAAATAAACATGTTTTTGCAACCTTTGGCATCCCACGGTAACTGCTATCACCAGAAGTGCATTGTAGGTCAGATCTTAGCCACAGTGTAGAGAGTTTGTCAATACATTATTTTCAGCTGAAATAAACGCATTTTTGGAACCATTGGCATCCCATTCTAACTGCTATCACCAGAAGTGCATTGTGGGTTGGATCTCAGCCACAGTGTATAGAGTTTGTCAAAACGTTGTTTTCAGCTGATATAAACGCGGTTTTGCAACCATTGGTATCCCACTGTAACTGCTATCACCAGAAGTGCATTCTGAGTCGGATCTCAGTCTCAGTGTAGAGAGTTTGTCAAATAGTTGTTTTCAGCTGAAATAAAAGCATTTTTGCAACCATTGGCATCCCATTGTAACTGCTATCACCAGAAGTGCATTGTAGGTCGGATCTCAGCCACAGTGTATAGAGTTTGTCAAAACGTTGTTTGCAGCTGATATAAACGCGGTTTTGCAACCATTGGTATCCGACTGTAACTGCTATCACCAGAAGTGCATTCTGAGTCGGATCTCAGTCTCAGTGTAGAGAGTTTGTCAAATAGTTGTTTTCAGCTGATATAAACGCGGTTTTGCAACCATTCGTATCCCACTGTAACTGCTGTCACCAGAAGTGCATTCTAGGTTGGATCTCAGTCTCAGTGTAGAGAGTTTCTCAAAACGTTGTTTTCAGCTGAAATAAACGCGTTTTTGCAACCTTTGGCATCCCACTGTAACTGCTGTCACCAGAGGTGCATTCTAGGTTGGATCTCAGTCTCAGTGTAGTTTGTCAGAACGTTGTTTTCAGCTGAAATAAACATGTTTTTGCAACCTTTGGCATCCCACTGTAACTGCTGTCACCAGAAGTGCATTCTTAGTCGGATCTCAGCCACAGTGTAGAGAGTTTGTCAAAACGTTGTTTTCAGCTGATATAAACGTGGTTTTGCAACCATTGGTATCCCACTGTAACTGCTATCACCAGAAGTGCATTCTGAGTCGGATCTCAGACTCAGTTTATAGAGTTTGTCAAAATGTTGTCTTTATCTAAAATAAACACGTTTTTGCAACCATTGGAATTCCACTGTAACTGCTATCTCCAAATGTGCATTCTGAGCTGGATCTCAGACTCAGTTTATTTTGTCAAAACGTTGTTTTCAGCTGATATAAACGCGGTTTTGCAATCATTGGTATCCCACTGTAACTGCTATCACCAGAAGTGCATTCTGAGTCGGATCTCAGTCTCAGTGTAGAGAGTTTGTCAAATAGTTGTTTCCAGCTGAAATAAAAGCATTTTTGCATCCATTGGCATCCCACTGTAACTGCTATCACAAGAAGTGCATTCTGAGTCGGATCTCAGTTTCAGTGTAGAGAGTTTGTCATATCGTTGTTTTCAGCTAAAATAAACACGTTTTTGCAACCATTGGAATCCCACTGTAACTGCTATCTCCAGAAGTGCATTCTGAGTCGGATCTCAGTCTTTGTGTAGAGAGTTTGTCAAATCGTTGTTTTCAGCTGAAATAAAAGCTTTTTTGCAACCATTGGCATCCCACTGTAACTGCTATCACCAGAAGTGCATTCTGAGTCGGATCTCAGTCTCAGTGTAGAGTTTGTCAAAACGTTGTTTTCAGCTGAAATAAATGCATTTTTGCAACCATTGGTATCCCACTGTAACTGCTATCACCAGAAGTGCATTCTGAGTCGGATCTCAGTCTCAGTGTAGAGAGTTTGTCAAAACGTTGTTTTCAGCTGAAATAAACGCATTTTTGGAACCATTGGCATCCCATTGTAACTGCTATCACCAGAAGTGCATTGTAGGTCGGATCTCAGCCACAGTGTATAGAGTTTGTCAAACTGTTGTTTTCAGCTGAAATAAAAGCGTTTTTGGAACCATTGCCATCCCACTGTAACTGCTGTCACCAGAAGTGCATTCTAGGTTGGATCTCAGTCTCAGTGTAGAGAGTTTGTCAGAACGTTGTTTTCAGCTTAAATAAATGTGTTTTTGCAACCTTTGGCATCCCACGGTAACTGCTATCACCAGAAATGCATTCTGATTCGGATCTCAGCATCAGTTTATAGAGTTTGTCAAAATGTTGTTTTTAGCTGAAATAAAAGCTTATTTGCAACCATTGGCATCCCACTGTAACTTCTATCACCAGAAGTGCATTCTGAGTCGGATCTCAGTCTCAGTGTAGAGAGTTTGTCAAAACGTTGTTTTCAGCTGAAATAAACGCATTTTTGGAACCATTGGCATCCCATTGTAACTGCTATCACCAGAAGTGCATTGTAGGTCGGATCTCAGCCACAGTGTATAGAGTTTGTCAAAACGTTGTTTTCAGCTGAAATAAAAGCTTTTTTGCAACCATTGGCATCCCACTGTAACTGCTATCACCAGAAGTGCATTCTAGGTCGGATCTCAGCCACAGTGTAGAGAGTTTGTTAATACGTTGTTTTCAACTGAAATAAACGCATTTTTGCAACCATTGGCATCCCACTGTAAGTGCTGTCAACAGAAGTGCATTCTTAGTCGGATCTCAGTCTCAGTGTAGAGAGTTTGTCAAATCGTTGTTTTCAGCTAAAATAAAAGCGTTTTTGCAACCATTGGCATCCCATTGTAACTGCTTTCACCAGAAGTGCATTCTGAGTCGTATCTCTGCCACAGTGTAGAGAGTTGGTCAAAACATTGTTTTCAGCTGAAATAAATGCATTTTTGCAACCATTGGCATCCTACTGTAACTGCTATCACCAGAAGTGCATTGTAGGTCGGATCTTAGCCACAGTGTACGGAGTTTGTCAAAACGTTGTTTTCAGCTGAAATAAACGCATTTTTGAAACCGTCGGCATCCCTCTGTAACTGCTATCACCAGAAGTGCATTCTAAGTCGGATCTCAGTTTCAGTGTAGAGATTACGTCAAATCGTTGTTTTCAGCTGAAATAAAAGCTTTTTTGCAACCATTGGCATCCCACTGTAACTGCTATCACCAGAAGTGCATTCTGAGTCGGATCTCTGCCACAGTGTAGAGAGTTGGTCAAAACGTTGTTTTCAGCAGAAATAAATGCTTTTTTGCAACCTTTGGCATCCCACTATAACTGCTATCACCAGAAGTGCATTCTGAGTCGGATCTCAGTCTCAGTTTATAGAGTTTGTCAAAACGTTGTTTTCAGCTGAAATAAACGCGTTTTTGCAACCATTGGCATCCCACTGTAACTGCTATCACCAGAAGTACATTCTAGGTCGGATCTCAACCACAGTGTAGTGAGTTTGTCAATACGTTGTTTTCAGCTGAAATAAAAGCTTTCTTGCAACCATCGGCATCCCTCTGTAACTGCTATCACCAGAAGTGCATTCTGAGTCAGATCTCAGTTTCAGTGTAGAGAGTTTGTCAATACATTGTTTTCAGCTGAAATAAACGCATTTTTGCAACCATTGGCATCCCACTGTAACTGCTATCACCAGAAGTGCATTCTGAGTCGGATCTCAGTCTCAGTGTAGAGAGTTTGTCAAGTTGTTGTTTTCAGCTTAAATAAAAGCGTTTTTGCAACCAATGGCATCCCACTGTAACTGCTATCACCAGAAGTGCATTCTGAGTCGGATCTCAGCCACAGTGTAGAGAGTTTGTCAAATCGTTGTTTTCAGCTGAAATAAAAGCTTTTTTGCAACCATTGGCATCCCACTGTAACTGCTATCACCAGAAGTGCATTCTGAGTCGGATCTCATTCTCAGTGTAGAGAGTTTATCAAATCGTTGTTTTCAGCTGAAATAAAAGCTTTTTTGCAACAATTGGCATCCCATTGTAACTGCTATCACCAGAAGTGCATTCTGAGTCGGATCTCAGTCTCAGTGTAGAGAGTTTGTCAAAACGTTGTTTTCAGCTGAAATAAATGCATTTTTGCAACCATTGGCATCCTACTGTAACTGCTATCACCAGAAGTGCATTGTAGGTCGGATCTTAGCCACAGTGTAGGGAGTTTGTCAATACGTTGTTTTTAGCTGAAATAAACGTGTTTTTGCAACCATTGGCATCCCACTGTACCTCCTATCACCAGAAGTGCATTCTGAGTCGGATCTCACTCTTTGTGTAGAGAGTTTGTCAAAGCGTTGTTTTTAGCTGAAATAAACTTATTTTTGGAACCATTGGCATCCCACT
Organism: Atractosteus spatula; assembly: GCF_055471065.1. Lineage (NCBI taxonomy): Eukaryota > Metazoa > Chordata > Actinopteri > Semionotiformes > Lepisosteidae > Atractosteus > Atractosteus spatula. The sequence continues at coordinate 35,876,226 of NC_142711.1, read as the reverse complement.
GTAACTGCTATCACCAGAAGTGCATTCTGAGTCGGTTCTAAGTCTCAGTGTAGAGAGTTTTCAAATAGTTGTTTTCAGCTGAAATAAAAGCATTTTTGCAACCATTGGCATCCCATTGTAACTGCTATCACCAGAAGTGCATTGTAGGTCGGATCTCAGCCACAGTGTATAGAGTTTGTCAAAACGTTGTTTGCAGCTGATATAAACGCGGTTTTGCAACCATTGGTATCCCACTGTAACTGCTATCACCAGAAGTGCATTCTGAGTCGGATCTCAGTCTCAGTGTAGAGAGTTTGTCAAATAGTTGTTTTCAGCTGATATAAACGCGGTTTTGCAACCATTGGTATCCCTCTCTAACTGCTGTCACCAGAAGTGCATTCTAGGTTGGATCTCAGTCTCAGTGTAGAGAGTTTCTCAGAACGTTGTTTTCAGCTGAAATAAACTCGTTTTTGCAACCTTTGGCATCCCACTGTAACTGCTGTCACCAGAGGTGCATTCTGAGCTGGATCTCAGTCTCAGTGTAGTTTGTCAGAACGTTGTTTTCAGCTGAAATAAACATGTTTTTGCAACCTTTGGCATCCCACTGTAACTGCTGTCACCAGAAGTGCATTCTTAGTCGGATCTCAGCCACAGTGTAGAGAGTTTGTCAAAACGTTGTTTTCAGCTGATATAAACGTGGTTTTGCAACCATTGGTATCCCACTGTAACTGCTATCACCAGAAGTGCATTCTGAGTCGGATCTCAGACTCAGTTTATAGAGTTTGTCAAAATGTTGTTTTTATCTAAAATAAACACGTTTTTGCAACCATTGGAATCCCACTGTAACTGCTATCTCCAAATGTGCATTCTGAGCTGGAACTCAGACTCAGTTTATTTTGTCAAAACGTTGTTTTCAGCTGATATAAACGCAGTTTTGCAATCATTGGTATCCCACTGTAACTGCTACCACCAGAAGTGCATTCTGAGTCGGATCTCAGTCTCAGTGTAGAGAGTTTGTCAAATAGTTGTTTCCAGCTGAAATAAAAGCATTTTTGCAACCATTGGCATCCCACTGTAACTGCTATTACCAGAAGTGCATTCTGAGTCGGATCTCAGTTTCAGTGTAGAGAGTTTGTCATATCGTTGTTTTCAGCTAAAATAAACACGTTTTTGCAACCATTGGAATCCCACTGTAACTGCTATCTCCAGAAGTGCATTCTGAGTCGGATCTCAGTCTTTGTGTAGAGAGTTTGTCAAATCGTTGTTTTCAGCTAAAATAAAAGCGTTTTTGCAACCATTGGCATCCCACGGTAACTGCTGTCACCAGAAATGCATTCTGATTCGGATCTCAGCATCAGTTTATAGAGTTTGTCAAAATGTTGTTTTTAGCTGAAATAAAAGCTTATTTGCAACCATTGGCATCCCACTGTAACTTCTATCACCAGAAGTGCATTCTGAGTCGGATCTCAGTCTCAGTGTAGAGAGTTTGTCAAAACGTTGTTTTCAGCTGAAATAAACGCATTTTTGGAACCATTGGCATCCCATTGTAGCTGCTATCACCAGAAGTGCATTGTAGGTCGGATCTCAGCCACAGTGTATAGAGTTTGTCAAAACGTTGTTTTCAGCTGAAATAAAAGCTTTTTTGCAACCATTGGCATCCCACTGTAACTGCTATCACCAGAAGTGCATTCTGAGTCGTATCTCTGCCACAGTGTAGAGAGTTGGTCAAAACGTTGTTTTCAGCTGAAATAAATGCATTTTTGCAACCATTGGCATCCTACTGTAACTGCTATCACCAGAAGTGCATTGTAGGTCGGATCTTAGCCACAGTGTACAGAGTTTGTCAAAACGTTGTTTTCAGCTGAAATAAACGCATTTTTGAAACCGTCGGCATCCCTCTGTAACTGCTATCACCAGAAGTGCATTCTAAGTCGGATCTCAGTTTCAGTGTAGAGAGTTTGTCAAATCGTTGTTTTCAGCTGAAATAAAAGCTTTTTTGCAACCATTGGCATCCCACTGTAACTGCTATCACCAGAAGTGCATTCTGAGTCGGATCTCAGTCTCAGTGTAGAGTTTGTCAAAACGTTGTTTTCAGCTGAAATAAACGCATTTTTGCAACCATTGGCATCCCACTGTAACTGCTATCACCAGAAGTGCATTCTGAGTCGGATCTCAGTCTCAGTGTAGAGATTTTGTCAAATAGTTGTTTTCAGCTGAAATAAAAGCATTTTTGCAACCTTTGGAATCCCACTGTAACTGCTATCACCAGAAGTGTATTGTAGGTCGGATCTAAGCCACAGTGTAGAGAGATTGTCAAAACGTTGTTTTCAGCTGATATAAACGCGGTTTTGCAACCATTGGTATCCCACTGTAACTGCTATCACCAGAAGTGCATTCTGAGTCGGATCTCAGTCTCAGTGTAGAGAGTTTGTCAAATTGTTGTTTTCAGCTGAAATAAAAGCGTTTTTGCAACCATTGGCATCCCACTGTAACTGCTGTCATCAGAAGTGCATTCTAGGTTGGATCTCAGTCTCAGTGTAGAGAGTTTGTCAGAACGTTGTTTTCAGCTTAAATAAATGTGTTTTTGCAACCTTTGGCATCCCACGGTAACTGCTATCACCAGAAATGCATTCTGATTCGGATCTCAGCATCAGTTTATAGAGTTTGTCAAAATGTTGTTTTTAGCTGAAATAAAAGCTTATTTGCAACCATTGGCATCCCACTGTAACTTCTATCACCAGAAGTGCATTCTGAGTCGGATCTCAGTCTCAGTGTAGAGAGTTTGTCAAAACGTTGTTTTCAGCTGAAATAAACGCATTTTTGGAACCATTGGCATCCCATTGTAACTGCTATCACCAGAAGTGCATTGTAGGTCGGATCTCAGCCACAGTGTATAGAGTTTGTCAAAACGTTGTTTTCAGCTGAAATAAAAGCTTTTTTGCAACTATTGGCATCCCACTGTAACTGCTATCACCAGAAGTGCATTCTAGGTCGGATCTCAGCCACAGTGTAGAGAGTTTGTTAATACGTTGTTTTCAACTGAAATAAACGCATTTTTGCAACCATTGGCATCCCACTATAAGTGCTGTCAACAGAAGTGCATTCTTAGTCGGATCTCAGTCTCAGTGTAGAGAGTTTGTCAAATCGTTGTTTTCAGCTAAAATAAAAGCGTTTTTGCAACCATTGGCATCCCATTGTAACTGCTTTCACCAGAAGTGCATTCTGAGTCGTATCTCTGCCACAGTGTAGAGAGTTGGTCAAAACGTTGTTTTCAGCTGAAATAAATGCATTTTTGCAACCATTGGCATCCTACTGTAACTGCTATCACCAGAAGTGCATTGTAGGTCGGATCTTAGCCACAGTGTACGGAGTTTGTCAAAACGTTGTTTTCAGCTGAAATAAACGCATTTTTGAAACCGTCGGCATCCCTCTGTAACTGCTATCACCAGAAGTGCATTCTAAGTCGGAACTCAGTTTCAGTGTAGAGAGTTTGTCAAATCGTTGTTTTCAGCTGAAATAAAAGCTATTTTGCAACCATTGGCATCCCACTGTAACTGCTATCACCAGAAATGCATTCTGAGTCTGATCTCAGTCTCAGTGTAGAGTTTGTCAAAACGTTGTTTTCAGCTGAAATAAAAGCATTTTTGCAACCTTTGGAATCCCACTGTAACTGCTATCACCAGAAGTGTATTGTAGGTCGGATCTAAGCCACAGTGTAGAGAGTTTGTCAAAACGTTGTTTTCAGCTGATATAAACGCGGTTTTGCAACCATTGGTATCCCACTGTAACTGCTATTACCAGAAGTGCATTCTGAGTCGGATCTCAGTCTCAGTGTAGAGAGTTTGTCAAATTGTTGTTTTCAGCTGAAATAAAAGCGTTTTTGCAACCATTGGCATCCCACTGTAACTGCTGTCACCAGAAGTGCATTCTAGGTTGGATCTCAGTCTCAGTGTAGAGAGTTTGTCAGAACGTTGTTTTCAGCTGAAATAAATGTGTTTTTGCAACCTTTGGCATCCCACGGTAACTGCTATCACCAGAAATGCATTCTGATTCGGATCTCAGACTCAGTTTATAGAGTTTCTCAAAATGTTGTTTTTAGCTGAAATAAACGCGTTTTTGCAACCATTGGCATCCCACTGTAACTGCTGTCAACAGAAGTGCATTCTTAGTCGGATCTCTGTCTCAGTGTAGAGAGTTTGTCAATACGTTGTTTTCAACTGAAATAAACGCATTTTTGCAACCATTGGCATCCCACTATAAGTGCTATCACCAGAAGTGCATTCTGTATCGGATCTCAGTCTCAGTGTAGAGAGTTTGTCAAATCGTTGTTTTCAACTAAAATAAAAGCGTTTTTGCAACCATTGGCATCCCACTGTAACTGCTTTCACCAGAAGTGCATTCTGAGTCGGATCTCTGCCACAGTGTAGAGAGTTGGTCAAAACGTTGTTTTCAGCAGAAATAAATGCTGTTTTGCAACCTTTGGCATCCCACTATACCTGCTATCACCAGAAGTGCATTCTGAGTCGGATCTCAGTCTCAGTTTATAGAGTTTGTCAAAACGTTGTTTTCAGCTGAAATAAACGCGTTTTTGCAACCATTGGCATCCCACTGTAACTGCTATCACCAGAAGTACATTATAGGTCGGATCTCAAACACAGTGTAGTGAGTTTGTCAATACGTTGTTTTCAGCTGAAATAAAAGCTTTCTTGCAACCATCAGCATCCCTCTGTAACTGCTATCACCAGAAGTGCATTCTGAGTCAGATCTCAGTTTCAGTGTAGAGAGTTTGTCAATACATTGTTTTCAGCTGAAATAAACATGTTTTTGCAACCATTGGCATCCCACTGTAACTGCTATCACCAGAAGTGCATTCTGAGTCGGATCTCAGTCTTTGTGTAGAGAGTTTGTCAAAACGTTGTTTTCAGCTGAAATAAACGCATTTTTGCAACCATTGGCATCCCACTGTAACTGCTATCACCAGAAGTGCATTCTGAGTCGGATCTCAGTCTCAGTGTAGAGAGTTTGTCAAGTCGTTGTTTTCAGCTTAAATAAAAGCGTTTTTGCAACCAATGGCATCCCACTGTAACTGCTATCACCAGAAGTGCATTCTGAGTCGGATCTCAGCCACAGTGTAGAGAGTTTGTCAATACGTTGTTTTCAGCTGAATTAAAAGCTTTCTTGCAACCATCGGCATCCCTCTGTAACTGCTATCACCAGAAGTGCATTCTGAGTCAGATCTCAGTTTCAGTGTAGAGAGTTTATCAAATCGTTGTTTTTAGCTGAAATAAAAGCTTTTTTGCAACCATTGGCATCCCACTGTACCTCCTATCACCAGAAGTGCATTCTGAGTCGGATCTCACTCTTTGTGTAGAGAGTTTGTCAAAGCGTTGTTTTTAGCTGAAATAAACATATTTTTGGAACCATTGGCATCCCACTGTAACTGCTATCACCAGAAGTGCATTCTGAGTCGGATCTCAGTCTTTGTGTAGAGAGTTTGTCAAAACGTTGTTTTCAGCTGAAATAAACGCAATTTTGCAACCATTGGCATCCCACTGTAACTGCTATCACCAGAAGTGCATTCTGAGTCGGATCTCAGTCTCATTGTAGAGAGTTTGTCAAATAGTTGTTTTCAGCTGAAATAAATGCATTTTTGCAACCATTGGTATCCCACTAACTTCTATCACTAGAAGTGCATTCTGATTCGGATCTCAGACTCAGTTTATAGAGTTTGTCAAAACGTTGTTTTCAGCTGAAATAAACGCATTTTTGAAACCGTCGGCATCCCTCTGTAACTGCTATCACCAGAAGTGCATTCTGAGTCAGATCTCAGTTTCAGTGTAGAGAGTTTATCAAATCGTTGTTTTTAGCTGAAATAAAAGCTTTTTTGCAACCATTGGCATCCCACTGTAACTGCTATCACCAGAAGTGCATTCTGAGTCGGATCTCAGTCTCAGTGTAGAGAGTTTGTCAAAACGTTGTTTTCAGCTGAAATAACTGCATTTTTGCAACCATTGGCATCCTACTGTAACTGCTATCACCAGAAGTGCATTGTAGGTCGGATCTTAGCCACAGTGTAGGGAGTTTGTCAATACGCTGTTTTTAGCTGAAATAAACGTGTTTTTGCAACCATTGGCATCCCACTGTACCTCCTATCACCAGAACTGCATTCTGAGTCGGATCTCACTCTTTGTGTAGAGTTTGTCAAAGCGTTGTTTTTAGCTGAAATAAACGTGTTTTTGCAACCATTGGCATCCCACTGTACCTCCTATCACCAGAACTGCATTCTGAGTCGGATCTCACTCTTTGTGTAGAGAGTTTGTCAAAACGTTGTTTTCAGCTGAAATAAACGCATTTTTGAAACCGTCGGCATCCCTCTGTAACTGCTATCACCAGAAGTGCATTCTGAGTCAGATCTCAGTTTCAGTGTAGAGAGTTTATCAAATCGTTGTTTTTAGCTGAAATAAAAGCTTTTTTGCAACCATTGGCATCCCACTGTAACTGCTATCACCAGAAGTGCATTCTGAGTCGGATCTCAGTCTCAGTGTAGAGAGTTTGTCAAAACGTTGTTTTCAGCTGAAATAACTGCATTTTTGCAACCATTGGCATCCTACTGTAACTGCTATCACCAGAAGTGCATTGTAGGTCGGATCTTAGCCACAGTGTAGGGAGTTTGTCAATACGCTGTTTTTAGCTGAAATAAACGTGTTTTTGCAACCATTGGCATCCCACTGTACCTCCTATCACCAGAACTGTATTCTGAGTCGGATCTCACTCTTTGTGTAGAGAGTTTGTCAAAGCGTTGTTTTTAGCTGAAATAAACTTTTTTTTGGAACCATTGGCATCCCACTGGAACTGCTATCACCAGAAGTGCATTCTGAGTCGGATCTCAGTCTCAGTGTAGAGAGTTTGTCAAATAGTTGTTTTCAGCTGAAATAAATGCATTTTTGCAACCATTGGTATCCCACTGTAACTTCTATCACTAGAAGTGCATTCTGATTCGGATCTCAGACTCAGTTTATAGAGTTTGTCAAAACGTTGTTTTCAGCTGAAATAAACGCATTTTTGAAACCGTCGGCATCCCTCTGTAACTGCTATCACCAGAAGTGCATTCTAAGTCGGATCTCAGTTTCAGTGTAGAGATTTTGTCAAATCGTTGTTTTCAGCTGAAATAAAAGCTTTTTTGCAACCATTGGCATCCCATTGTAACTGCTATCACCAGAAGTGCATTGTTGGTTTGATCTCAGCCACAGTGTAGAGAGTTTGTCAATACATTGTTTTCAGCTGAAATAAATGCATTTTTGCAACCATTGGCATCCCATTGTAACTGCTATCACCAGAAGTGCATTGTAGGTCGGATCTCAGCCACAGTGTATAGAGTTTGTCAATACATTGTTTTCACCTGATATAAACGTGATTTTGCAACCATTGCTGTCCCACTGTAACTGATATCACCAGAAGTGCATTCTGAGTCGGATCTCAGTCTCAGTGTAGAGAGTTTGTCGAATCGTTGTTTTCAGCTGAAATAACAGCTTTTTTGCAACCATTGGCATCCCACTGTAACTGCTATAACCAGAAGTGCATTCTGAGTCGAATCTCAGTCTCAGTGTAGAGAGTTTGTCACAACGTTGTTTTCAGCTGAAATAAAAGCATTTTTCCAACCATTGGCATCCCACTGTAACTGCTATCACCAGAAGTGCATTGTGGGTCGGATCTTAGCCACAGTGTAGAGAGTTTGTCAATACATTGTTTTCAGCTGAAATAAACGCATTTTTGGAACCATTGGCATCCCATTGTAACTGCTATCACCAGAAGTACATTGGAGGTCGGATCTCAGCCACAGTGTGTAGAGTTTGTCAAAACGTTGTTTTCAGCTGATATAAACGCGGTTTTGCAACAATTGGTATCCCACTGTAACTGCTATCACCAGAAGTGCATTCTGAGTCGGATCTCAGTCTCAGTGTAGAGAGTTTGTCAAAATTGTTGTTTTCAGCTGAAATAAAAGCGTTTTGGAACCATTGGCATCCCACTGTAACTGCTGTCACCAGAAGTGCATTCTAGGTTGGATCTCAGTCTCAGTGTAGAGAGTTTGTCAGAACGTTGTTTTCAGCTTAAATAAATGTGTTTTTGCAACCTTTGCCATCCCACGGTAACTGCTATCACCAGAAATGCATTCTGATTCGGATCTCAGCATCAGTTTATAGAGTTTGTCAAAATGTTGTTTTTAGCTGAAATAAAAGCTTATTTGCAACCATTGGCATCCCACTGTAACTTCTATCACCAGAAGTGCATTCTGAGTCGGATCTCAGTCTCAGTGTAGAGAGTTTGTCAAAACGTTGTTTTCAGCTGAAATAAACGCATTTTTGGAACCATTGGCATCCCATTGTAACTGCTATCACCAGAAGTGCATTGTAGGTCGGATCTCAGCCACAGTGTATAGAGTTTGTCAAAACGTTGTTTTCAGCTGAAATAAAAGCTTTTTTGCAACCATTGGCATCCCACTGTAACTGCTATCACCAGAAGTGCATTCTAGGTCGGATCTCAGCCACAGTGTAGAGAGTTTGTTAATACGTTGTTTTCAACTGAAATAAACGCATTTTTGCAACCATTGGCATCCCACTATAAGTGCTGTCAACAGAAGTGCATTCTTAGTCGGATCTCAGTCTCAGTGTAGAGAGTTTGTCAAATCGTTGTTTTCAGCTAAAATAAAAGCGTTTTTGCAACCATTGGCATCCCATTGTAACTGCTTTCACCAAAAGTGCATTCTGAGTCGTATCTCTGCCACAGTGTAGAGAGTTGGTCAAAACGTTGTTTTCAGCTGAAATAAATGCATTTTTGCAACCATTGGCATCCTACTGTAACTGCTATCACCAGAAGTGCATTGTAGGTCGGATCTTAGCCACAGTGTACGGAGTTTGTCAAAACGTTGTTTTCAGCTGAAATAAACGCATTTTTGAAACCGTCGGCATCCCTCTGTAACTGCTATCACCAGAAGTGCATTCTAAGTCGGATCTCAGTTTCAGTGTAGAGAGTTTGTCAAATCGTTGTTTTCAGCTGAAATAAAAGCTTTTTTGCAACCATTGGCATCCCACTGTAACTGCTATCACCAGAAGTGCATTCTGAGTTGGATCTCAGTCTCAGTGTAGAGATTTTGTCAAATAGTTGTTTTCAGCTGAAATAAAAGTATTTTTGCAACCTTTGGAATCCCACTGTAACTGCTATCACCAGAAGTGTATTGTAGGTCGGATCTAAGCCACAGTGTAGAGAGTTTGTCAAAACGTTGTTTTCAGCTGATATAAACGCGGTTTTGCAACCATTGGTATCCCATTGTAACTGCTATCACCAGAAGTGCATTCTGAGTCGGATCTCAGTCTCAGTGTAGAGAGTTTGTCAAATTGTTGTTTTCAGCTGAAATAAAAGCGTTTTTGCAACCAATGGCATCCCACTGTAACTGCTGTCACCAGAAGTGCATTCTAGGTTGGATCTCAGTCTCAGTGTAGAGAGTTTGTCAGAACGTTGTTTTAAGCTTAAATAAATGTGTTTTTGCAACCTTTGGCATCCCACGGTAACTGCTATCACCAGAAATGCATTCTGATTCGGATCTCAGCATCAGTTTATAGAGTTTGTCAAAATGTTGTTTTTAGCTGAAATAAAAGCTTATTTGCAACCATTGGCATCCCACTGTAAGTGCTGTCAACAGAAGTGCATTCTTAGTCGGATCTCAGTCTCAGTGTAGAGAGTTTGTCAAATCGTTGTTTTCAGCTAAAATAAAAGCGTTTTTGCAACCATTGGCATCCCATTGTAACTGCTTTCACCAGAAGTGCATTCTGAGTCTTATCTCTGCCACAGTGTAGAGAGTTTGTCAAAACGTTGTTTTCAGCTGAAATAAATGCATTTTTGCAACCATTGGCATCCTACTGTAACTGCTATCACCAGAAGTGCATTGTAGGTCGGATCTTAGCCACAGTGTACGGAGTTTGTCAAAACGTTGTTTTCAGCTGAAATAAACGCATTTTTGAAACCGTCGGCATCCCTCTGTAACTGCTATCACCAGAAGTGCATTCTAAGTCGGATCTCAGTTTCAGTGTAGAGAGTTTGTCAAATCGTTGTTTTCAGCTGAAATAAAAGCTATTTTGCAACCATTGGCATCCCACTGTAACTGCTATCACCAGAAGTGCATTCTGAGTCTGATCTCAGTCTCAGTGTAGAGTTTGTCAAAACGTTGTTTTCAGCTGAAATAAACGCATTTTTGCAACCATTGGCATCCCACTGTAACTGCTATCACCAGAAGTGCATTCTGAGTCGGATCTCAGTCTCAGTGTAGAGATTTTGTCAAATAGTTGTTTTTAGCTGAAATAAAAGTATTTTTGCAACCTTTGGAATCCCACTGTAACTGCTATCACCAGAAGTCTATTGTAGGTCGGATCTAAGCCACAGTGTAGAGAGTTTGTCAAAACGTTGTTTTCAGCTGATATAAACGCGGTTTTGCAACCATTGGTATCCCACTGTAACTGCTATCACCAGAAGTGCATTCTGAGTCGGATCTCAGTCTCAGTGTAGAGAGTTTGTCAAATTGTTGTTTTCAGCTGAAATAAAAGCGTTTTTGCAACCATTGGCATCCCACTGTAACTGCTGTCACCAGAAGTGCATTCTAGGTTGGATCTCAGTCTCAGTGTAGAGAGTTTGTCAGAACGTTGTTTTCAGCTGAAATAAATGTGTTTTTGCAACCTTTGGCATCCCACGGTAACTGCTATCACCAGAAATGCATTCTGATTTGGATCTCAGACTCAGTTTATAGAGTTTGTCAAAATGTTGTTTTTAGCTGAAATAAACGCGTTTTTGCAACCATTGGCATCCCACTGTAACTGCTGTCAACAGAAGTGCATTCTTAGTCGGATCTCAACCACAGTGTAGTGAGTTGGTCAAAACGTTGTTTTCAGCAGAAATAAATGCTTTTTTGCAACCTTTGGCATCCCACTATAACTGCTATCACCAGAAGTGCATTCTGAGTCGGATCTCAGTCTCAGTTTATAGAGTTTGTCAAAACGTTGTTTTCAGCTGAAATAAACGCGTTTTTGCAACCATTGGCATCCCACTGTAACTGCTATCACCAGAAGTACATTCTAGGTCGGATCTCAACCACAGTGTAGTGAGTTTGTCAATACGTTGTTTTCAGCTGAAATAAAAGCTTTCTTGCAACCATCGGCATCCCTCTGTAACTGCTATCACCAGAAGTGCATTCTGAGTCAGATCTCAGTTTCAGTGTAGAGAGTTTATCAAATCGTTGTTTTTAGCTGAAATAAAAGCTTTTTTGCAACCATTGGCATCCCACTGTACCTCCTATCACCAGAAGTGCATTCTGAGTCGGATCTCACTCTTTGTGTAGAGAGTTTGTCAAAGCGTTGTTTTTAGCTGAAATAAACTTATTTTTGGAACCATTGGCATCCCACTGTAACTGCTATCACCAGAAGTGCATTCTGAGTCGGATCTCAGTCTCAGTGTAGAGAGTTTGTCAAATAGTTGTTTTCAGCTGAAATAAATGCATTTTTGCAACCATTGGTATCCCACTGTAACTTCTATCACTAGAAGTGCATTCTGATTCGGATCTCAGACTCAGTTTATAGAGTTTGTCAAAACGTTGTTTTCAGCTGAAATAAACGCATTTTTGAAACCGTCGGCATCCCTCTGTAACTGCTATCACCAGAAGTGCATTCTGAGTCAGATCTCAGTTTCAGTGTAGAGAGTTTATCAAATCGTTGTTTTTAGCTGAAATAAAAGCTTTTTTGCAACCATTGGCATCCCACTGTAACTGCTATCACCAGAAGTGCATTCTGAGTCGGATCTCAGTCTCAGTGTAGAGAGTTTGTCAAAACGTTGTTTTCAGCTGAAATAAATGCATTTTTGCAACCATTGGCATCCTACTGTAACTGCTATCACCAGAAGTGCATTGTAGGTCGGATCTTAGCCACAGTGTAGGGAGTTTGTCAATACGCTGTTTTTAGCTGAAATAAACGTGTTTTTGCAACCATTGGCATCCCACTGTACCTCCTATCACCAGAACTGCATTCTGAGTCGGATCTCACTCTTTGTGTAGAGAGTTTGTCAAAGCGTTGTTTTTAGCTGAAATAAACTTATTTTTGGAACCATTGGCATCCCACTGTAACTGCTATCACCAGAAGTGCATTCTGAGTCGGATCTCAGTCTCAGTGTAGTGAGTTTGTCAAATAGTTGTTTTCAGCTGAAATAAATGCATTTTTGCAACCATTGGTATCCCACTATAACTTCTATCACTAGAAGTGCATTCTGATTCGGATCTCAGACTCAGTTTATAGAGTTTGTCACAACGTTGTTTTCAGCTGAAATAAACGCATTTTTGAAACCGTCGGCATCCCTCTGTAACTGCTATCACCAGAAGTGCATTCTAAGTCGGATCTCAGTTTCAGTGTAGAGATTTTGTCAAATCGTTGTTTTCAGCTGAAATAAACACATTTTTGCAACCATTGGCATCCCACTGTAACTGCTATCACCAGAAGTGCATTGTTGGTTTGATCTCAGCCACAGTTTAGAGAGTTTGTCAATACATTGTTTTCAGCTGAAATAAACGCATTTTTGCAACCATTGGCATCCCATTGTAACTGCTATCACCAGAAGTGCATTGTAGGTCGGATCTCAGCCACAGTGTATAGAGTTTGTCAATACATTGTTTTCACCTGATATAAACGTGGTTTTGCAACCATTGCTGTCCCACTGTAACTGATATCACCAGAAGTGCATTCTGAGTCGGATCTCAGTCTCAGTGTAGAGAGTTTGTCAAATAGTTGTTTTCAGCTGAAATAAAAGCATTTTTGCAACCATTGGCATCCCATTGTAACTGCTATCACCAGAAATGCATTCTGAGTCGGATCTCAGACTCAGTTTATAGAGTTTGTCAAACTGTTGTTTTTAGCTAAAATAAACACGTTTTTGCAACCATTGGAATCCCACTGTAACTGCTATCTCCAGAAGTGCATTCTGAGCTGGATCTCAGACTCAGTGTAGAGAGTTTGTCAAATCGTTGTTTTCAGCTGAAATAAAAGCGTTTTTGCAACCATTGGCATCCCACTGTAACTGCTATCACCAGAAGTGCATTCTGAGTCGGATCTCAGTCTCAGTGTAGAGATTTTGTCAAATAGTTGTTTTCAGCTGAAATAAAAGCATTTTTGCAACCTTTGGAATCCCACTGTAACTGCTATCACCAGAAGTGTATTGTAGGTCGGATCTAAGCCACAGTGTAGAGAGTTTGTCAAAACGTTGTTTTCAGCTGAAATAAAAGCGTTTTTGCAACCATTGGCATCCCACTGTAACTGCTGTCAACAGAAGTGCATTCTTAGTCGGATCTCAACCACAGTGTAGTGAGTTGGTCAAAACGTTGTTTTCAGCAGAAATAAATGCTTTTTTGCAACCTTTGGCATCCCACTATAACTGCTATCACCAGAAGTGCATTCTGAGTCGGATCTCAGTCTCAGTTTATAGAGTTTGTCAAAACGTTGTTTTCAGCTGAAATAAACGCGTTTTTGCAACCATTGGCATCCCACTGTAACTGCTATCACCAGAAGTACATTCTAGGTCGGATCTCAACCACAGTGTAGTGAGTTTGTCAATACGTTGTTTTCAGCTGAAATAAAAGCTTTCTTGCAACCATCGGTATCCCTCTGTAACTGCTATCACCAGAAGTGCATTCTGAGTCAGATCTCAGTTTCAGTGTAGAGAGTTTATCAAATCGTTGTTTTTAGCTGAAATAAAAGCTTTTTTGCAACCATTGGCATCCCACTGTACCTCCTATCACCAGAAGTGCATTCTGAGTCGGATCTCACTCTTTGTGTAGAGAGTTTGTCAAAGCGTTGTTTTTAGCTGAAATAAACTTATTTTTGGAACCATTGGCATCCCACTGTAACTGCTATCACCAGAAGTGCATTCTGAGTCGGATCTCAGTCTCAGTGTAGAGAGTTTGTCAAATAGTTGTTTTCAGCTGAAATAAATGCATTTTTGCAACCATTGGTATCCCACTGTAACTTCTATCACTAGAAGTGCATTCTGATTCGGATCTCAGACTCAGTTTATAGAGTTTGTCAAAACGTTGTTTTCAGCTGAAATAAACGCATTTTTGAAACCGTCGGCATCCCTCTGTAACTGCTATCACCAGAAGTGCATTCTGAGTCAGATCTCAGTTTCAGTGTAGAGAGTTTATCAAATCGTTGTTTTTAGCTGAAATAAAAGCTTTTTTGCAACCATTGGCATCCCACTGTAACTGCTATCACCAGAAGTGCATTCTGAGTCGGATCTCAGTCTCAGTGTAGAGAGTTTGTCAAAACGTTGTTTTCAGCTGAAATAACTGCATTTTTGCAACCATTGGCATCCTACTGTAACTGCTATCACCAGAAGTGCATTGTAGGTCGGATCTTAGCCACAGTGTAGGGAGTTTGTCAATACGCTGTTTTTAGCTGAAATAAACGTGTTTTTGCAACCATTGGCATCCCACTGTACCTCCTATCACCAGAACTGTATTCTGAGTCGGATCTCACTCTTTGTGTAGAGAGTTTGTCAAAGCGTTGTTTTTAGCTGAAATAAACTTTTTTTTGGAACCATTGGCATCCCACTGGAACTGCTATCACCAGAAGTGCATTCTGAGTCGGATCTCAGTCTCAGTGTAGAGAGTTTGTCAAATAGTTGTTTTCAGCTGAAATAAATGCATTTTTGCAACCATTGGTATCCCACTGTAACTTCTATCACTAGAAGTGCATTCTGATTCGGATCTCAGACTCAGTTTATAGAGTTTGTCAAAACGTTGTTTTCAGCTGAAATAAACGCATTTTTGAAACCGTCGGCATCCCTCTGTAACTGCTATCACCAGAAGTGCATTCTAAGTCGGATCTCAGTTTCAGTGTAGAGATTTTGTCAAATCGTTGTTTTCAGCTGAAATAAAAGCTTTTTTGCAACCATTGACATCCCACTGTAACTGCTATCACCAGAAGTGCATTCTGAGTCGGATCTCAGTCTCAGTGTAGAGTTTGTCAAAACGTTGTTTTCAGCTGAAATAAACGCATTTTTGCAACCATTGGCTTCCCACTGTAACTGCTATCACCAGAAGTGCATTGTTGGTTTGATCTCAGCCACAGTGTAGAGAGTTTGTCAATACATTGTTTTCAGCTGAAATAAATGCATTTTTGCAACCATTGGCATCCCATTGTAACTGCTATCACCAGAAGTGCATTGTAGGTCGGATCTCAGCCACAGTGTATAGAGTTTGTCAATACATTGTTTTCACCTGATATAAACGTGATTTTGCAACCATTGCTGTCCCACTGTAACTGATATCACCAGAAGTGCATTCTGAGTCGGATCTCAGTCTCAGTGTAGAGAGTTTGTCGAATCGTTGTTTTCAGCTGAAATAAAAGCTTTTTTGCAACCATTGGCATCCCACTGTAACTGCTATAACCAGAAGTGCATTCTGAGTCGGATCTCAGTCTCAGTGTAGAGAGTTTGTCACAACGTTGTTTTCAGCTGAAATAAAAGCATTTTTCCAACCATTGGCATCCCACTGTAACTGCTATCACCAGAAGTGCATTGTGGGTCGGATCTTAGCCACAGTGTAGAGAGTTTGTCAATACATTGTTTTCAGCTGAAATAAACGCATTTTTGGAACCATTGGCATCCCATTGTAACTGCTATCACCAGAAGTACATTGGAGGTCGGATCTCAGCCACAGTGTGTAGAGTTTGTCAAAACGTTGTTTTCAGCTGATATAAACGCGGTTTTGCAACAATTGGTATCCCACTGTAACTGCTATCACCAGAAGTGCATTCTGAGTCGGATCTCAGTCTCAGTGTAGAGAGTTTGTCAAATTGTTGTTTTCAGCTGAAATAAAAGCGTTTTGGAACCATTGGCATCCCACTGTAACTGCTGTCACCAGAAGTGCATTCTAGGTTGGATCTCAGTCTCAGTGTAGAGAGTTTGTCAGAACGTTGTTTTCAGCTTAAATAAATGTGTTTTTGCAACCTTTGCCATCCCACGGTAACTGCTATCACCAGAAATGCATTCTGATTCGGATCTCAGCATCAGTTTATAGAGTTTGTCAAAATGTTGTTTTTAGCTGAAATAAAAGCTTATTTGCAACCATTGGCATCCCACTGTAACTTCTATCACCAGAAGTGCATTCTGAGTCGGATCTCAGTCTCAGTGTAGAGAGTTTGTCAAAACGTTGTTTTCAGCTGAAATAAACGCATTTTTGGAACCATTGGCATCCCATTGTAACTGCTATCACCAGAAGTGCATTGTAGGTCGGATCTCAGCCACAGTGTATAGAGTTTGTCAAAACGTTGTTTTCAGCTGAAATAAAAGCTTTTTTGCAACCATTGGCATCCCACTGTAACTGCTATCACCAGAAGTGCATTCTAGGTCGGATCTCAGCCACACTGTAGAGAGTTTGTTAATACGTTGTTTTCAACTGAAATAAACGCATTTTTGCAACCATTGGCATCCCACTATAAGTGCTGTCAACAGAAGTGCATTCTTAGTCGGATCTCAGTCTCAGTGTAGAGAGTTTGTCAAATCGTTGTTTTCAGCTAAAATAAAAGCGTTTTTGCAACCATTGGCATCCCATTGTAACTGCTTTCACCAAAAGTGCATTCTGAGTCGTATCTCTGCCACAGTGTAGAGAGTTGGTCAAAACGTTGTTTTCAGCTGAAATAAATGCATTTTTGCAACCATTGGCATCCTACTGTAACTGCTATCACCAGAAGTGCATTGTAGGTCGGATCTTAGCCACAGTGTACGGAGTTTGTCAAAACGTTGTTTTCAGCTGAAATAAACGCATTTTTGAAACCGTCGGCATCCCTCTGTAACTGCTATCACCAGAAGTGCATTCTAAGTCGGATCTCAGTTTCAGTGTAGAGATTTTGTCAAATCGTTGTTTTCAGCTGAAATAAAAGCTTTTTTGCAACCATTGACATCCCACTGTAACTGCTATCACCAGAAGTGCATTCTGAGTCGGATCTCAGTCTCAGTGTAGAGTTTGTCAAAACGTTGTTTTCAGCTGAAATAAACGCATTTTTGCAACCATTGGCATCCCACTGTAACTGCTATCACCAGAAGTGCATTGTTGGTTTGATCTCAGCCACAGTGTAGAGAGTTTGTCAATACATTGTTTTCAGCTGAAATAAATGCATTTTTGCAACCATTGGCATCCCATTGTAACTGCTATCACCAGAAGTGCATTGTAGGTCGGATCTCAGCCACAGTGTATAGAGTTTGTCAATACATTGTTTTCACCTGATATAAACGTGATTTTGCAACCATTGCTGTCCCACTGTAACTGATATCACCAGAAGTGCATTCTGAGTCGGATCTCAGTCTCAGTGTAGAGAGTTTGTCGAATCGTTGTTTTCAGCTGAAATAAAAGCTTTTTTGCAACCATTGGCATCCCACTGTAACTGCTATAACCAGAAGTGCATTCTGAGTCGGATCTCAGTCTCAGTGTAGAGAGTTTGTCACAACGTTGTTTTCAGCTGAAATAAAAGCATTTTTCCAACCATTGGCATCCCACTGTAACTGCTATCACCAGAAGTGCATTGTGGGTCGGATCTTAGCCACAGTGTAGAGAGTTTGTCAATACATTGTTTTCAGCTGAAATAAACGCATTTTTGGAACCATTGGCATCCCATTGTAACTGCTATCACCAGAAGTACATTGGAGGTCGGATCTCAGCCACAGTGTGTAGAGTTTGTCAAAACGTTGTTTTCAGCTGATATAAACGCGGTTTTGCAACAATTGGTATCCCACTGTAACTGCTATCACCAGAAGTGCATTCTGAGTCGGATCTCAGTCTCAGTGTAGAGAGTTTGTCAAATTGTTGTTTTCAGCTGAAATAAAAGCGTTTTGGAACCATTGGCATCCCACTGTAACTGCTGTCACCAGAAGTGCATTCTAGGTTGGATCTCAGTCTCAGTGTAGAGAGTTTGTCAGAACGTTGTTTTCAGCTTAAATAAATGTGTTTTTGCAACCTTTGCCATCCCACGGTAACTGCTATCACCAGAAATGCATTCTGATTCGGATCTCAGCATCAGTTTATAGAGTTTGTCAAAATGTTGTTTTTAGCTGAAATAAAAGCTTATTTGCAACCATTGGCATCCCACTGTAACTTCTATCACCAGAAGTGCATTCTGAGTCGGATCTCAGTCTCAGTGTAGAGAGTTTGTCAAAACGTTGTTTTCAGCTGAAATAAACGCATTTTTGGAACCATTGGCATCCCATTGTAACTGCTATCACCAGAAGTGCATTGTAGGTCGGATCTCAGCCACAGTGTATAGAGTTTGTCAAAACGTTGTTTTCAGCTGAAATAAAAGCTTTTTTGCAACCATTGGCATCCCACTGTAACTGCTATCACCAGAAGTGCATTCTAGGTCGGATCTCAGCCACACTGTAGAGAGTTTGTTAATACGTTGTTTTCAACTGAAATAAACGCATTTTTGCAACCATTGGCATCCCACTATAAGTGCTGTCAACAGAAGTGCATTCTTAGTCGGATCTCAGTCTCAGTGTAGAGAGTTTGTCAAATCGTTGTTTTCAGCTAAAATAAAAGCGTTTTTGCAACCATTGGCATCCCATTGTAACTGCTTTCACCAAAAGTGCATTCTGAGTCGTATCTCTGCCACAGTGTAGAGAGTTGGTCAAAACGTTGTTTTCAGCTGAAATAAATGCATTTTTGCAACCATTGGCATCCTACTGTAACTGCTATCACCAGAAGTGCATTGTAGGTCGGATCTTAGCCACAGTGTACGGAGTTTGTCAAAACGTTGTTTTCAGCTGAAATAAACGCATTTTTGAAACCGTCGGCATCCCTCTGTAACTGCTATCACCAGAAGTGCATTCTAAGTCGGATCTCAGTTTCAGTGTAGAGAGTTTGTCAAATCGTTGTTTTCAGCTGAAATAAAAGCTTTTTTGCAACCATTGGCATCCCACTGTAACTGCTATCACCAGAAGTGCATTCTGAGTTGGATCTCAGTCTCAGTGTAGAGATTTTGTCAAATAGTTGTTTTCAGCTGAAATAAAAGTATTTTTGCAACCTTTGGAATCCCACTGTAACTGCTATCACCAGAAGTGTATTGTAGGTCGGATCTAAGCCACAGTGTAGAGAGTTTGTCAAAACGTTGTTTTCAGCTGATATAAACGCGGTTTTGCAACCATTGGTATCCCATTGTAACTGCTATCACCAGAAGTGCATTCTGAGTCGGATCTCAGTCTCAGTG
This sequence comes from Atractosteus spatula, assembly GCF_055471065.1. Taxonomy (NCBI): domain Eukaryota; kingdom Metazoa; phylum Chordata; class Actinopteri; order Semionotiformes; family Lepisosteidae; genus Atractosteus; species Atractosteus spatula. The sequence continues at coordinate 35,856,967 of NC_142711.1, read as the reverse complement.
TAGAGAGTTTGTCAAATTGTTGTTTGCAGCTGAAATAAAAGCGTTTTTGCAACCATTGGCATCCCACTGTAACTGCTGTCACCAGAAGTGCATTCTAGGTTGGATCTCAGTCTCAGTGTAGAGAGTTTGTCAGAACGTTGTTTTCAGCTTAAATAAATGTGTTTTTGCAACCTTTGGCATCCCACGGTAACTGCTATCACCAGAAATGCATTCTGATTCGGATCTCAGCATCAGTTTATAGAGTTTGTCAAAATGTTGTTTTTAGCTGAAATAAAAGCTTATTTGCAACCATTGGCATCCCACTGTAAGTGCTGTCAACAGAAGTGCATTCTTAGTCGGATCTCAGTCTCAGTGTAGAGAGTTTGTCAAATCGTTGTTTTCAGCTAAAATAAAAGCGTTTTTGCAACCATTGGCATCCCATTGTAACTGCTTTCACCAGAAGTGCATTCTGAGTCTTATCTCTGCCACAGTGTAGAGAGTTTGTCAAAACGTTGTTTTCAGCTGAAATAAATGCATTTTTGCAACCATTGGCATCCTACTGTAACTGCTATCACCAGAAGTGCATTGTAGGTCGGATCTTAGCCACAGTGTACGGAGTTTGTCAAAACGTTGTTTTCAGCTGAAATAAACGCATTTTTGAAACCGTCGGCATCCCTCTGTAACTGCTATCACCAGAAGTGCATTCTAATTCGGATCTCAGTTTCAGTGTAGAGAGTTTGTCAAATCGTTGTTTTCAGCTGAAATAAAAGCTATTTTGCAACCATTGGCATCCCACTGTAACTGCTATCACCAGAAGTGCATTCTGAGTCTGATCTCAGTCTCAGTGTAGAGTTTGTCAAAACGTTGTTTTCAGCTGAAATAAACGCATTTTTGCAACCATTGGCATCCCACTGTAACTGCTATCACCAGAAGTGCATTCTGAGTCGGATCTCAGTCTCAGTGTAGAGATTTTGTCAAATAGTTGTTTTTAGCTGAAATAAAAGCATTTTTGCAACCTTTGGAATCCCACTGTAACTGCTATCACCAGAAGTCTATTGTAGGTCGGATCTAAGCCACAGTGTAGAGAGTTTGTCAAAACGTTGTTTTCAGCTGATATAAACGCGGTTTTGCAACCATTGGTATCCCACTGTAACTGCTATCACCAGAAGTGCATTCTGAGTCGGATCTCAGTCTCAGTGTAGAGAGTTTGTCAAATTGTTGTTTTCAGCTGAAATAAAAGCGTTTTTGCAACCATTGGCATCCCACTGTAACTGCTGTCACCAGAAGTGCATTCTAGGTTGGATCTCAGTCTCAGTGTAGAGAGTTTGTCAGAACGTTGTTTTCAGCTGAAATAAATGTGTTTTTGCAACCTTTGGCATCCCACGGTAACTGCTATCACCAGAAATGCATTCTGATTCGGATCTCAGACTCAGTTTATAGAGTTTGTCAAAATGTTGTTTTTAGCTGAAATAAACGCGTTTTTGCAACCATTGGCATCCCACTGTAACTGCTGTCAACAGAAGTGCATTCTTAGTCGGATCTCAACCACAGTGTAGTGAGTTGGTCAAAACGTTGTTTTCAGCAGAAATAAATGCTTTTTTGCAACCTTTGGCATCCCACTATAACTGCTATCACCAGAAGTGCATTCTGAGTCGGATCTCAGTCTCAGTTTATAGAGTTTGTCAAAACGTTGTTTTCAGCTGAAATAAACGCGTTTTTGCAACCATTGGCATCCCACTGTAACTGCTATCACCAGAAGTATATTCTAGGTCGGATCTCAACCACAGTGTAGTGAGTTTGTCAATACGTTGTTTTCAGCTGAAATAAAAGCTTTCTTGCAACCATCGGCATCCCTCTGTAACTGCTATCACCAGAAGTGCATTCTGAGTCAGATCTCAGTTTCAGTGTAGAGAGTTTATCAAATCGTTGTTTTTAGCTGAAATAAAAGCTTTTTTGCAACCATTGGCATCCCACTGTACCTCCTATCACCAGAAGTGCATTCTGAGTCGGATCTCACTCTTTGTGTAGAGAGTTTGTCAAAGCGTTGTTTTTAGCTGAAATAAACTTATTTTTGGAACCATTGGCATCCCACTGTAACTGCTATCACCAGAAGTGCATTCTGAGTCGGATCTCAGTCTCAGTGTAGAGAGTTTGTCAAATAGTTGTTTTCAGCTGAAATAAATGCATTTTTGCAACCATTGGTATCCCACTGTAACTTCTATCACTAGAAGTGCATTCTGATTCGGATCTCAGACTCAGTTTATAGAGTTTGTCAAAACGTTGTTTTCAGCTGAAATAAACGCATTTTTGAAACCGTCGGCATCCCTCTGTAACTGCTATCACCAGAAGTGCATTCTGAGTCAGATCTCAGTTTCAGTGTAGAGAGTTTATCAAATCGTTGTTTTTAGCTGAAATAAAAGCTTTTTTGCAACCATTGGCATCCCACTGTAACTGCTATCACCAGAAGTGCATTCTGAGTCGGATCTCAGTCTCAGTGTAGAGAGTTTGTCAAAACGTTGTTTTCAGCTGAAATAAATGCATTTTTGCAACCATTGGCATCCTACTGTAACTGCTATCACCAGAAGTGCATTGTAGGTCGGATCTTAGCCACAGTGTAGGGAGTTTGTCAATACGCTGTTTTTAGCTGAAATAAACGTGTTTTTGCAACCATTGGCATCCCACTGTACCTCCTATCACCAGAACTGCATTCTGAGTCGGATCTCACTCTTTGTGTAGAGAGTTTGTCAAAGCGTTGTTTTTAGCTGAAATAAACTTATTTTTGGAACCATTGGCATCCCACTGTAACTGCTATCACCAGAAGTGCATTCTGAGTCGGATCTCAGTCTCAGTGTAGTGAGTTTGTCAAATAGTTGTTTTCAGCTGAAATAAATGCATTTTTGCAACCATTGGTATCCCACTATAACTTCTATCACTAGAAGTGCATTCTGATTCGGATCTCAGACTCAGTTTATAGAGTTTGTCAAAACGTTGTTTTCAGCTGAAATAAACGCATTTTTGAAACCGTCGGCATCCCTCTGTAACTGCTATCACCAGAAGTGCATTCTAAGTCGGATCTCAGTTTCAGTGTAGAGATTTTGTCAAATCGTTGTTTTCAGCTGAAATAAAAGCTTTTTTGCAACCATTGGCATCCCACTGTAACTGCTATCACCAGAAGTGCATTCTGAGTCGGATCTCAGTCTCAGTGTAGAGTTTGTCAAAACGTTGTTTTCAGCTGAAATAAACACATTTTTGCAACCATTGGCATCCCACTGTAACTGCTATCACCAGAAGTGCATTGTTGGTTTGATCTCAGCCACAGTTTAGAGAGTTTGTCAATACATTGTTTTCAGCTGAAATAAACGCATTTTTGCAACCATTGGCATCCCATTGTAACTGCTATCACCAGAAGTGCATTGTAGGTCGGATCTCAGCCACAGTGTATAGAGTTTGTCAATACATTGTTTTCACCTGATATAAACGTGGTTTTGCAACCATTGCTGTCCCACTGTAACTGATATCACCAGAAGTGCATTCTGAGTCGGATCTCAGTCTCAGTGTAGAGAGTTTGTCAAATAGTTGTTTTCAGCTGAAATAAAAGCATTTTTGCAACCATTGGCATCCCATTGTAACTGCTATCACCAGAAATGCATTCTGAGTCGGATCTCAGACTCAGTTTATAGAGTTTGTCAAACTGTTGTTTTTAGCTAAAATAAACACGTTTTTGCAACCATTGGAATCCCACTGTAACTGCTATCTCCAGAAGTGCATTCTGAGCTGGATCTCAGACTCAGTGTAGAGAGTTTGTCAAATCGTTGTTTTCAGCTGAAATAAAAGCGTTTTTGCAACCATTGGCATCCCACTGTAACTGCTATCACCAGAAGTGCATTCTGAGTCGGATCTCAGTCTCAGTGTAGAGATTTTGTCAAATAGTTGTTTTCAGCTGAAATAAAAGCATTTTTGCAACCTTTGGAATCCCACTGTAACTGCTATCACCAGAAGTGTATTGTAGGTCGGATCTAAGCCACAGTGTAGAGAGTTTGTCAAAACGTTGTTTTCAGCTGAAATAAAAGCGTTTTTGCAACCATTGGCATCCCACTGTAACTGCTGTCAACAGAAGTGCATTCTTAGTCGGATCTCAACCACAGTGTAGTGAGTTGGTCAAAACGTTGTTTTCAGCAGAAATAAATGCTTTTTTGCAACCTTTGGCATCCCACTATAACTGCTATCACCAGAAGTGCATTCTGAGTCGGATCTCAGTCTCAGTTTATAGAGTTTGTCAAAACGTTGTTTTCAGCTGAAATAAACGCGTTTTTGCAACCATTGGCATCCCACTGTAACTGCTATCACCAGAAGTACATTCTAGGTCGGATCTCAACCACAGTGTAGTGAGTTTGTCAATACGTTGTTTTCAGCTGAAATAAAAGCTTTCTTGCAACCATCGGCATCCCTCTGTAACTGCTATCACCAGAAGTGCATTCTGAGTCAGATCTCAGTTTCAGTGTAGAGAGTTTATCAAATCGTTGTTTTTAGCTGAAATAAAAGCTTTTTTGCAACCATTGGCATCCCACTGTACCTCCTATCACCAGAAGTGCATTCTGAGTCGGATCTCACTCTTTGTGTAGAGAGTTTGTCAAAGCGTTGTTTTTAGCTGAAATAAACTTATTTTTGGAACCATTGGCATCCCACTGTAACTGCTATCACCAGAAGTGCATTCTGAGTCGGATCTCAGTCTCAGTGTAGAGAGTTTGTCAAATAGTTGTTTTCAGCTGAAATAAATGCATTTTTGCAACCATTGGCATCCCATTGTAACTGCTATCACCAGAAGTGCATTGTAGGTCGGATCTCAGCCACAGTGTATAGAGTTTGTCAATACATTGTTTTCACCTGATATAAACGTGATTTTGCAACCATTGCTGTCCCACTGTAACTGATATCACCAGAAGTGCATTCTGAGTCGGATCTCAGTCTCAGTGTAGAGAGTTTGTCGAATCGTTGTTTTCAGCTGAAATAAAAGCTTTTTTGCAACCATTGGCATCCCACTGTAACTGCTATAACCAGAAGTGCATTCTGAGTCGGATCTCAGTCTCAGTGTAGAGAGTTTGTCACAACGTTGTTTTCAGCTGAAATAAAAGCATTTTTCCAACCATTGGCATCCCACTGTAACTGCTATCACCAGAAGTGCATTGTGGGTCGGATCTTAGCCACAGTGTAGAGAGTTTGTCAATACATTGTTTTCAGCTGAAATAAACGCATTTTTGGAACCATTGGCATCCCATTGTAACTGCTATCACCAGAAGTACATTGGAGGTCGGATCTCAGCCACAGTGTGTAGAGTTTGTCAAAACGTTGTTTTCAGCTGATATAAACGCGGTTTTGCAACAATTGGTATCCCACTGTAACTGCTATCACCAGAAGTGCATTCTGAGTCGGATCTCAGTCTCAGTGTAGAGAGTTTGTCAAATTGTTGTTTTCAGCTGAAATAAAAGCGTTTTGGAACCATTGGCATCCCACTGTAACTGCTGTCACCAGAAGTGCATTCTAGGTTGGATCTCAGTCTCAGTGTAGAGAGTTTGTCAGAACGTTGTTTTCAGCTTAAATAAATGTGTTTTTGCAACCTTTGCCATCCCACGGTAACTGCTATCACCAGAAATGCATTCTGATTCGGATCTCAGCATCAGTTTATAGAGTTTGTCAAAATGTTGTTTTTAGCTGAAATAAAAGCTTATTTGCAACCATTGGCATCCCACTGTAACTTCTATCACCAGAAGTGCATTCTGAGTCGGATCTCAGTCTCAGTGTAGAGAGTTTGTCAAAACGTTGTTTTCAGCTGAAATAAACGCATTTTTGGAACCATTGGCATCCCATTGTAACTGCTATCACCAGAAGTGCATTGTAGGTCGGATCTCAGCCACAGTGTATAGAGTTTGTCAAAACGTTGTTTTCAGCTGAAATAAAAGCTTTTTTGCAACCATTGGCATCCCACTGTAACTGCTATCACCAGAAGTGCATTCTAGGTCGGATCTCAGCCACACTGTAGAGAGTTTGTTAATACGTTGTTTTCAACTGAAATAAACGCATTTTTGCAACCATTGGCATCCCACTATAAGTGCTGTCAACAGAAGTGCATTCTTAGTCGGATCTCAGTCTCAGTGTAGAGAGTTTGTCAAATCGTTGTTTTCAGCTAAAATAAAAGCGTTTTTGCAACCATTGGCATCCCATTGTAACTGCTTTCACCAAAAGTGCATTCTGAGTCGTATCTCTGCCACAGTGTAGAGAGTTGGTCAAAACGTTGTTTTCAGCTGAAATAAATGCATTTTTGCAACCATTGGCATCCTACTGTAACTGCTATCACCAGAAGTGCATTGTTGGTTTGATCTCAGCCACAGTGTAGAGAGTTTGTCAATACATTGTTTTCAGCTGAAATAAATGCATTTTTGCAACCATTGGCATCCCATTGTAACTGCTATCACCAGAAGTGCATTGTAGGTCGGATCTCAGCCACAGTGTATAGAGTTTGTCAATACATTGTTTTCACCTGATATAAACGTGATTTTGCAACCATTGCTGTCCCACTGTAACTGATATCACCAGAAGTGCATTCTGAGTCGGATCTCAGTCTCAGTGTAGAGAGTTTGTCGAATCGTTGTTTTCAGCTGAAATAAAAGCTTTTTTGCAACCATTGGCATCCCACTGTAACTGCTATAACCAGAAGTGCATTCTGAGTCGGATCTCAGTCTCAGTGTAGAGAGTTTGTCACAACGTTGTTTTCAGCTGAAATAAAAGCATTTTTCCAACCATTGGCATCCCACTGTAACTGCTATCACCAGAAGTGCATTGTGGGTCGGATCTTAGCCACAGTGTAGAGAGTTTGTCAATACATTGTTTTCAGCTGAAATAAACGCATTTTTGGAACCATTGGCATCCCATTGTAACTGCTATCACCAGAAGTACATTGGAGGTCGGATCTCAGCCACAGTGTGTAGAGTTTGTCAAAACGTTGTTTTCAGCTGATATAAACGCGGTTTTGCAACAATTGGTATCCCACTGTAACTGCTATCACCAGAAGTGCATTCTGAGTCGGATCTCAGTCTCAGTGTAGAGAGTTTGTCAAATTGTTGTTTTCAGCTGAAATAAAAGCGTTTTGGAACCATTGGCATCCCACTGTAACTGCTGTCACCAGAAGTGCATTCTAGGTTGGATCTCAGTCTCAGTGTAGAGAGTTTGTCAGAACGTTGTTTTCAGCTTAAATAAATGTGTTTTTGCAACCTTTGCCATCCCACGGTAACTGCTATCACCAGAAATGCATTCTGATTCGGATCTCAGCATCAGTTTATAGAGTTTGTCAAAATGTTGTTTTTAGCTGAAATAAAAGCTTATTTGCAACCATTGGCATCCCACTGTAACTTCTATCACCAGAAGTGCATTCTGAGTCGGATCTCAGTCTCAGTGTAGAGAGTTTGTCAAAACGTTGTTTTCAGCTGAAATAAACGCATTTTTGGAACCATTGGCATCCCATTGTAACTGCTATCACCAGAAGTGCATTGTAGGTCGGATCTCAGCCACAGTGTATAGAGTTTGTCAAAACGTTGTTTTCAGCTGAAATAAAAGCTTTTTTGCAACCATTGGCATCCCACTGTAACTGCTATCACCAGAAGTGCATTCTAGGTCGGATCTCAGCCACACTGTAGAGAGTTTGTTAATACGTTGTTTTCAACTGAAATAAACGCATTTTTGCAACCATTGGCATCCCACTATAAGTGCTGTCAACAGAAGTGCATTCTTAGTCGGATCTCAGTCTCAGTGTAGAGAGTTTGTCAAATCGTTGTTTTCAGCTAAAATAAAAGCGTTTTTGCAACCATTGGCATCCCATTGTAACTGCTTTCACCAAAAGTGCATTCTGAGTCGTATCTCTGCCACAGTGTAGAGAGTTGGTCAAAACGTTGTTTTCAGCTGAAATAAATGCATTTTTGCAACCATTGGCATCCTACTGTAACTGCTATCACCAGAAGTGCATTGTAGGTCGGATCTTAGCCACAGTGTACGGAGTTTGTCAAAACGTTGTTTTCAGCTGAAATAAACGCATTTTTGAAACCGTCGGCATCCCTCTGTAACTGCTATCACCAGAAGTGCATTCTAAGTCGGATCTCAGTTTCAGTGTAGAGAGTTTGTCAAATCGTTGTTTTCAGCTGAAATAAAAGCTTTTTTGCAACCATTGGCATCCCACTGTAACTGCTATCACCAGAAGTGCATTCTGAGTTGGATCTCAGTCTCAGTGTAGAGATTTTGTCAAATAGTTGTTTTCAGCTGAAATAAAAGTATTTTTGCAACCTTTGGAATCCCACTGTAACTGCTATCACCAGAAGTGTATTGTAGGTCGGATCTAAGCCACAGTGTAGAGAGTTTGTCAAAACGTTGTTTTCAGCTGATATAAACGCGGTTTTGCAACCATTGGTATCCCATTGTAACTGCTATCACCAGAAGTGCATTCTGAGTCGGATCTCAGTCTCAGTGTAGAGAGTTTGTCAAATTGTTGTTTGCAGCTGAAATAAAAGCGTTTTTGCAACCATTGGCATCCCACTGTAACTGCTGTCACCAGAAGTGCATTCTAGGTTGGATCTCAGTCTCAGTGTAGAGAGTTTGTCAGAACGTTGTTTTCAGCTTAAATAAATGTGTTTTTGCAACCTTTGGCATCCCACGGTAACTGCTATCACCAGAAATGCATTCTGATTCGGATCTCAGCATCAGTTTATAGAGTTTGTCAAAATGTTGTTTTTAGCTGAAATAAAAGCTTATTTGCAACCATTGGCATCCCACTGTAAGTGCTGTCAACAGAAGTGCATTCTTAGTCGGATCTCAGTCTCAGTGTAGAGAGTTTGTCAAATCGTTGTTTTCAGCTAAAATAAAAGCGTTTTTGCAACCATTGGCATCCCATTGTAACTGCTTTCACCAGAAGTGCATTCTGAGTCTTATCTCTGCCACAGTGTAGAGAGTTTGTCAAAACGTTGTTTTCAGCTGAAATAAATGCATTTTTGCAACCATTGGCATCCTACTGTAACTGCTATCACCAGAAGTGCATTGTAGGTCGGATCTTAGCCACAGTGTACGGAGTTTGTCAAAACGTTGTTTTCAGCTGAAATAAACGCATTTTTGAAACCGTCGGCATCCCTCTGTAACTGCTATCACCAGAAGTGCATTCTAATTCGGATCTCAGTTTCAGTGTAGAGAGTTTGTCAAATCGTTGTTTTCAGCTGAAATAAAAGCTATTTTGCAACCATTGGCATCCCACTGTAACTGCTATCACCAGAAGTGCATTCTGAGTCTGATCTCAGTCTCAGTGTAGAGTTTGTCAAAACGTTGTTTTCAGCTGAAATAAACGCATTTTTGCAACCATTGGCATCCCACTGTAACTGCTATCACCAGAAGTGCATTCTGAGTCGGATCTCAGTCTCAGTGTAGAGATTTTGTCAAATAGTTGTTTTTAGCTGAAATAAAAGCATTTTTGCAACCTTTGGAATCCCACTGTAACTGCTATCACCAGAAGTCTATTGTAGGTCGGATCTAAGCCACAGTGTAGAGAGTTTGTCAAAACGTTGTTTTCAGCTGATATAAACGCGGTTTTGCAACCATTGGTATCCCACTGTAACTGCTATCACCAGAAGTGCATTCTGAGTCGGATCTCAGTCTCAGTGTAGAGAGTTTGTCAAATTGTTGTTTTCAGCTGAAATAAAAGCGTTTTTGCAACCATTGGCATCCCACTGTAACTGCTGTCACCAGAAGTGCATTCTAGGTTGGATCTCAGTCTCAGTGTAGAGAGTTTGTCAGAACGTTGTTTTCAGCTGAAATAAATGTGTTTTTGCAACCTTTGGCATCCCACGGTAACTGCTATCACCAGAAATGCATTCTGATTCGGATCTCAGACTCAGTTTATAGAGTTTGTCAAAATGTTGTTTTTAGCTGAAATAAACGCGTTTTTGCAACCATTGGCATCCCACTGTAACTGCTGTCAACAGAAGTGCATTCTTAGTCGGATCTCAACCACAGTGTAGTGAGTTGGTCAAAACGTTGTTTTCAGCAGAAATAAATGCTTTTTTGCAACCTTTGGCATCCCACTATAACTGCTATCACCAGAAGTGCATTCTGAGTCGGATCTCAGTCTCAGTTTATAGAGTTTGTCAAAACGTTGTTTTCAGCTGAAATAAACGCGTTTTTGCAACCATTGGCATCCCACTGTAACTGCTATCACCAGAAGTATATTCTAGGTCGGATCTCAACCACAGTGTAGTGAGTTTGTCAATACGTTGTTTTCAGCTGAAATAAAAGCTTTCTTGCAACCATCGGCATCCCTCTGTAACTGCTATCACCAGAAGTGCATTCTGAGTCAGATCTCAGTTTCAGTGTAGAGAGTTTATCAAATCGTTGTTTTTAGCTGAAATAAAAGCTTTTTTGCAACCATTGGCATCCCACTGTACCTCCTATCACCAGAAGTGCATTCTGAGTCGGATCTCACTCTTTGTGTAGAGAGTTTGTCAAAGCGTTGTTTTTAGCTGAAATAAACTTATTTTTGGAACCATTGGCATCCCACTGTAACTGCTATCACCAGAAGTGCATTCTGAGTCGGATCTCAGTCTCAGTGTAGAGAGTTTGTCAAATAGTTGTTTTCAGCTGAAATAAATGCATTTTTGCAACCATTGGTATCCCACTGTAACTTCTATCACTAGAAGTGCATTCTGATTCGGATCTCAGACTCAGTTTATAGAGTTTGTCAAAACGTTGTTTTCAGCTGAAATAAACGCATTTTTGAAACCGTCGGCATCCCTCTGTAACTGCTATCACCAGAAGTGCATTCTGAGTCAGATCTCAGTTTCAGTGTAGAGAGTTTATCAAATCGTTGTTTTTAGCTGAAATAAAAGCTTTTTTGCAACCATTGGCATCCCACTGTAACTGCTATCACCAGAAGTGCATTCTGAGTCGGATCTCAGTCTCAGTGTAGAGAGTTTGTCAAAACGTTGTTTTCAGCTGAAATAAATGCATTTTTGCAACCATTGGCATCCTACTGTAACTGCTATCACCAGAAGTGCATTGTAGGTCGGATCTTAGCCACAGTGTAGGGAGTTTGTCAATACGCTGTTTTTAGCTGAAATAAACGTGTTTTTGCAACCATTGGCATCCCACTGTACCTCCTATCACCAGAACTGCATTCTGAGTCGGATCTCACTCTTTGTGTAGAGAGTTTGTCAAAGCGTTGTTTTTAGCTGAAATAAACTTATTTTTGGAACCATTGGCATCCCACTGTAACTGCTATCACCAGAAGTGCATTCTGAGTCGGATCTCAGTCTCAGTGTAGTGAGTTTGTCAAATAGTTGTTTTCAGCTGAAATAAATGCATTTTTGCAACCATTGGTATCCCACTATAACTTCTATCACTAGAAGTGCATTCTGATTCGGATCTCAGACTCAGTTTATAGAGTTTGTCAAAACGTTGTTTTCAGCTGAAATAAACGCATTTTTGAAACCGTCGGCATCCCTCTGTAACTGCTATCACCAGAAGTGCATTCTAAGTCGGATCTCAGTTTCAGTGTAGAGATTTTGTCAAATCGTTGTTTTCAGCTGAAATAAAAGCTTTTTTGCAACCATTGGCATCCCACTGTAACTGCTATCACCAGAAGTGCATTCTGAGTCGGATCTCAGTCTCAGTGTAGAGTTTGTCAAAACGTTGTTTTCAGCTGAAATAAACACATTTTTGCAACCATTGGCATCCCACTGTAACTGCTATCACCAGAAGTGCATTGTTGGTTTGATCTCAGCCACAGTTTAGAGAGTTTGTCAATACATTGTTTTCAGCTGAAATAAACGCATTTTTGCAACCATTGGCATCCCATTGTAACTGCTATCACCAGAAGTGCATTGTAGGTCGGATCTCAGCCACAGTGTATAGAGTTTGTCAATACATTGTTTTCACCTGATATAAACGTGGTTTTGCAACCATTGCTGTCCCACTGTAACTGATATCACCAGAAGTGCATTCTGAGTCGGATCTCAGTCTCAGTGTAGAGAGTTTGTCAAATAGTTGTTTTCAGCTGAAATAAAAGCATTTTTGCAACCATTGGCATCCCATTGTAACTGCTATCACCAGAAATGCATTCTGAGTCGGATCTCAGACTCAGTTAATAGAGTTTGTCAAACTGTTGTTTTTAGCTAAAATAAACACGTTTTTGCAACCATTGGAATCCCACTGTAACTGCTATCTCCAGAAGTGCATTCTGAGCTGGATCTCAGACTCAGTGTAGAGAGTTTGTCAAATCGTTGTTTTCAGCTGAAATAAAAGCGTTTTTGCAACCATTGGCATCCCACTGTAACTGCTATCACCAGAAGTGCATTCTGAGTCGGATCTCAGTCTCAGTGTAGAGATTTTGTCAAATAGTTGTTTTCAGCTGAAATAAAAGCATTTTTGCAACCTTTGGAATCCCACTGTAACTGCTATCACCAGAAGTGTATTGTAGGTCGGATCTAAGCCACAGTGTAGAGAGTTTGTCAAAACGTTGTTTTCAGCTGAAATAAAAGCGTTTTTGCAACCATTGGCATCCCACTGTAACTGCTGTCAACAGAAGTGCATTCTTAGTCGGATCTCAACCACAGTGTAGTGAGTTGGTCAAAACGTTGTTTTCAGCAGAAATAAATGCTTTTTTGCAACCTTTGGCATCCCACTATAACTGCTATCACCAGAAGTGCATTCTGAGTCGGATCTCAGTCTCAGTTTATAGAGTTTGTCAAAACGTTGTTTTCAGCTGAAATAAACGCGTTTTTGCAACCATTGGCATCCCACTGTAACTGCTATCACCAGAAGTACATTCTAGGTCGGATCTCAACCACAGTGTAGTGAGTTTGTCAATACGTTGTTTTCAGCTGAAATAAAAGCTTTCTTGCAACCATCGGCATCCCTCTGTAACTGCTATCACCAGAAGTGCATTCTGAGTCAGATCTCAGTTTCAGTGTAGAGAGTTTATCAAATCGTTGTTTTTAGCTGAAATAAAAGCTTTTTTGCAACCATTGGCATCCCACTGTACCTCCTATCACCAGAAGTGCATTCTGAGTCGGATCTCACTCTTTGTGTAGAGAGTTTGTCAAAGCGTTGTTTTTAGCTGAAATAAACTTATTTTTGGAACCATTGGCATCCCACTGTAACTGCTATCACCAGAAGTGCATTCTGAGTCGGATCTCAGTCTCAGTGTAGTGAGTTTGTCAAATAGTTGTTTTCAGCTGAAATAAATGCATTTTTGCAACCATTGGTATCCCACTATAACTTCTATCACTAGAAGTGCATTCTGATTCGGATCTCAGACTCAGTTTATAGAGTTTGTCAAAACGTTGTTTTCAGCTGAAATAAACGCATTTTTGAATCCGTCGGCATCCCTCTGTAACTGCTATCACCAGAAGTGCATTCTAAGTCGGATCTCAGTTTCAGTGTAGAGATTTTGTCAAATCGTTGTTTTCAGCTGAAATAAAAGCTTTTTTGCAACCATTGGCATCCCACTGTAACTGCTATCACCAGAAGTGCATTCTGAGTCGGATCTCAGTCTCAGTGTAGAGTTTGTCAAAACGTTGTTTTCAGCTGAAATAAACACATTTTTGCAACCATTGGCATCCCACTGTAACTGCTATCACCAGAAGTGCATTGTTGGTTTGATCTCAGCCACAGTTTAGAGAGTTTGTCAATACATTGTTTTCAGCTGAAATAAACGCATTTTTGCAACCATTGGCATCCCATTGTAACTGCTATCACCAGAAGTGCATTGTAGGTCGGATCTCAGCCACAGTGTATAGAGTTTGTCAATACATTGTTTTCACCTGATATAAACGTGGTTTTGCAACCTTTGGCATCCCACTATAACTGCTATCACCAGAAGTGCATTCTGAGTCGGATCTCAGTCTCAGTTTATAGAGTTTGTCAAAACGTTGTTTTCAGCTGAAATAAACGCGTTTTTGCAACCATTGGCATCCCACTGTAACTGCTATCACCAGAAGTACATTCTAGGTCGGATCTCAACCACAGTGTAGTGAGTTTGTCAATACGTTGTTTTCAGCTGAAATAAAAGCTTTCTTGCAACCATCGGCATCCCTCTGTAACTGCTATCACCAGAAGTGCATTCTGAGTCAGATCTCAGTTTCAGTGTAGAGAGTTTATCAAATCGTTGTTTTTAGCTGAAATAAAAGCTTTTTTGCAACCATTGGCATCCCACTGTACCTCCTATCACCAGAAGTGCATTCTGAGTCGGATCTCACTCTTTGTGTAGAGAGTTTGTCAAAGCGTTGTTTTTAGCTGAAATAAACTTATTTTTGGAACCATTGGCATCCCACTGTAACTGCTATCACCAGAAGTGCATTCTGAGTCGGATCTCAGTCTCAGTGTAGTGAGTTTGTCAAATAGTTGTTTTCAGCTGAAATAAATGCATTTTTGCAACCATTGGTATCCCACTATAACTTCTATCACTAGAAGTGCATTCTGATTCGGATCTCAGACTCAGTTTATAGAGTTTGTCAAAACGTTGTTTTCAGCTGAAATAAACGCATTTTTGAATCCGTCGGCATCCCTCTGTAACTGCTATCACCAGAAGTGCATTCTAAGTCGGATCTCAGTTTCAGTGTAGAGATTTTGTCAAATCGTTGTTTTCAGCTGAAATAAAAGCTTTTTTGCAACCATTGGCATCCCACTGTAACTGCTATCACCAGAAGTGCATTCTGAGTCGGATCTCAGTCTCAGTGTAGAGTTTGTCAAAACGTTGTTTTCAGCTGAAATAAACACATTTTTGCAACCATTGGCATCCCACTGTAACTGCTATCACCAGAAGTGCATTGTTGGTTTGATCTCAGCCACAGTTTAGAGAGTTTGTCAATACATTGTTTTCAGCTGAAATAAACGCATTTTTGCAACCATTGGCATCCCATTGTAACTGCTATCACCAGAAGTGCATTGTAGGTCGGATCTCAGCCACAGTGTATAGAGTTTGTCAATACATTGTTTTCACCTGATATAAACGTGGTTTTGCAACCATTGCTGTCCCACTGTAACTGATATCACCAGAAGTGCATTCTGATTCGGATCTCAGTCTCAGTGTAGAGAGTTTGTCAAATAGTTGTTTTCAGCTGAAATAAAAGCATTTTTGCAACCATTGGCATCCCATTGTAACTGCTATCACCAGAAATGCATTCTGAGTCGGATCTCAGACTCAGTTTATAGAGTTTGTCAAACTGTTGTTTTTAGCTAAAATAAACACGTTTTTGCAACCATTGGAATCCCACTGTAACTGCTATCTCCAGAAGTGCATTCTGAGCTGGATCTCAGACTCAGTGTAGAGAGTTTGTCAAATCGTTGTTTTCAGCTGAAATAAAAGCGTTTTTGCAACCATTGGCATCCCACTGTAACTGCTATCACCAGAAGTGCATTCTGAGTCGGATCTCAGTCTCAGTGTAGAGATTTTGTCAAATAGTTGTTTTCAGCTGAAATAAAAGCATTTTTGCAACCTTTGGAATCCCACTGTAACTGCTATCACCAGAAGTGTATTGTAGGTCGGATCTAAGCCACAGTGTAGAGAGTTTGTCAAAACGTTGTTTTCAGCTGAAATAAAAGCGTTTTTGCAACCATTGGCATCCCACTGTAACTGCTGTCAACAGAAGTGCATTCTTAGTCGGATCTCAACCACAGTGTAGTGAGTTGGTCAAAACGTTGTTTTCAGCAGAAATAAATGCTTTTTTGCAACCTTTGGCATCCCACGGTAACTGCTATCACCAGAAATGCATTCTGATTCGGATCTCAGCATCAGTTTATAGAGTTTGTCAAAATGTTGTTTTTAGCTGAAATGAAAGCTTATTTGCAACCATTGGCATCCCACTGTAACTTCTATCACCAGAAGTGCATTCTGAGTCGGATCTCAGTCTCAGTGTAGAGAGTTTGTCAAAGGTTGTTTTCAGCTGAAATAAACGCATTTTTGGAACCATTGGCATCCCATTGTAACTGCTATCACCAGAAGTGCATTGTAGGTCGGATCTCAGCCACAGTGTATAGAGTTTGTCAAAACGTTGTTTTCAGCTGAAATAAAAGCTTTTTTGCAACCATTGGCATCCCACTGTAACTGCTATCACCAGAAGTGCATTCTAGGTCGGATCTCAGCCACAGTGTAGAGAGTTTGTCATTACGTTGTTTTCAACTGAAATAAACGCATTTTTGCAACCATTGGCATCCCACTGTAAGTGCTGTCAACAGAAGTGCATTCTTAGTCGGATCTCAGTCTCAGTGTAGAGAGTTTGTCAAACTGTTGTTTTTAGCTAAAATAAACACGTTTTTGCAACCATTGGAATCCCACTGTAACTGCTATCTCCAGAAGTGCATTCTGAGCTGGATCTCAGACTCAGTGTAGAGAGTTTGTCAAATCGTTGTTTTCAGCTGAAATAAAAGCGTTTTTGCAACCATTGGCGTCCCACTGTAACTGCTATCACCAGAAGTGCATTTTAGGTCGGATCTCATCCTCAGTGTAGAGAGTTTGTCAATACGTTGTTTTCATCTGATATAATCGTGTTTTTGCAACCATTGGCATCCCACTGTAACTGCTATCACCAGAAGTGCATTCTGAGTCGGATCTCAGTCTCAGTGTAGAGAGTTTGTCAAGTCGTTGTTTTCAGCTGAAATAAAAGCGGTTTTGCAACCAATGGCATCCCACTGTAACTGCTATCACCAGAGTGCATTCTGAGTCGGATCTCAGCCACAGTGTAGAGAGTTTGTCAATACGTTGTTTTCATCTGAATTAAAAGCTTTCTTGCAACCATCGGCATCCCTCTGTAACTGCTATCACCAGAAGTGCATTCTGAGTCTGATCTCAGTCTCAGTGTAGAGAGTTTGTCAAAACGTTGTTTTCAGCTGAGATAAAAGCATTTTTCCAACCATTGGCATCCCACTGTAACTGCTATCACCAGAAGTGCATTGTAGGTCGGATCTTAGCCACAGTGTAGAGAATTTGTCAATACATTGTTTTCAGCTGAAATAAACGCATTTTTGGAACCATTGGCATCACATTGTAACTGCTATCACCAGAAGTGAATTGTAGGTTGGATCTCTGCCACAGTGTATAGAGTTTGTCAAAACGTTGTTTTCAGCTGATATAAACGCGGTTTTGCAACCATTGGTATCCCACTGTAACTGCTATCACCAGAAGTGCATTCTGAGTCGGATCTCAGTCTCAGTGTAGAGAGTTTGTCAAATTGCTGTTTTGAGCTGAAATAAAAGCGTTTTTGCAACCATTGGCATCCCACTGTAACTGCTGTCACCAGAGGTGCATTTAGGTTGGATCTCAGTCTCAGTGTAGAGAGTTTGTCAGAACGTTGTTTTGAGCTGAAATAAAAGCGTTTTTGCAACCATTGGAATCCCACTGTAACTGCTATCTCCAGAAGTGCATTCTGAGCTGGATCTCAGACTCAGTTTATTTTGTCAAAACGTTGTTTTCAGCTGAAATAAACACGTTTTTGTAACCATTGGCATCCCACTGTGACTGCTATCACCAGAAGTGCATTCTGAGTTGGATCTCAGTCTCAGTGTAGAGAGTTTGTCAAATCGTTGTTTTCAGCTGAAATAAAAGCGTTTTTGCAACCATTGGCATCCCACTGTAAGTGCTGTCACCAGAAGTGCATTCTAGGTTGGATCTCAGTCTCAGTGTAGAGAGTTTGTCAGAACGTTGTTTTCAGCTGAAATAAACGTGTTTTTGCAACCTTTGGCATCCCACGGTAACTGCTATCACCAGAAGTGCATTCTGAGTCGGATCTCAGACTCAGTTTATAGAGTTTGTCGAAATTTTGTTTTCAGCTGAAATAAACACGTTTTTGCAACCATTGGAATTCCACAGTAACTGCTATCTCCAGAAGTGCATTCTGAGCTGGATCTCAGTCTCAGTGTAGAGATTTTGTCAAATAGTTGTTTTCAGCTGAAATAAAAGCATTTTTGCAACCATTGGCATCCCATTGTAACTACTATCACCAGAAGTGCATTGTAGGTCGGATCTCAGCCACAGGGTATATAGTTTGTCAAATTGTTGTTTTGAGCTGAAATAAAAGCGTTTTTGCAACCATTGGCATCCCACTGTAACTGCTGTCACCAGAAGTGCATTCTAGGCACTCTCAGTGTAGAGAGTTTCTCAGAACTTTGTTTTCAGCTGAAATAAACGTGTTTTTGCAACCTTTGGCATCCCACGGTAACTGCTATCACAAAAAATGCATTCTGAGTCGGATCTCAGACTCAGTTTATAGAGTTTGTCAAACTGTTGTTTTTCGCTAAAATAAACACGTTGTTGCAACCATTGGAATCCCACTGTAACTGCTATCTCCAGAAGTGCATTCTGAGCTGGATCTCAGACTCAGTTTATTTTGTCAAAACATTGTTTTCAGCTGAAATTAACGCGTTTTTGCAACCATTGGCATCCCACTGTAACTGCTATCACCAGAAGTGCATTCTGAGTCGGATCTCAGTTTCAGTGTAGAGAGTTTGTCAAAACGTTGTTTTCAGCTGAAATAAACGCATTTTTGCAACCATTGGCATCCCACTGTAACTGCTATCACCAGAAGTGCATTCTGAGTTGGATCTCAGTCTCGGTGTAGAGTTTGTCAAAACGTTGTTTTCAGCTGAAATAAAAGCATTTTTGCAACCATTGGCATCCCACTGTATCTGCTATCACCAGAAGTGCATTGTAGGTCGGATCTCAGCCACAGTGTAGAGAGTTTGTCAATACGTTGTTTTCAACTGATATAATCGCGTTTTTGCAACCATTGGCATCCCACTGTAACTGCTATCACCAGAAGTGCATTCTGAGTCGGATCTCAGTCTCAGTGTAGAGAGTTTGTCAAGTCGTTGTTTTCAGCTGAAATAAAAGCGTTTTTGCAATCAGTGGCATCCCACTGTAACTGCTATCACCAGAAGTGCATTCTGAGTCGGATCTCAGCCACAGTGTAGAGAGTTTGTCAATACATTGTTTTCAGCTGAATTAAAAGCTTTCTTGCAACCATCGGTATCCCTCTGTAACTGCTATCACCAGAAGTGCATTCTAAGTCAGATCTCAGTTTCAGTGTAGAGAGTTTGTCAAATCGTTGTTTTAAGCTGAAATAAAAGCTTTTTTGCAACCATTGGCATCCCACTGTAACTGCTGTCACCAGAAGTGCATTCTAGGTTGGATCTCAGTCTTAGTGTAGAGAGTTTGTCAGAACGTTGTTTTCAGCTGAAATAAATGTGTTTTTGCAACCTTTGGCATCCCACGGTAACTGCTATCACCAGAAATGTATTCTGATTCGGATCTCAGACTCAGTTTATAGAGTGTCATAATGTTGTTTTTAGCTAAAATAAACACGTTTTTGCAACCATTGGAATCCCACTGTAACTGCTATCTCCAGAAGTGCATTCTGAGCTGGATCTCAGACTCAGTTTATTTTGTCAAAACGTTGTTTTCAGCTGAAATGAACGCGGTTTTGCAACCATTGATATCCCACTGTAACTGCTGTCACCAGAAGTGCATTCTTCGTCGGATCTCAGTCTCAGTGTAGAGAGTTTGTCAAAACTTTGTTTTCAGCTGAAATTAAAGCGTTTTTGCAACCATTGGCATCAACTGTAACTGCTATCACCAGAAGTGCATTCTAGGTCGGATCTCAGCCACAGTGTAGAGAGTTTGTCAATACGTTGTTTTCAGCTGAAATAAAAGCTTTCTTGCAACCGTCGGCATCCCTCTGTAACTGCTATCACCAGAAGTGCATTCTGAGTCGGATTTCAGTCTTTGTGTAGAGAGTTTGTCAAAACGTTGTTTTCAGCTGAAATAAACGCATTTTTGCAACCATTGGCATCCCACTGTAACTGCTATCACCAGAAGTGCATTCTGAGTCGGATCTCAGTCTCAGTGTAGAGAGTTTGTCAAATAGTTGTTTTCAGCTGAAATAAAAGCATTTTTGCAACCATTGGCATCCCACTGTAACTGCTATCACCAGAAGTGCATTGTAGGTCAGATCTCAGCCACAGTGTAGAGAGTTTGTTAAAACGTTGTTTTCAGCTGATATAAACACGGTTGTGCAACCATTGGTATCCCACTGTAACTGCTATAACCAGAAGTGCATTCTTAGTCGGATCTCAGTCTCAGTGTAGAGAGTTTGTCAAATCGTTGTTTTCAGCTGAAATAAAAGCATTTTTGCAACCAGTGGCATCCCACTGTAACTGCTATCACCAGAAGTGCATTCTGAGTCGGATCTCAGCCACAGTGTAGAGAGTTTGTCAATACATTGTTTTCAGCTGAATTAAAAGCTTTCTTGCAAGCATCGGCATCCCTCTGTAACTGCTATCACCAGAAGTGCATTCTAAGTCAGATCTTAGTTTCAGTGTAGAGAGTTTGTCAAATCGTTGTTTTCAGCTGAAATAAAAGCTTTTTTGCAACCATTGGCATCCCACTGTAACTGCTGTCACCAGAAGTGCATTCTAGGTTGGATCTCAGACTCAGTTTATAGAGTTTGTCAAAATGTTGTTTTTAGCTAAAATAACCACGTTTTTGCAACCATTGGAATCCCACTGTAACTGCTATCTCCAGAAGTGCATTCTGAGCTGGATCTCAGACTCAGTTTATTTTGTCAAAACGTTGTTTTCAGCTGAAATCAACGCGTTTTTGCAACCATTGGCATCCCACTGTAACTGCTATCACCAGAAGTGCATTCTGAGTCGGATCTCAGTTTCAGTGTAGAGAGTTTGTCAAAACGTTGTTTTCAGCTGAAATAAACGCATTTTTGCAACCATTGGCATCCCACTGTAACTGCTATCACCAGAAGTGCATTCTGAGTCGGATCTCAGTCTCAGTGTAGAGTTTGTCAAAACGTTGTTTTCAGCTGAAATAAACGCATTTTTGCAACCATTGGCATCCGACTGTAACTGCTATCACCAGAAGTGCATTCTGATTCGGATCTCAGTCTCAGTGTAGAGATTTTGTCAAATAGTTGTTTTCAGCTGAAATAAAAGCATTTTTGCAACCATTGGCATCCCACTGTATCTGCTATCACCAGAAGTGCATTGTAGGTCGGATCTCAGCCACTGGGTATATAGTTTGTCAAATTGTTGTTTTGAGCTGAAATAAAAGCGTTTTTGCAACCATTGGCATCCCACTGTAACTGCTGTCACCAGAAGTGCATTCTAGGCACTCTCAGTGTAGAGAGTTTGTCAGAACTTTGTTTTCAGCTGAAATAAACGTGTTTTTGCAACCTTTGGCATCCCACGGTAACTGCTATCACCAGAAATGCATTCTGAGTCGGATCTCAGACTCAGTTTATAGAGTTTGTCAAACTGTTGTTTTTCGCTAAAATAAACACGTTGTTGCAACCATTGGAATCCCACTGTAACTGCTATCTCCAGAAGTGCATTCTGAGCTGGATCTCAGACTCAGTTATTTTGTCAAAACGTTGTTTTCAGCTGAAATAAACGTGTTTTTGCAACCATTGGCATCCCACTGTAACTGCTATCACCAGAAGTGCATTCTGAGTCGGATCTCAGTCTCAGTGTAGAGAGTTTGTCAAATCGTTATTTTCAGCTGAAATAAAAGCGTTTTTGCAACCAGTGGCATCCCACTGTAACTGCTATCACCAGAAGTGCATTCTGAGTCGGATCTCAGCCACAGTGTAGAGAGTTTGTCAATACATTGTTTTCAGCTGAATTAAAAGCTTTCTTGCAAGCATCGGCATCCCTCTGTAACTGCTATCACCAGAATTGCATTCTAAGTCAGATCTTAGTTTCAGTGTAGAGAGTTTGTCAAATCGTTGTTTTCAGCTGAAATAAAAGCTTTTTTGCAACCATTGGCATCCCACTGTAACTGCTGTCACCAGAAGTGCATTCTAGGTTGGATCTCAGACTCAGTTTATAGAGTTTGTCAAAATGTTGTTTTTAGCTAAAATAACCACGTTTTTGCAACCATTGGAATCCCACTGTAACTGCTATCTCCAGAAGTGCATTCTGAGCTGGATCTCAGACTCAGTTTATTTTGTCAAAACGTTGTTTTCAGCTGAAATTAACGCGTTTTTGCAACCATTGGCATCCCACTGTATCTGCTATCACCAGAAGTGCATTGTAGGTCGGATCTCAGCCTCAGGGTATATAGTTTGTCAAATTGTTGTTTTGAGCTGAAATAAAAGCGTTTTTGCAACCATTGGCATCCCACTGTAACTGCTGTCACCAGAAGTGCATTCTAGGCAATCTCAGTGTAGAGAGTTTGTCAGAACTTTGTTTTCAGCTGAAATAAACGTGTTTTTGCAAACTTTGGCATCCCACGGTAACTTCTATCACCAGAAATGCATTCTGAGTCGGATCTCAGTCTCAGTGTAGAGAGTTTGTCAAATTGCTGTTTTGAGCTGAAATAAAAGCGTTTTTGCAACCATTGGCATCCCACTGTAACTGCTGTCACCAGAGGTGCATTTAGGTTGGATCTCAGTCTCAGTGTAGAGAGTTTGTCAGAACGTTGTTTTGAGCTGAAATAAAAGCGTTTTTGCAACCATTGGAATCCCACTGTAACTGCTATCTCCAGAAGTGCATTCTGAGCTGGATCTCAGACTCAGTTTATTTTGTCAAAACGTTGTTTTCAGCTGAAATAAACACGTTTTTGTAACCATTGGCATCCCACTGTGACTGCTATCACCAGAAGTGCATTCTGAGTTGGATCTCAGTCTCAGTGTAGAGAGTTTGTCAAATCGTTGTTTTCAGCTGAAATAAAAGCGTTTTTGCAACCATTGGCATCCCACTGTAAGTGCTGTCACCAGAAGTGCATTCTAGGTTGGATCTCAGTCTCAGTGTAGAGAGTTTGTCAGAACGTTGTTTTCAGCTGAAATAAACGTGTTTTTGCAACCTTTGGCATCCCACGGTAACTGCTATCACCAGAAGTGCATTCTGAGTCGGATCTCAGACTCAGTTTATAGAGTTTGTCGAAATTTTGTTTTCAGCTGAAATAAACACGTTTTTGCAACCATTGGAATTCCACAGTAACTGCTATCTCCAGAAGTGCATTCTGAGCTGGATCTCAGTCTCAGTGTAGAGATTTTGTCAAATAGTTGTTTTCAGCTGAAATAAAAGCATTTTTGCAACCATTGGCATCCCATTGTAACTACTATCACCAGAAGTGCATTGTAGGTCGGATCTCAGCCACAGGGTATATAGTTTGTCAAATTGTTGTTTTGAGCTGAAATAAAAGCGTTTTTGCAACCATTGGCATCCCACTGTAACTGCTGTCACCAGAAGTGCATTCTAGGCACTCTCAGTGTAGAGAGTTTCTCAGAACTTTGTTTTCAGCTGAAATAAACGTGTTTTTGCAACCTTTGGCATCCCACGGTAACTGCTATCACAAAAAATGCATTCTGAGTCGGATCTCAGACTCAGTTTATAGAGTTTGTCAAACTGTTGTTTTTCGCTAAAATAAACACGTTGTTGCAACCATTGGAATCCCACTGTAACTGCTATCTCCAGAAGTGCATTCTGAGCTGGATCTCAGACTCAGTTTATTTTGTCAAAACGTTGTTTTCAGCTGAAATAAACGCGTTTTTGCAACCATTGGCATCCCACTGTAACTGCTATCACCAGAAGTGCATTCTGAGTCGGATCTCAGTCTCAGTGTAGAGAGTTTGTCAAATCGTTGTTTTCAGCTGAAATAAAAGCATTTTTGCAACCATTGGCATCCCACTGTAACTGCTATCACCAGAAGTGCATTGTAGGTCAGATCTCAGCCACAGTGTAGAGAGTTTGTTAAAACGTTGTTTTCAGCTGATATAAACACGGTTGTGCAACCATTGGTATCCCACTGTAACTGCTATCACCAGAAGTGCATTCTTAGTCGGATCTCAGTCTCAGTGTAGAGAGTTTGTCAAATCGTTGTTTTCAGCTGAAATAAAAGCATTTTTGCAACCAGTGGCATCCCACTGTAACTGCTATCACCAGAAGTGCATTCTGAGTCGGATCTCAGCCACAGTGTAGAGAGTTTGTCAATACATTGTTTTCAGCTGAATTAAAAGCTTTCTTGCAAGCATCGGCATCCCTCTGTAACTGCTATCACCAGAAGTGCATTCTAAGTCAGATCTTAGTTTCAGTGTAGAGAGTTTGTCAAATCGTTGTTTTCAGCTGAAATAAAAGCTTTTTTGCAACCATTGGCATCCCACTGTAACTGCTGTCACCAGAAGTGCATTCTAGGTTGGATCTCAGACTCAGTTTATAGAGTTTGTCAAAATGTTGTTTTTAGCTAAAATAACCACGTTTTTGCAACCATTGGAATCCCACTGTAACTGCTATCTCCAGAAGTGCATTCTGAGCTGGATCTCAGACTCAGTTTATTTTGTCAAAACGTTGTTTTCAGCTGAAATCAACGCGTTTTTGCAACCATTGGCATCCCACTGTAACTGCTATCACCAGAAGTGCATTCTGAGTCGGATCTCAGTTTCAGTGTAGAGAGTTTGTCAAAACGTTGTTTTCAGCTGAAATAAACGCATTTTTGCAACCATTGGCATCCCACTGTAACTGCTATCACCAGAAGTGCATTCTGAGTCGGATCTCAGTCTCAGTGTAGAGTTTGTCAAAACGTTGTTTTCAGCTGAAATAAACGCATTTTTGCAACCATTGGCATCCGACTGTAACTGCTATCACCAGAAGTGCATTCTGATTCGGATCTCAGTCTCAGTGTAGAGATTTTGTCAAATAGTTGTTTTCAGCTGAAATAAAAGCATTTTTGCAACCATTGGCATCCCACTGTATCTGCTATCACCAGAAGTGCATTGTAGGTCGGATCTCAGCCACTGGGTATATAGTTTGTCAAATTGTTGTTTTGAGCTGAAATAAAAGCGTTTTTGCAACCATTGGCATCCCACTGTAACTGCTGTCACCAGAAGTGCATTCTAGGTTGGATCTCAGTCTTAGTGTAGAGAGTTTGTCAGAACGTTGTTTTCAGCTGAAATAAATGTGTTTTTGCAACCTTTGGCATCCCACGGTAACTGCTATCACCAGAAATGTATTCTGATTCGGATCTCAGACTCAGTTTATAGAGTGTCATAATGTTGTTTTTAGCTAAAATAAACACGTTTTTGCAACCATTGGAATCCCACTGTAACTGCTATCTCCAGAAGTGCATTCTGAGCTGGATCTCAGACTCAGTTTATTTTGTCAAAACGTTGTTTTCAGCTGAAATGAACGCGGTTTTGCAACCATTGATATCCCACTGTAACTGCTGTCACCAGAAGTGCATTCTTCGTCGGATCTCAGTCTCAGTGTAGAGAGTTTGTCAAAACTTTGTTTTCAGCTGAAATTAAAGCGTTTTTGCAACCATTGGCATCAACTGTAACTGCTATCACCAGAAGTGCATTCTAGGTCGGATCTCAGCCACAGTGTAGAGAGTTTGTCAATACGTTGTTTTCAGCTGAAATAAAAGCTTTCTTGCAACCGTCGGCATCCCTCTGTAACTGCTATCACCAGAAGTGCATTCTGAGTCGGATTTCAGTCTTTGTGTAGAGAGTTTGTCAAAACGTTGTTTTCAGCTGAAATAAACGCATTTTTGCAACCATTGGCATCCCACTGTAACTGCTATCACCAGAAGTGCATTCTGAGTCGGATCTCAGTCTCAGTGTAGAGAGTTTGTCAAATAGTTGTTTTCAGCTGAAATAAAAGCATTTTTGCAACCATTGGCATCCCACTGTAACTGCTATCACCAGAAGTGCATTGTAGGTCAGATCTCAGCCACAGTGTAGAGAGTTTGTTAAAACGTTGTTTTCAGCTGATATAAACACGGTTGTGCAACCATTGGTATCCCACTGTAACTGCTATAACCAGAAGTGCATTCTTAGTCGGATCTCAGTCTCAGTGTAGAGAGTTTGTCAAATCGTTGTTTTCAGCTGAAATAAAAGCATTTTTGCAACCAGTGGCATCCCACTGTAACTGCTATCACCAGAAGTGCATTCTGAGTCGGATCTCAGCCACAGTGTAGAGAGTTTGTCAATACATTGTTTTCAGCTGAATTAAAAGCTTTCTTGCAAGCATCGGCATCCCTCTGTAACTGCTATCACCAGAAGTGCATTCTAAGTCAGATCTTAGTTTCAGTGTAGAGAGTTTGTCAAATCGTTGTTTTCAGCTGAAATAAAAGCTTTTTTGCAACCATTGGCATCCCACTGTAACTGCTGTCACCAGAAGTGCATTCTAGGTTGGATCTCAGACTCAGTTTATAGAGTTTGTCAAAATGTTGTTTTTAGCTAAAATAACCACGTTTTTGCAACCATTGGAATCCCACTGTAACTGCTATCTCCAGAAGTGCATTCTGAGCTGGATCTCAGACTCAGTTTATTTTGTCAAAACGTTGTTTTCAGCTGAAATCAACGCGTTTTTGCAACCATTGGCATCCCACTGTAACTGCTATCACCAGAAGTGCATTCTGAGTCGGATCTCAGTTTCAGTGTAGAGAGTTTGTCAAAACGTTGTTTTCAGCTGAAATAAACGCATTTTTGCAACCATTGGCATCCCACTGTAACTGCTATCACCAGAAGTGCATTCTGAGTCGGATCTCAGTCTCAGTGTAGAGTTTGTCAAAACGTTGTTTTCAGCTGAAATAAACGCATTTTTGCAACCATTGGCATCCGACTGTAACTGCTATCACCAGAAGTGCATTCTGATTCGGATCTCAGTCTCAGTGTAGAGATTTTGTCAAATAGTTGTTTTCAGCTGAAATAAAAGCATTTTTGCAACCATTGGCATCCCACTGTATCTGCTATCACCAGAAGTGCATTGTAGGTCGGATCTCAGCCACTGGGTATATAGTTTGTCAAATTGTTGTTTTGAGCTGAAATAAAAGCGTTTTTGCAACCATTGGCATCCCACTGTAACTGCTGTCACCAGAAGTGCATTCTAGGCACTCTCAGTGTAGAGAGTTTGTCAGAACTTTGTTTTCAGCTGAAATAAACGTGTTTTTGCAACCTTTGGCATCCCACGGTAACTGCTATCACCAGAAATGCATTCTGAGTCGGATCTCAGACTCAGTTTATAGAGTTTGTCAAACTGTTGTTTTTCGCTAAAATAAACACGTTGTTGCAACCATTGGAATCCCACTGTAACTGCTATCTCCAGAAGTGCATTCTGAGCTGGATCTCAGACTCAGTTATTTTGTCAAAACGTTGTTTTCAGCTGAAATAAACGCGTTTTTGCAACCATTGGCATCCCACTGTAACTGCTATCACCAGAAGTGCATTCTGAGTCGGATCTCAGTCTCAGTGTAGAGAGTTTGTCAAATCGTTATTTTCAGCTGAAATAAAAGCGTTTTTGCAACCAGTGGCATCCCACTGTAACTGCTATCACCAGAAGTGCATTCTGAGTCGGATCTCAGCCACAGTGTAGAGAGTTTGTCAATACATTGTTTTCAGCTGAATTAAAAGCTTTCTTGCAAGCATCGGCATCCCTCTGTAACTGCTATCACCAGAATTGCATTCTAAGTCAGATCTTAGTTTCAGTGTAGAGAGTTTGTCAAATCGTTGTTTTCAGCTGAAATAAAAGCTTTTTTGCAACCATTGGCATCCCACTGTAACTGCTGTCACCAGAAGTGCATTCTAGGTTGGATCTCAGACTCAGTTTATAGAGTTTGTCAAAATGTTGTTTTTAGCTAAAATAACCACGTTTTTGCAACCATTGGAATCCCACTGTAACTGCTATCTCCAGAAGTGCATTCTGAGCTGGATCTCAGACTCAGTTTATTTTGTCAAAACGTTGTTTTCAGCTGAAATTAACGCGTTTTTGCAACCATTGGCATCCCACTGTAACTGCTGTCACCAGAAGTGCATTCTAGGCAATCTCAGTGTAGAGAGTTTGTCAGAACTTTGTTTTCAGCTGAAATAAACGTGTTTTTGCAAACTTTGGCATCCCACGGTAACTTCTATCACCAGAAATGCATTCTGAGTCGGATCTCAGTCTCAGTGTAGAGAGTTTGTCAAATTGCTGTTTTGAGCTGAAATAAAAGCGTTTTTGCAACCATTGGCATCCCACTGTAACTGCTGTCACCAGAGGTGCATTTAGGTTGGATCTCAGTCTCAGTGTAGAGAGTTTGTCAGAACGTTGTTTTGAGCTGAAATAAAAGCGTTTTTGCAACCATTGGAATCCCACTGTAACTGCTATCTCCAGAAGTGCATTCTGAGCTGGATCTCAGACTCAGTTTATTTTGTCAAAACGTTGTTTTCAGCTGAAATAAACACGTTTTTGTAACCATTGGCATCCCACTGTGACTGCTATCACCAGAAGTGCATTCTGAGTTGGATCTCAGTCTCAGTGTAGAGAGTTTGTCAAATCGTTGTTTTCAGCTGAAATAAAAGCGTTTTTGCAACCATTGGCATCCCACTGTAAGTGCTGTCACCAGAAGTGCATTCTAGGTTGGATCTCAGTCTCAGTGTAGAGAGTTTGTCAGAACGTTGTTTTCAGCTGAAATAAACGTGTTTTTGCAACCTTTGGCATCCCACGGTAACTGCTATCACCAGAAGTGCATTCTGAGTCGGATCTCAGACTCAGTTTATAGAGTTTGTCGAAATTTTGTTTTCAGCTGAAATAAATACGTTTTTGCAACCATTGGAATTCCACAGTAACTGCTATCTCCAGAAGTGCATTCTGAGCTGGATCTCAGTCTCAGTGTAGAGATTTTGTCAAATAGTTGTTTTCAGCTGAAATAAAAGCATTTTTGCAACCATTGGCATCCCATTGTAACTACTATCACCAGAAGTGCATTGTAGGTCGGATCTCAGCCACAGGGTATATAGTTTGTCAAATTGTTGTTTTGAGCTGAAATAAAAGCGTTTTTGCAACCATTGGCATCCCACTGTAACTGCTGTCACCAGAAGTGCATTCTAGGCACTCTCAGTGTAGAGAGTTTCTCAGAACTTTGTTTTCAGCTGAAATAAACGTGTTTTTGCAACCTTTGGCATCCCACGGTAACTGCTATCACAAAAAATGCATTCTGAGTCGGATCTCAGACTCAGTTTATAGAGTTTGTCAAACTGTTGTTTTTCGCTAAAATAAACACGTTGTTGCAACCATTGGAATCCCACTGTAACTGCTATCTCCAGAAGTGCATTCTGAGCTGGATCTCAGACTCAGTTTATTTTGTCAAAACGTTGTTTTCAGCTGAAATAAACGCGTTTTTGCAACCATTGGCATCCCACTGTAACTGCTATCACCAGAAGTGCATTCTGAGTCGGATCTCAGTCTCAGTGTAGAGAGTTTGTCAATACATTGTTTTCAGCTGAATTAAAAGCTTTCTTGCAATCATCGGCATCCCTCTGTAACTGCTATCACCAGAAGTGCATTCTAAGTCAGATCTCAGTTTCAGTGTAGAGAGGTTGTCAAATCGTTGTTTTCAGCTGAAATAAAAGCTTTTTTGCAACCATTGGCATCCCACTGTAACTGCTGTCACCAGAAGTGCATTCTAGGTTGGATCTCAGACTCAGTTTATAGAGTTTGTCAAAATGTTGTTTTTAGCTAAAATAACCACGTTTTTGCAACCATTGGAATCCCACTGTAACTGCTATCTCCAGAAGTGCATTCTGAGCTGGATCTCAGACTCAGTTTATTTTGTCAAAACGTTGTTTTCAGCTGAAATTAACGCGTTTTTGCAACCATTGGCATCCCACTGTAACTGCTATCACCAGAAGTGCATTCTGAGTCGGATCTCAGTTTCAGTGTAGAGAGTTTGTCAAAACGTTGTTTTCAGCTGAAATAAACGCATTTTTACAACCATTGGCATCCCACTGTAACTGCTATCACCAGAAGTGCATTCTGATTCGGATCTCAGTCTCAGTGTAGAGATTTTGTCAAATAGTTGTTTTCAGCTGAAATAAACGCATTTTTGCAACCATTGGCATCCCACTGTATCTGCTATCACCAGAAGTGCATTGTAGGTCGGATCTCAGCCACAGTGTAGATAGTTTGTCAATACGTTGTTTTCAGCTGAAATAAAAGCTTTCTTGCAACCATTGGCATCCCACTGTAACTGCTATCACCAGAAGTGCATTCTGAGTCGGATCTCAGTCTTTGTGTAGAGAGTTTGTCAATACGTTGTTTTCTGCTGAAATAAACGCATTTTTGCAACCATTGGCATCCCACTGTAACTGCTATCACCAGAAGTGCATTCTGAGTCGGATCTCAGTCTCAGTGTAGAGAGTTTGTCAAATAGTTGTTTTCAGCTGAAATAAAAGCATTTTTGCAACCATTGGCATCCCATTGTAACTGCTATCACCAGAAGTGCATTGTAGGTCGGATCTCAGCCACAGGGTATATAGTTTGTCAAATTGTTGTTTTGAGCTGAAATAAAAGCGTTTTTGCAACCATTGGCATCCCACTGTAACTGCTGTCACCAGAAGTGCATTCTAGGCACTCTCAGTGTAGAGAGTTTGTCAGAACTTTGTTTTCAGCTGAAATAAACGTGTTTTTGCAACCTTTGGCATCCCACGGTAACTGCTATCACCAGAAATGCATTCTGAGTCGGATCTCAGACTCAGTTTATAGAGTTTGTCAAACTGTTGTTTTTCGCTAAAATAAACACGTTGTTGCAACCATTGGAATCCCACTGTAACTGCTATCTCCAGAAGTGCATTCTGAGCTGGATCTCAGACTCAGTTTATTTTGTCAAAACGTTGTTTTCAGCTGAAATAAACGCGTTTTTGCAACCATTAGCATCCCACTGTAACTGCTATCACCAGAAGTGCATTCTGAGTCGGATCTCAGTCTCAGTGTAGAGAGTTTGTCAAATCGTTGTTTTCAGCTGAAATAAAAGCGTTTTTGCAACCAGTGGCATCCCACTGTAACTGCTATCACCAGAAGTGCATTCTGAGTCGGATCTCAGCCACAGTGTAGAGAGTTTGTCAATACATTGTTTTCAGCTGAATTAAACGCTTTCTTGCAAGCATCGGCATCCCTCTGTAACTGCTATCACCAGAAGTGCATTCTAAGTCAGATCTTAGTTTCAGTGTAGAGAGTTTGTCAAATCGTTGTTTTCAGCTGAAATAAAAGCTTTTTTACAACCATTGGCATCCCATTGTAACTGCTGTCACCAGAAGTGCATTCTAGGTTGGATCTCAGACTCAGTTTATAGAGTTTGTCAAAATGTTGTTTTTAGCTAAAATAACCACGTTTTTGCAACCATTGGAATCCCACTGTAACTGCTATCTCCAGAAGTGCATTCTGAGCTGGATCTCAGACTCAGTTTATAGAGTTTGTCAAAATGTTGTTTTCAGCTGAAATTAACGCGTTTTTGCAACCATTGGCATCCCACTGTATCTGCTATCACCAGAAGTGCATTGTAGGTCGGATCTCAGCCACAGTGTAGAGAGTTTGTCAATACGTTGTTTTCAACTGATATAATCGCGTTTTTGCAACCATTGGCATCCCACTGTAACTGCTATCACCAGAAGTGCATTCTGAGTCGGATCTCAGTCTCAGTGTAGAGAGTTTGTCAAGTCGTTGTTTTCAGCTGAAATAAAAGCGTTTTTCAAATCAATGGCATCCCACTGTAACTGCTATCACCAGAAGTGCATTCTGAGTCGGATCTCAGCCACAGTGTAGAGAGTTTGTCAATACATTGTTTTCAGCTGAATTAAAAGCTTTCTTGCAACCATCGGCATCCCTCTGTAACTGCTATCACCAGAAGTGCATTCTAAGTCAGATCTCAGTTTCAGTGTAGAGAGTTTGTCAAATCGTTGTTTTAAGCTGAAATAAAAGCTTTTTTGCAACCATTGGCATCCCACTGTAACTGCTGTCACCAGAAGTGCATTCTAGGTTGGATCTCAGTCTTAGTGTAGAGAGTTTGTCAGAACGTTGTTTTCAGCTGAAATAAATGTGTTTTTGCAACCTTTGGCATCCCACGGTAACTGCTATCACCAGAAATGTATTCTGATTCGGATCACAGACTCAGTTTATAGAGTGTCATAATGTTGTTTTTAGCTAAAATAAACACGTTTTTGCAACCATTGGAATCCCACTGTAACTGCTATCTCCAGAAGTGCATTCTGAGCTGGATCTCAGACTCAGTTTATTTTGTCAAAACGTTGTTTTCAGCTGAAATGAACGCGGTTTTGCAACCATTGATATCCCACTGTAACTGCTGTCACCAGAAGTGCATTCTTCGTCGGATCTCAGTCTCAGTGTAGAGAGTTTGTCAAAACTTTGTTTTCAGCTGAAATTAAAGCGTTTTTGCAACCATTGGCATCAACTGTAACTGCTATCACCAGAAGTGCATTCTAGGTCGGATCTCAGCCACAGTGTAGAGAGTTTGTCAATACGTTGTTTTCAGCTGAAATAAAAGCTTTCTTGCAACCGTCGGCATCCCTCTGTAACTGCTATCACCAGAAGTGCATTCTGAGTCGGATTTCAGTCTTTGTGTAGAGAGTTTGTCAAAACGTTGTTTTCAGCTGAAATAAACGCATTTTTGCAACCATTGGCATCCCACTGTAACTGCTATCACCAGAAGTGCATTCTGAGTCGGATCTCAGTCTCAGTGTAGAGAGTTTGTCAAATAGTTGTTTTCAGCTGAAATAAAAGCATTTTTGCAACCATTGGCATCCCACTGTAACTGCTATCACCAGAAGTGCATTGTAGGTCAGATCTCAGCCACAGTGTAGAGAGTTTGTTAAAACGTTGTTTTCAGCTGATATAAACACGGTTGTGCAACCATTGGTATCCCACTGTAACTGCTATCACCAGAAGTGCATTCTTAGTCGGATCTCAGTCTCAGTGTAGAGAGTTTGTCAAATCGTTGTTTTCAGCTGAAATAAAAGCATTTTTGCAACCAGTGGCATCCCACTGTAACTGCTATCACCAGAAGTGCATTCTGAGTCGGATCTCAGCCACAGTGTAGAGAGTTTGTCAATACATTGTTTTCAGCTGAATTAAAAGCTTTCTTGCAAGCATCGGCATCCCTCTGTAACTGCTATCACCAGAAGTGCATTCTAAGTCAGATCTTAGTTTCAGTGTAGAGAGTTTGTCAAATCGTTGTTTTCAGCTGAAATAAAAGCTTTTTTGCAACCATTGGCATCCCACTGTAACTGCTGTCACCAGAAGTGCATTCTAGGTTGGATCTCAGACTCAGTTTATAGAGTTTGTCAAAATGTTGTTTTTAGCTAAAATAACCACGTTTTTGCAACCATTGGAATCCCACTGTAACTGCTATCTCCAGAAGTGCATTCTGAGCTGGATCTCAGACTCAGTTTATTTTGTCAAAACGTTGTTTTCAGCTGAAATCAACGCGTTTTTGCAACCATTGGCATCCCACTGTAACTGCTATCACCAGAAGTGCATTCTGAGTCGGATCTCAGTTTCAGTGTAGAGAGTTTGTCAAAACGTTGTTTTCAGCTGAAATCAACGCATTTTTGCAACCATTGGCATCCCACTGTAACTGCTATCACCAGAAGTGCATTCTGAGTCGGATCTCAGTCTCAGTGTAGAGTTTGTCAAAACGTTGTTTTCAGCTGAAATAAACGCATTTTTGCAACCATTGGCATCCGACTGTAACTGCTATCACCAGAAGTGCATTCTGATTCGGATCTCAGTCTCAGTGTAGAGATTTTGTCAAATAGTTGTTTTGAGCTGAAATAAAAGCGTTTTTGCAACCATTGGCATCCCACTGTAACTGCTGTCACCAGAAGTGCATTCTAGGCACTCTCAGTGTAGAGAGTTTGTCAGAACTTTGTTTTCAGCTGAAATAAACGTGTTTTTGCAACCTTTGGCATCCCACGGTAACTGCTATCACCAGAAATGCATTCTGAGTCGGATCTCAGACTCAGTTTATAGAGTTTGTCAAACTGTTGTTTTTCGCTAAAATAAACACGTTGTTGCAACCATTGGAATCCCACTGTAACTGCTATCTCCAGAAGTGCATTCTGAGCTGGATCTCAGACTCAGTTATTTTGTCAAAACGTTGTTTTCAGCAGAAATAAACGCGTTTTTGCAACCATTGGCATCCCACTGTAACTGCTATCACCAGAAGTGCATTCTGAGTCGGATCTCAGTCTCAGTGTAGAGAGTTTGTCAAATCGTTATTTTCAGCTGAAATAAAAGCGTTTTTGCAACCAGTGGCATCCCACTGTAACTGCTATCACCAGAAGTGCATTCTGAGTCGGATCTCAGCCACAGTGTAGAGAGTTTGTCAATACATTGTTTTCAGCTGAATTAAAAGCTTTCTTGCAAGCATCGGCATCCCTCTGTAACTGCTATCACCAGAATTGCATTCTAAGTCAGATCTTAGTTTCAGTGTAGAGAGTTTGTCAAATCGTTGTTTTCAGCTGAAATAAAAGCTTTTTTGCAACCATTGGCATCCCACTGTAACTGCTGTCACCAGAAGTGCATTCTAGGTTGGATCTCAGACTCAGTTTATAGAGTTTGTCAAAATGTTGTTTTTAGCTAAAATAACCACGTTTTTGCAACCATTGGAATCCCACTGTAACTGCTATCTCCAGAAGTGCATTCTGAGCTGGATCTCAGACTCAGTTTATTTTGTCAAAACGTTGTTTTCAGCTGAAATTAACGCGTTTTTGCAACCATTGGCATCCCACTGTAACTGCTATCACCAGAAGTGCATTCTGAGTCGGATCTCAGTTTCAGTGTAGAGAGTTTGTCAAAACGTTGTTTTCAGCTGAAATAAACGCATTTTTGCAACCATTGGCATCCCACTGTATCTGCTATCACCAGAAGTGCATTGTAGGTCGGATCTCAGCCACAGGGTATATAGTTTGTCAAATTGTTGTTTTGAGCTGAAATAAAAGCGTTTTTGCAACCATTGGCATCCCACTGTAACTGCTGTCACCAGAAGTGCATTCTAGGCACTCTCAGTGTAGAGAGTTTGTCAGAACTTTGTTCTCAGCTGAAATAAACGTGTTTTTGCAAACTTTGGCATCCCACGGTAACTTCTATCACCAGAAATGCATTCTGAGTCGGATCTCAGACTCAGTTTATAGAGTTTGTCAAACTGTTGTTTTTCGCTAAAATAAACACGTTGTTGCAACCATTGGAATCCCACTGTAACTGCTATCTCCAGAAGTGCATTCTGAGCTGGATCTCAGCCACAGTGTAGAGAGTTTGTCAATACATTGTTTTCAGCTGAATTAAAAGCTTTCTTGCAAGCATCGGCATCCCTCTGTAACTGCTATCACCAGAAGTGCATTCTAAGTCAGATCTTAGTTTCAGTGTAGAGAGTTTGTCAAATCGTTGTTTTCAGCTGAAATAAAAGCTTTTTTGCAACCATTGGCATCCCACTGTAACTGCTGTCACCAGAAGTGCATTCTAGGTTGGATCTCAGACTCAGTTTATAGAGTTTGTCAAAATGTTGTTTTTAGCTAAAATAACCACGCTTTTGCAACCATTGGAATCCCACTGTAACTGCTATCTCCAGAAGTGCATTCTGAGCTGGATCTCAGACTCAGTTTATTTTGTCAAAACGTTGTTTTCAGCTGAAATTAACGCATTTTTGCAACCATTGGCATCCCACTGTAACTGCTATCACCAGAAGTGCATTCTGAGTCGGATCTCAGTCTCAGTGTAGAGTTTGTCAAAACGTTGTTTTCAGCTGAAATAAACGCATTTTTGCAACCATTGGCATCCCACTGTAACTGCTATCACCAGAAGTGCATTCTGATTCGGATCTCAGTCTCAGTGTAGAGATTTTGTCAAATAGTTGTTTTCAGCTGAAATAAAAGCATTTTTGCAACCATTGGCATCCCACTGTATCTGCTATCACCAGAAGTGCATTGTAGGTCGGATCTCAGCCACTGGGTATATAGTTTGTCAAATTGTTGTTTTGAGCTGAAATAAAAGCGTTTTTGCAACCATTGGCATCCCACTGTAACTGCTGTCACCAGAAGTGCATTCTAGGCACTCTCAGTGTAGAGAGTTTGTCAGAACTTTGTTTTCAGCTGAAATAAACGTGTTTTTGCAACCTTTGGCATCCCACGGTAACTGCTATCACCAGAAATGCATTCTGAGTCGGATCTCAGACTCAGTTTATAGAGTTTGTCAAACTGTTGTTTTTCGCTAAAATAAACACGTTGTTGCAACCATTGGAATCCCACTGTAACTGCTATCTCCAGAAGTGCATTCTGAGCTGGATCTCAGACTCAGTTTATTTTGTCAAAACGTTGTTTTCAGCTGAAATAAACGCGTTTTTGCAACCATTGGCATCCCACTGTAACTGCTATCACCAGAAGTGCATTCTGAGTCGGATCTCAGTCTCAGTGTAGAGAGTTTGTCAAATCGTTGTTTTCAGCTGAAATAAAAGCGTTTTTGCAACCAGTGGCATCCCACTGTAACTGCTATCACCAGAAGTGCATTCTGAGTCGGATCTCAGCCACAGTGTAGAGAGTTTGTCAATACATTGTTTTCAGCTGAATTAAAAGCTTTCTTGCAAGCATCGGCATCCCTCTGTAACTGCTATCACCAGAAGTGCATTCTAAGTCAGATCTTAGTTTCAGTGTAGAGAGTTTGTCAAATTGTTGTTTTCAGCTGAAATAAAAGCTTTTTTGCAACCATTGGCATCCCACTGTAACTGCTGTCACCAGAAGTGCATTCTAGGTTGGATCTCAGACTCAGTTTATAGAGTTTGTCAAAATGTTGTTTTTAGCTAAAATAACCACGTTTTTGCAACCATTGGAATCCCACTGTAACTGCTATCTCCAGAAGTGCATTCTGAGCTGGATCTCAGACTCAGATTATTTTGTCAAAACGTTGTTTTCAGCTGAAATAAACGCATTTTTGCAACCATTGGCATCCCACTGTAACTGCTATCACCAGAAGTGCATTCTGATTCGGATCTCAGTCTCAGTGTAGAGATTTTGTCAAATAGTTGTTTTCAGCTGAAATAAAATCATTTTTGCAACCATTGGCATCCCACTGTATCTGCTATCACCAGAAGTGCATTGTAGGTCGGATCTCAGCCACTGGG
This sequence comes from Atractosteus spatula, assembly GCF_055471065.1. Lineage (NCBI taxonomy): Eukaryota > Metazoa > Chordata > Actinopteri > Semionotiformes > Lepisosteidae > Atractosteus > Atractosteus spatula. The sequence continues at coordinate 35,820,024 of NC_142711.1, read as the reverse complement.
TATATAGTTTGTCAAATTGTTGTTTTGAGCTGAAATAAAAGCGTTTTTGCAACCATTGGCATCCCACTGTAACTGCTGTCACCAGAAGTGCATTCTAGGCACTCTCAGTGTAGAGAGTTTGTCAGAACTTTGTTTTCAGCTGAAATAAACGTGTTTTTGCAACCTTTGGCATCCCACGGTAACTGCTATCACCAGAAATGCATTCTGAGTCGGATCTCAGACTCAGTTTATAGAGTTTGTCAAACTGTTGTTTTTCGCTAAAATAAACACGTTGTTGCAACCATTGGAATCCCACTGTAACTGCTATCTCCAGAAGTGCATTCTGAGCTGGATCTCAGACTCAGTTTATTTTGTCAAAACGTTGTTTTCAGCTGAAATAAACGCGTTTTTGCAACCATTGGCATCCCACTGTAACTGCTATCACCAGAAGTGCATTCTGAGTCGGATCTCAGTCTCAGTGTAGAGAGTTTGTCAAATCGTTGTTTTCAGCTGAAATAAAAGCGTTTTTGCAACCAGTGGCATCCCACTGTAACTGCTATCACCAGAAGTGCATTCTGAGTCGGATCTCAGCCACAGTGTAGAGAGTTTGTCAATACATTGTTTTCAGCTGAATTAAAAGCTTTCTTGCAAGCATCGGCATCCCTCTGTAACTGCTATCACCAGAAGTGCATTCTAAGTCAGATCTTAGTTTCAGTGTAGAGAGTTTGTCAAATTGTTGTTTTCAGCTGAAATAAAAGCTTTTTTGCAACCATTGGCATCCCACTGTAACTGCTGTCACCAGAAGTGCATTCTAGGTTGGATCTCAGACTCAGTTTATAGAGTTTGTCAAAATGTTGTTTTTAGCTAAAATAACCACGTTTTTGCAACCATTGGAATCCCACTGTAACTGCTATCTCCAGAAGTGCATTCTGAGCTGGATCTCAGACTCAGATTATTTTGTCAAAACGTTGTTTTCAGCTGAAATTAACGCGTTTTTGCAACCATTGGCATCCCACTGTAACTGCTATCACCAGAAGTGCATTCTGAGTCGGATCTCAGTTTCAGTGTAGAGAGTTTGTCAAAACGTTGTTTTCAGTTGAAATAAACGCATTTTTGCAACCATTGGCATCCCACTGTATCTGCTATCACCAGAAGTGCATTGTAGGTCGGATCTCAGCCACAGGGTATATAGTTTGTCAAATTGTTGTTTTGAGCTGAAATAAAAGCGTTTTTGCAACCATTGGCATCCCACTATAACTGCTGTCACCAGAAGTGCATTCTAGGCACTCTCAGTGTAGAGAGTTTGTCAGAACTTTGTTTTCAGCTGAAATAAACGTGTTTTTGCAACCTTTGGCATCCCACGGTAACTGCTATCACCAGAAATGCATTCTGAGTCGGATCTCAGACTCAGTTTATAGAGTTTGTCAAACTGTTGTTTTTCGCTAAAATAAACACGTTGTTGCAACCATTGGAATCCCACTGTAACTGCTATCTCCAGAAGTGCATTCTGAGCTGGATCTCAGACTCAGTTTATTTTGTCAAAACGTTGTTTTCAGCTGAAATAAACGCGTTTTTGCAACCATTGGCATCCCACTGTAACTGCTATCACCAGAAGTGCATTCTGAGTCGGATCTCAGTCTCAGTGTAGAGAGTTTGTCAAATCGTTGTTTTCAGCTGAAATAAAAGCGTTTTTGCAACCAGTGGCATCCCACTGTAACTGCTATCACCAGAAGTGCATTCTGAGTCGGATCTCAGCCACAGTGTAGAGAGTTTGTCAATACATTGTTTTCAGCTGAATTAAAAGCTTTCTTGCAAGCATCGGCATCCCTCTGTAACTGCTATCACCAGAAGTGCATTCTAAGTCAGATCTTAGTTTCAGTGTAGAGAGTTTGTCAAATCGTTGTTTTCAGCTGAAATAAAAGCTTTTTTGCAACCATTGGCATCCCACTGTAACTGCTGTCACCAGAAGTGCATTCTAGGTTGGATCTCAGACTCAGTTTATAGAGTTTGTCAAAATGTTGTTTTTAGCTAAAATAACCACGTTTTTGCAACCATTGGAATCCCACTGTAACTGCTATCTCCAGAAGTGCATTCTGAGCTGGATCTCAGACTCAGTTTATTTTGTCAAAACGTTGTTTTCAGCTGAAATTAACGCGTTTTTGCAACCATTGGCATCCCACTGTAACTGCTATCACCAGAAGTGCATTCTGAGTCGGATCTCAGTCTCAGTGTAGAGAGTTTGTCAAATCGTTGTTTTCAGCTGAAATAAAAGCGTTTTTGCAACCAGTGGCATCCCACTGTAACTGCTATCACCAGAAGTGCATTCTGAGTCGGATCTCAGCCACAGTGTAGAGAGTTTGTCAATACATTGTTTTCAGCTGAATTAAAAGCTTTCTTGCAAGCATCGGCATCCCACTGTAACTGCTATCACCAGAAGTGCATTCTAAGTCAGATCTTAGTTTCAGTGTAGAGAGTTTGTCAAATCGTCGTTTTCAGCTGAAATAAAAGCTTTTTTGCAACCATTGGCATCCCACTGTAACTGCTGTCACCAGAAGTGCATTCTAGGTTGGATCTCAGACTCAATTTATAGAGTTTGTCAAAATGTTGTTTTTAGCTAAAATAACCACGTTTTTGCAACCATTGGAATCCCACTGTAACTGCTATCTCCAGAAGTGCATTCTGAGCTGGATCTCAGACTCAGTTTATTTTGTCAAAACGTTGTTTTCAGCTGAAATTAACGCGTTTTTGCAACCATTGGCATCCCACTGTAACTGCTATCACCAGAAGTGCATTCTGAGTCGGATCTCAGTTTCAGTGTAGAGAGTTTGTCAAAACGTTGTTTTCAGCTGAAATAAACGCATTTTTGCAACCATTGGCATCCCACTGTAACTGCTATCACCAGAAGTGCATTCTGAGTCGGATCTCAGTCTCAGTGTAGAGAGTTTGTCAAATCGTTGTTTTCAGCTGAAATAAATGCGTTTTTGCAACCAGTGGCATCCCACTGTAACTGCTATCACCAGAAGTGCATTCTGAGTCGGATCTCAGCCACAGTGTAGAGAGTTTGTCAATACATTGTTTTCAGCTGAATTAAAAGCTTTCTTGCAAGCATCGGCATCCCTCTGTAACTGCTATCACCAGAAGTGCATTCTAAGTCAGATCTTAGTTTCAGTGTAGAGAGTTTGTCAAATCGTTGTTTTCAGCTGAAATAAAAGCTTTTTTGCAACCATTGGCATCCCACTGTAACTGCTGTCACCAGAAGTGCATTCTAGGTTGGATCTCAGACTCAGTTTATAGAGTTTGTCAAAATGTTGTTTTTAGCTAAAATAACCACGTTTTTGCAACCATTGGAATCCCACTGTAACTGCTATCTCCAGAAGTGCATTCTGAGCTGGATCTCAGACTCAGTTTATTTTGTCAAAACGTTGTTTTCAGCTGAAATTAACGCGTTTTTGCAACCATTGGCATCCCACTGTAACTGCTATCACCAGAAGTGCATTCTGAGTCGGATCTCAGTCTCAGTGTAGAGAGTTTGTCAAATCGTTGTTTTCAGCTGAAATAAAAGCGTTTTTGCAACCAGTGGCATCCCACTGTAACTGCTATCACCAGAAGTGCATTCTGAGTCGGATCTCAGCCACAGTGTAGAGAGTTTGTCAATACATTGTTTTCAGCTGAATTAAAAGCTTTCTTGCAAGCATCGGCATCCCTCTGTAACTGCTATCACCAGAAGAGCATTCTAAGTCAGATCTTAGTTTCAGTGTAGAGAGTTTGTCAAATCGTTGTTTTCAGCTGAAATAAAAGCTTTTTTGCAACCATTGGCATCCCACTGTAACTGCTGTCACCAGAAGTGCATTCTAGGTTGGATCTCAGACTCAGTTTATAGAGTTTGTCAAAATGTTGTTTTTAGCTAAAATAACCACGTTTTTGCAACCATTGGAATCCCACTGTAACTGCTATCTCCAGAAGTGCATTCTGAGCTGGATCTCAGACTCAGTTTATTTTGTCAAAACGTTGTTTTCAGCTGAAATTAACGCGTTTTTGCAACCATTGGCATCCCACTGTAACTGCTATCACCAGAAGTGCATTCTGAGTCGGATCTCAGTTTCAGTGTAGAGAGTTTGTCAAAACGTTGTTTTCAGCTGAAATAAACGCATTTTTGCAACCATTGGCATCCCACTGTATCTGCTATCACCAGAAGTGCATTGTAGGTCGGATCTCAGCCACAGGGTATATAGTTTGTCAAATTGTTGTTTTGAGCTGAAATAAAAGCGTTTTTGCAACCATTGGCATCCCACTGTAACTGCTGTCACCAGAAGTGCATTCTAGGCACTCTCAGTGTAGAGAGTTTGTCAGAACTTTGTTTTCAGCTGAAATAAACGTGTTTTTGCAACCTTTGGCATCCCACGGTAACTTCTATCACCAGAAATGCATTCTGAGTCGGATCTCAGACTCAGTTTATAGAGTTTGTCAAACTGTTGTTTTTCGCTAAAATAAACACGTTGTTGCAACCATTGGAATCCCACTGTAACTGCTATCTCCAGAAGTGCATTCTGAGCTGGATCTCAGACTCAGTTTATTTTGTCAAAACGTTGTTTTCAGCTGAAATAAACGCGTTTTTGCAACCATTGGCATCCCACTGTAACTGCTATCACCAGAAGTGCATTCTGAGTCGGATCTCAGTCTCAGTGTAGAGAGTTTGTCAAATCGTTGTTTTCAGCTGAAATAAAAGCGTTTTTGCAACCAGTGGCATCCCACTGTAACTGCTATCACCAGAAGTGCATTCTGAGTCGGATCTCAGCCACAGTGTAGAGAGTTTGTCAATACATTGTTTTCAGCTGAATTAAAAGCTTTCTTGCAAGCATCGGCATCCCTCTGTAACTGCTATCACCAGAAGTGCATTCTAAGTCAGATCTTAGTTTCAGTGTAGAGAGTTTGTCAAATCGTTGTTTTCAGCTGAAATAAAAGCTTTTTTGCAACCATTGGCATCCCACTGTAACTGCTGTCACCAGAAGTGCATTCTAGGTTGGATCTCAGACTCAGTTTATAGAGTTTGTCAAAATGTTGTTTTTAGCTAAAATAACCACGTTTTTGCAACCATTGGAATCCCACTGTAACTGCTATCTCCAGAAGTGCATTCTGAGCTGGATCTCAGACTCAGTTTATTTTGTCAAAACGTTGTTTTCAGCTGAAATTAACGCATTTTTGCAACCATTGGCATCCCACTGTAACTGCTATCACCAGAAGTGCATTCTGAGTCGGATCTCAGTCTCAGTGTAGAGTTTGTCAAAACGTTGTTTTCAGCTGAAATAAACGCATTTTTGCAACCATTGGCATCCCACTGTAACTGCTATCACCAGAAGTGCATTCTGATTCGGATCTCAGTCTCAGTGTAGAGATTTTGTCAAATAGTTGTTTTCAGCTGAAATAAAAGCATTTTTGCAACCATTGGCATCCCACTGTATCTGCTATCACCAGAAGTGCATTGTAGGTCGGATCTCAGCCACTGGGTATATAGTTTGTCAAATTGTTGTTTTGAGCTGAAATAAAAGCGTTTTTGCAACCATTGGCATCCCACTGTAACTGCTGTCACCAGAAGTGCATTCTAGGCACTCTCAGTGTAGAGAGTTTGTCAGAACTTTGTTTTCAGCTGAAATAAACGTGTTTTTGCAACCTTTGGCATCCCACGGTACCTTCTATCACCAGAAATGCATTCTGAGTCGGATCTCAGACTCAGTTTATAGAGTTTGTCAAACTGTTGTTTTTCGCTAAAATAAACACGTTGTTGCAACCATTGGAATCCCACTGTAACTGCTATCTCCAGAAGTGCATTCTGAGCTGGATCTCAGACTCAGTTTATTTTGTCAAAACGTTGTTTTCAGCTGAAATAAACGCGTTTTTGCAACCATTGGCATCCCACTGTAACTGCTATCACCAGAAGTGCATTCTGAGTCGGATCTCAGTCTCAGTGTAGAGAGTTTGTCAAATCGTTGTTTTCAGCTGAAATAAAAGCGTTTTTGCAACCAGTGGCATCCCACTGTAACTGCTATCACCAGAAGTGCATTCTGAGTCGGATCTCAGCCACAGTGTAGAGAGTTTGTCAATACATTGTTTCAGCTGAATTAAAAGCTTTCTTGCAAGCATCGGCATCCCTCTGTAACTGCTATCACCAGAAGTGCATTCTAAGTCAGATCTTAGTTTCAGTGTAGAGAGTTTGTCAAATCGTTGTTTTCAGCTGAAATAAAAGCTTTTTTGCAACCATTGGCATCCCACTGTAACTGCTGTCACCAGAAGTGCATTCTAGGTTGGATCTCAGACTCAGTTTATAGAGTTTGTCAAAATGTTGTTTTTAGCTAAAATAACCACGTTTTTGCAACCATTGGAATCCCACTGTAACTGCTATCTCCAGAAGTGCATTCTGAGCTGGATCTCAGACTCAGTTTATTTTGTCAAAACGTTGTTTTCAGCTGAAATTAACGCGTTTTTGCAACCATTGGCATCCCACTGTAACTGCTATCACCAGAAGTGCATTCTGAGTCGGATCTCAGTCTCAGTGTAGAGAGTTTGTCAAATCGTTGTTTTCAGCTGAAATAAAAGCGTTTTTGCAACCAGTGGCATCCCACTGTAACTGCTATCACCAGAAGTGCATTCTGAGTCGGATCTCAGCCACAGTGTAAAGAGTTTGTCAATACATTGTTTTAAGCTGAATTAAAAGCTTTCTTGCAAGCATCGGCATCCCACTGTAACTGCTATCACCAGAAGTGCATTCTAAGTCAGATCTTAGTTTCAGTGTAGAGAGTTTGTCAAATCGTCGTTTTCAGCTGAAATAAAAGCTTTTTTGTAACCATTGGCATCCCACTGTAACTGCTGTCACCAGAAGTGCATTCTAGGTTGGATCTCAGACTCAATTTATAGAGTTTGTCAAAATGTTGTTTTTAGCTAAAATAACCACGTTTTTGCAACCATTGGAATCCCACTGTAACTGCTATCTCCAGAAGTGCATTCTGAGCTGGATCTCAGACTCAGTTTATTTTGTCAAAACGTTGTTTTCAGCTGAAATTAACGCGTTTTTGCAACCATTGGCATCCCACTGTAACTGCTATCACCAGAAGTGCATTCTGAGTCGGATCTCAGTTTCAGTGTAGAGAGTTTGTCAAATCGTTGTTTTCAGCTGAAATAAATGCGTTTTTGCAACCAGTGGCATCCCACTGTAACTGCTATCACCAGAAGTGCATTCTGAGTCGGATCTCAGCCACAGTGTAGAGAGTTTGTCAATACATTGTTTTCAGCTGAATTAAAAGCTTTCTTGCAAGCATCGGCATCCCTCTGTAACTGCTATCACCAGAAGTGCATTCTAAGTCAGATCTTAGTTTCAGTGTAGAGAGTTTGTCAAATCGTTGTTTTCAGCTGAAATAAAAGCTTTTTTGCAACCATTGGCATCCCACTGTAACTGCTGTCACCAGAAGTGCATTCTAGGTTGGATCTCAGACTCAGTTTATAGAGTTTGTCAAAATGTTGTTTTTAGCTAAAATAACCACGTTTTTGCAACCATTGGAATCCCACTGTAACTGCTATCTCCAGAAGTGCATTCTGAGCTGGATCTCAGACTCAGTTTATTTTGTCAAAACGTTGTTTTCAGCTGAAATTAACGCGTTTTTGCAACCATTGGCATCCCACTGTAACTGCTATCACCAGAAGTGCATTCTGAGTCGGATCTCAGTCTCAGTGTAGAGAGTTTGTCAAATCGTTGTTTTCAGCTGAAATAAAAGCGTTTTTGCAACCAGTGGCATCCCACTGTAACTGCTATCACCAGAAGTGCATTCTGAGTCGGATCTCAGCCACAGTGTAGAGAGTTTGTCAATACATTGTTTTCAGCTGAATTAAAAGCTTTCTTGCAAGCATCGGCATCCCTCTGTAACTGCTATCACCAGAAGTGCATTCTAAGTCAGATCTTAGTTTCAGTGTAGAGAGTTTGTCAAATCGTTGTTTTCAGCTGAAATAAAAGCTTTTTTGCAACCATTGGCATCCCACTGTAACTGCTGTCACCAGAAGTGCATTCTAGGTTGGATCTCAGACTCAGTTTATAGAGTTTGTCAAAATGTTGTTTTTAGCTAAAATAACCACGTTTTTGCAACCATTGGAATCCCACTGTAACTGCTATCTCCAGAAGTGCATTCTGAGCTGGATCTCAGACTCAGTTTATTTTGTCAAAACGTTGTTTTCAGCTGAAATTAACGCGTTTTTGCAACCATTGGCATCCCACTGTAACTGCTATCACCAGAAGTGCATTCTGAGTCGGATCTCAGTTTCAGTGTAGAGCGTTTGTCAAAACGTTGTTTTCAGTTGAAATAAACGCATTTTTGCAACCATTGGCATCCCACTGTATCTGCTATCACCAGAAGTGCATTGTAGGTCGGATATCAGCCACAGGGTATATAGTTTGTCAAATTGTTGTTTTGAGCTGAAATAAAAGCGTTTTTGCAACCATTGGCATCCCACTGTAACTGCTATCACCAGAAGTGCATTCTGAGTCGGATCTCAGTTTCAGTGTAGAGAGTTTGTCAAAACGTTGTTTTCAGCTGAAATAAACGCATTTTTGCAACCATTGGCATCCCACTGTAACTGCTATCACCAGAAGTGCATTCTGAGTCGGATCTCAGTCTCAGTGTAGAGATTTTGTCAAATCGTTGTTTTCAGCTGAAATAAATGCGTTTTTGCAACCAGTGGCATCCCACTGTAACTGCTGTCACCAGAAGTGCATTCTAGGCACTCTCAGTGTAGAGAGTTTGTCAGAACTTTGTTTTCAGCTGAAATAAACGTGTTTTTGCAACCTTTGGCATCCCACGGTAACTGCTATCACCAGAAATGCATTCTGAGTCGGATCTCAGACTCAGTTTATAGAGTTTGTCAAACTGTTGTTTTTCGCTAAAATAAACACGTTGTTGCAACCATTGGAATCCCACTGTAACTGCTATCTCCAGAAGTGCATTCTGAGCTGGATCTCAGACTCAGTTTATTTTGTCAAAACGTTGTTTTCAGCTGAAATAAACGCGTTTTTGCAACCATTGGCATCCCACTGTAACTGCTATCACCAGAAGTGCATTCTGAGTCGGATCTCAGTCTCAGTGTAGAGAGTTTGTCAAATCGTTGTTTTCAGCTGAAATAAAAGCGTTTTTGCAACCAGTGGCATCCCACTGTAACTGCTATCACCAGAAGTGCATTCTGAGTCGGATCTCAGCCACAGTGTAGAGAGTTTGTCAATACATTGTTTTCAGCTGAATTAAAAGCTTTCTTGCAAGCATCGGCATCCCTCTGTAACTGCTATCACCAGAAGTGCATTCTAAGTCAGATCTTAGTTTCAGTGTAGAGAGTTTGTCAAATCGTTGTTTTCAGCTGAAATAAAAGCTTTTTTGCAACCATTGGCATCCCACTGTAACTGCTGTCACCAGAAGTGCATTCTAGGTTGGATCTCAGACTCAGTTTATAGAGTTTGTCAAAATGTTGTTTTTAGCTAAAATAACCACGTTTTTGCAACCATTGGAATCCCACTGTAACTGCTATCTCCAGAAGTGCATTCTGAGCTGGATCTCAGACTCAGTTTATTTTGTCAAAACGTTGTTTTCAGCTGAAATTAACGCGTTTTTGCAACCATTGGCATCCCACTGTAACTGCTATCACCAGAAGTGCATTCTGAGTCGGATCTCAGTCTCAGTGTAGAGAGTTTGTCAAATCGTTGTTTTCAGCTGAAATAAAAGCGTTTTTGCAACCAGTGGCATCCCACTGTAACTGCTATCACCAGAAGTGCATTCTGAGTCGGATCTCAGCCACAGTGTAGAGAGTTTGTCAATACATTGTTTTCAGCTGAATTAAAAGCTTTCTTGCAAGCATCGGCATCCCACTGTAACTGCTATCACCAGAAGTGCATTCTAAGTCAGATCTTAGTTTCAGTGTAGAGAGTTTGTCAAATCGTCGTTTTCAGCTGAAATAAAAGCTTTTTTGCAACCATTGGCATCCCACTGTAACTGCTGTCACCAGAAGTGCATTCTAGGTTGGATCTCAGACTCAATTTATAGAGTTTGTCAAAATGTTGTTTTTAGCTAAAATAACCACGTTTTTGCAACCATTGGAATCCCACTGTAACTGCTATCTCCAGAAGTGCATTCTGAGCTGGATCTCAGACTCAGTTTATTTTGTCAAAACGTTGTTTTCAGCTGAAATTAACGCGTTTTTGCAACCATTGGCATCCCACTGTAACTGCTATCACCAGAAGTGCATTCTGAGTCGGATCTCAGTTTCAGTGTAGAGAGTTTGTCAAAACGTTGTTTTCAGCTGAAATAAACGCATTTTTGCAACCATTGGCATCCCACTGTAACTGCTATCACCAGAAGTGCATTCTGAGTCGGATCTCAGTCTCAGTGTAGAGAGTTTGTCAAATCGTTGTTTTCAGCTGAAATAAATGCGTTTTTGCAACCAGTGGCATCCCACTGTAACTGCTATCACCAGAAGTGCATTCTGAGTCGGATCTCAGCCACAGTGTAGAGAGTTTGTCAATACATTGTTTTCAGCTGAATTAAAAGCTTTCTTGCAAGCATCGGCATCCCTCTGTAACTGCTATCACCAGAAGTGCATTCTAAGTCAGATCTTAGTTTCAGTGTAGAGAGTTTGTCAAATCGTTGTTTTCAGCTGAAATAAAAGCTTTTTTGCAACCATTGGCATCCCACTGTAACTGCTGTCACCAGAAGTGCATTCTAGGTTGGATCTCAGACTCAGTTTATAGAGTTTGTCAAAATGTTGTTTTTAGCTAAAATAACCACGTTTTTGCAACCATTGGAATCCCACTGTAACTGCTATCTCCAGAAGTGCATTCTGAGCTGGATCTCAGACTCAGTTTATTTTGTCAAAACGTTGTTTTCAGCTGAAATTAACGCGTTTTTGCAACCATTGGCATCCCACTGTAACTGCTATCACCAGAAGTGCATTCTGAGTCGGATCTCAGTCTCAGTGTAGAGAGTTTGTCAAATCGTTGTTTTCAGCTGAAATAAAAGCGTTTTTGCAACCAGTGGCATCCCACTGTAACTGCTATCACCAGAAGTGCATTCTGAGTCGGATCTCAGCCACAGTGTAGAGAGTTTGTCAATACATTGTTTTCAGCTGAATTAAAAGCTTTCTTGCAAGCATCGGCATCCCTCTGTAACTGCTATCACCAGAAGTGCATTCTAAGTCAGATCTTAGTTTCAGTGTAGAGAGTTTGTCAAATCGTCGTTTTCAGCTGAAATAAAAGCTTTTTTGCAACCATTGGCATCCCACTGTAACTGCTGTCACCAGAAGTGCATTCTAGGTTGGATCTCAGACTCAATTTATAGAGTTTGTCAAAATGTTGTTTTTAGCTAAAATAACCACGTTTTTGCAACCATTGGAATCCCACTGTAACTGCTATCTCCAGAAGTGCATTCTGAGCTGGATCTCAGACTCAGTTTATTTTGTCAAAACGTTGTTTTCAGCTGAAATTAACGCGTTTTTGCAACCATTGGCATCCCACTGTAACTGCTATCACCAGAAGTGCATTCTGAGTCGGATCTCAGTTTCAGTGTAGAGAGTTTGTCAAAACGTTGTTTTCAGCTGAAATAAACGCATTTTTGCAACCATTGGCATCCCACTGTAACTGCTATCACCAGAAGTGCATTCTGAGTCGGATCTCAGTCTCAGTGTAGAGAGTTTGTCAAATCGTTGTTTTCAGCTGAAATAAATGCGTTTTTGCAACCAGTGGCATCCCACTGTAACTGCTATCACCAGAAGTGCATTCTGAGTCGGATCTCAGCCACAGTGTAGAGAGTTTGTCAATACATTGTTTTCAGCTGAATTAAAAGCTTTCTTGCAAGCATCGGCATCCCTCTGTAACTGCTATCACCAGAAGTGCATTCTAAGTCAGATCTTAGTTTCAGTGTAGAGAGTTTGTCAAATCGTTGTTTTCAGCTGAAATAAAAGCTTTTTTGCAACCATTGGCATCCCACTGTAACTGCTGTCACCAGAAGTGCATTCTAGGTTGGATCTCAGACTCAGTTTATAGAGTTTGTCAAAATGTTGTTTTTAGCTAAAATAACCACGTTTTTGCAACCATTGGAATCCCACTGTAACTGCTATCTCCAGAAGTGCATTCTGAGCTGGATCTCAGACTCAGTTTATTTTGTCAAAACGTTGTTTTCAGCTGAAATTAACGCGTTTTTGCAACCATTGGCATCCCACTGTAACTGCTATCACCAGAAGTGCATTCTGAGTCGGATCTCAGTCTCAGTGTAGAGAGTTTGTCAAATCGTTGTTTTCAGCTGAAATAAAAGCGTTTTTGCAACCAGTGGCATCCCACTGTAACTGCTATCACCAGAAGTGCATTCTGAGTCGGATCTCAGCCACAGTGTAGAGAGTTTGTCAATACATTGTTTTCAGCTGAATTAAAAGCTTTCTTGCAAGCATCGGCATCCCTCTGTAACTGCTATCACCAGAAGTGCATTCTAAGTCAGATCTTAGTTTCAGTGTAGAGAGTTTGTCAAATCGTTGTTTTCAGCTGAAATAAAAGCTTTTTTGCAACCATTGGCATCCCACTGTAACTGCTGTCACCAGAAGTGCATTCTAGGTTGGATCTCAGACTCAGTTTATAGAGTTTGTCAAAATGTTGTTTTTAGCTAAAATAACCACGTTTTTGCAACCATTGGAATCCCACTGTAACTGCTATCTCCAGAAGTGCATTCTGAGCTGGATCTCAGACTCAGTTTATTTTGTCAAAACGTTGTTTTCAGCTGAAATTAACGCGTTTTTGCAACCATTGGCATCCCACTGTAACTGCTATCACCAGAAGTGCATTCTGAGTCGGATCTCAGTTTCAGTGTAGAGAGTTTGTCAAAACGTTGTTTTCAGCTGAAATAAACGCATTTTTGCAACCATTGGCATCCCACTGTATCTGCTATCACCAGAAGTGCATTGTAGGTCGGATCTCAGCCACAGGGTATATAGTTTGTCAAATTGTTGTTTTGAGCTGAAATAAAAGCGTTTTTGCAACCATTGGCATCCCACTGTAACTGCTGTCACCAGAAGTGCATTCTAGGCACTCTCAGTGTAGAGAGTTTGTCAGAACTTTGTTTTCAGCTGAAATAAACGTGTTTTTGCAACCTTTGGCATCCCACGGTAACTTCTATCACCAGAAATGCATTCTGAGTCGGATCTCAGACTCAGTTTATAGAGTTTGTCAAACTGTTGTTTTTCGCTAAAATAAACACGTTGTTGCAACCATTGGAATCCCACTGTAACTGCTATCTCCAGAAGTGCATTCTGAGCTGGATCTCAGACTCAGTTTATTTTGTCAAAACGTTGTTTTCAGCTGAAATAAACGCGTTTTTGCAACCATTGGCATCCCACTGTAACTGCTATCACCAGAAGTGCATTCTGAGTCGGATCTCAGTCTCAGTGTAGAGAGTTTGTCAAATCGTTGTTTTCAGCTGAAATAAAAGCGTTTTTGCAACCAGTGGCATCCCACTGTAACTGCTATCACCAGAAGTGCATTCTGAGTCGGATCTCAGCCACAGTGTAGAGAGTTTGTCAATACATTGTTTTCAGCTGAATTAAAAGCTTTCTTGCAAGCATCGGCATCCCTCTGTAACTGCTATCACCAGAAGTGCATTCTAAGTCAGATCTTAGTTTCAGTGTAGAGAGTTTGTCAAATCGTTGTTTTCAGCTGAAATAAAAGCTTTTTTGCAACCATTGGCATCCCACTGTAACTGCTGTCACCAGAAGTGCATTCTAGGTTGGATCTCAGACTCAGTTTATAGAGTTTGTCAAAATGTTGTTTTTAGCTAAAATAACCACGTTTTTGCAACCATTGGAATCCCACTGTAACTGCTATCTCCAGAAGTGCATTCTGAGCTGGATCTCAGACTCAGTTTATTTTGTCAAAACGTTGTTTTCAGCTGAAATTAACGCATTTTTGCAACCATTGGCATCCCACTGTAACTGCTATCACCAGAAGTGCATTCTGAGTCGGATCTCAGTCTCAGTGTAGAGTTTGTCAAAACGTTGTTTTCAGCTGAAATAAACGCATTTTTGCAACCATTGGCATCCCACTGTAATTGCTATCACCAGAAGTGCATTCTGAGTCGGATCTCAGTCTCAGTGTAGAGTTTGTCAAAACGTTGTTTTCAGCTTAAATAAACGCATTTTTGCAACCATTGGCATCCCACTGTAACTGCTATCACCAGAAGTGCATTCTGATTCGGATCTCAGTCTCAGTGTAGAGATTTTGTCAAATAGTTGTTTTCAGCTGAAATAAAAGCATTTTTGCAACCATTGGCATCCCACTGTATCTGCTATCACCAGAAGTGCATTGTAGGTCGGATCTCAGCCACTGGGTATATAGTTTGTCAAATTGTTGTTTTGAGCTGAAATAAAAGCGTTTTTGCAACCATTGGCATCCCACTGTAACTGCTGTCACCAGAAGTGCATTCTAGGCACTCTCAGTGTAGAGAGTTTGTCAGAACTTTGTTTTCAGCTGAAATAAATGCGTTTTTGCAACCAGTGGCATCCCACTGTAACTGCTATCACCAGAAGTGCATTCTGAGTCGGATCTCAGCCACAGTGTAGAGAGTTTGTCAATACATTGTTTTCAGCTGAATTAAAAGCTTTCTTGCAAGCATCGGCATCCCTCTGTAACTGCTATCACCAGAAGTGCATTCTAAGTCAGATCTTAGTTTCAGTGTAGAGAGTTTGTCAAATCGTTGTTTTCAGCTGAAATAAAAGCTTTTTTGCAACCATTGGCATCCCACTGTAACTGCTGTCACCAGAAGTGCATTCTAGGTTGGATCTCAGACTCAGTTTATAGAGTTTGTCAAAATGTTGTTTTTAGCTAAAATAACCACGTTTTTGCAACCATTGGAATCCCACTGTAACTGCTATCTCCAGAAGTGCATTCTGAGCTGGATCTCAGACTCAGTTTATTTTGTCAAAACGTTGTTTTCAGCTGAAATTAACGCGTTTTTGCAACCATTGGCATCCCACTGTAACTGCTATCACCAGAAGTGCATTCTGAGTCGGATCTCAGTCTCAGTGTAGAGAGTTTGTCAAATCGTTGTTTTCAGCTGAAATAAAAGCGTTTTTGCAACCAGTGGCATCCCACTGTAACTGCTATCACCAGAAGTGCATTCTGAGTCGGATCTCAGCCACAGTGTAGAGAGTTTGTCAATACATTGTTTTCAGCTGAATTAAAAGCTTTCTTGCAAGCATCGGCATCCCTCTGTAACTGCTATCACCAGAAGTGCATTCTAAGTCAGATCTTAGTTTCAGTGTAGAGAGTTTGTCAAATCGTTGTTTTCAGCTGAAATAAAAGCTTTTTTGCAACCATTGGCATCCCACTGTAACTGCTGTCACCAGAAGTGCATTCTAGGTTGGATCTCAGACTCAGTTTATAGAGTTTGTCAAAATGTTGTTTTTAGCTAAAATAACCACGTTTTTGCAACCATTGGAATCCCACTGTAACTGCTATCTCCAGAAGTGCATTCTGAGCTGGATCTCAGACTCAGTTTATTTTGTCAAAACGTTGTTTTCAGCTGAAATTAACGCGTTTTTGCAACCATTGGCATCCCACTGTAACTGCTATCACCAGAAGTGCATTCTGAGTCGGATCTCAGTTTCAGTGTAGAGAGTTTGTCAAAACGTTGTTTTCAGCTGAAATAAACGCATTTTTGCAACCATTGGCATCCCACTGTATCTGCTATCACCAGAAGTGCATTGTAGGTCGGATCTCAGCCACAGGGTATATAGTTTGTCAAATTGTTGTTTTGAGCTGAAATAAAAGCGTTTTTGCAACCATTGGCATCCCACTGTAACTGCTGTCACCAGAAGTGCATTCTAGGCACTCTCAGTGTAGAGAGTTTGTCAGAACTTTGTTTTCAGCTGAAATAAACGTGTTTTTGCAACCTTTGGCATCCCACGGTAACTTCTATCACCAGAAATGCATTCTGAGTCGGATCTCAGACTCAGTTTATAGAGTTTGTCAAACTGTTGTTTTTCGCTAAAATAAACACGTTGTTGCAACCATTGGAATCCCACTGTAACTGCTATCTCCAGAAGTGCATTCTGAGCTGGATCTCAGACTCAGTTTATTTTGTCAAAACGTTGTTTTCAGCTGAAATAAACGCGTTTTTGCAACCATTGGCATCCCACTGTAACTGCTATCACCAGAAGTGCATTCTGAGTCGGATCTCAGTCTCAGTGTAGAGAGTTTGTCAAATCGTTGTTTTCAGCTGAAATAAAAGCGTTTTTGCAACCAGTGGCATCCCACTGTAACTGCTATCACCAGAAGTGCATTCTGAGTCGGATCTCAGCCACAGTGTAGAGAGTTTGTCAATACATTGTTTTCAGCTGAATTAAAAGCTTTCTTGCAAGCATCGGCATCCCTCTGTAACTGCTATCACCAGAAGTGCATTCTAAGTCAGATCTTAGTTTCAGTGTAGAGAGTTTGTCAAATCGTTGTTTTCAGCTGAAATAAAAGCTTTTTTGCAACCATTGGCATCCCACTGTAACTGCTGTCACCAGAAGTGCATTCTAGGTTGGATCTCAGACTCAGTTTATAGAGTTTGTCAAAATGTTGTTTTTAGCTAAAATAACCACGTTTTTGCAACCATTGGAATCCCACTGTAACTGCTATCTCCAGAAGTGCATTCTGAGCTGGATCTCAGACTCAGTTTATTTTGTCAAAACGTTGTTTTCAGCTGAAATTAACGCATTTTTGCAACCATTGGCATCCCACTGTAACTGCTATCACCAGAAGTGCATTCTGAGTCGGATCTCAGTCTCAGTGTAGAGTTTGTCAAAACGTTGTTTTCAGCTGAAATAAACGCATTTTTGCAACCATTGGCATCCCACTGTAACTGCTATCACCAGAAGTGCATTCTGATTCGGATCTCAGTCTCAGTGTAGAGATTTTGTCAAATAGTTGTTTTCAGCTGAAATAAAAGCATTTTTGCAACCATTGGCATCCCACTGTATCTGCTATCACCAGAAGTGCATTGTAGGTCGGATCTCAGCCACTGGGTATATAGTTTGTCAAATTGTTGTTTTGAGCTGAAATAAAAGCGTTTTTGCAACCATTGGCATCCCACTGAACTGCTGTCACCAGAAGTGCATTCTAGGCACTCTCAGTGTAGAGAGTTTGTCAGAACTTTGTTTTCAGCTGAAATAAACGTGTTTTTGCAACCTTTGGCATCCCACGGTAACTTCTATCACCAGAAATGCATTCTGAGTCGGATCTCAGACTCAGTTTATAGAGTTTGTCAAACTGTTGTTTTTCGCTAAAATAAACACGTTGTTGCAACCATTGGAATCCCACTGTAACTGCTATCTCCAGAAGTGCATTCTGAGCTGGATCTCAGACTCAGTTTATTTTGTCAAAACGTTGTTTTCAGCTGAAATAAACGCGTTTTTGCAACCATTGGCATCCCACTGTAACTGCTATCACCAGAAGTGCATTCTGAGTCGGATCTCAGTCTCAGTGTAGAGAGTTTGTCAAATCGTTGTTTTCAGCTGAAATAAAAGCGTTTTTGCAACCAGTGGCATCCCACTGTAACTGCTATCACCAGAAGTGCATTCTGAGTCGGATCTCAGCCACAGTGTAGAGAGTTTGTCAATACATTGTTTTCAGCTGAATTAAAAGCTTTCTTGCAAGCATCGGCATCCCTCTGTAACTGCTATCACCAGAAGTGCATTCTAAGTCAGATCTTAGTTTCAGTGTAGAGAGTTTGTCAAATCGTTGTTTTCAGCTGAAATAAAAGCTTTTTTGCAACCATTGGCATCCCACTGTAACTGCTGTCACCAGAAGTGCATTCTAGGTTGGATCTCAGACTCAGTTTATAGAGTTTGTCAAAATGTTGTTTTTAGCTAAAATAACCACGTTTTTGCAACCATTGGAATCCCACTGTAACTGCTATCTCCAGAAGTGCATTCTGAGCTGGATCTCAGACTCAGTTTATTTTGTCAAAACGTTGTTTTCAGCTGAAATTAACGCGTTTTTGCAACCATTGGCATCCCACTGTAACTGCTATCACCAGAAGTGCATTCTGAGTCGGATCTCAGTCTCAGTGTAGAGAGTTTGTCAAATCGTTGTTTTCAGCTGAAATAAAAGCGTTTTTGCAACCAGTGGCATCCCACTGTAACTGCTATCACCAGAAGTGCATTCTGAGTCGGATCTCAGCCACAGTGTAGAGAGTTTGTCAATACATTGTTTTCAGCTGAATTAAAAGCTTTCTTGCAAGCATCGGCATCCCTCTGTAACTGCTATCACCAGAAGTGCATTCTAAGTCAGATCTTAGTTTCAGTGTAGAGAGTTTGTCAAATCGTTGTTTTCAGCTGAAATAAAAGCTTTTTTGCAACCATTGGCATCCCACTGTAACTGCTGTCACCAGAAGTGCATTCTAGGTTGGATCTCAGACTCAGTTTATAGAGTTTGTCAAAATGTTGTTTTTAGCTAAAATAACCACGTTTTTGCAACCATTGGAATCCCACTGTAACTGCTATCTCCAGAAGTGCATTCTGAGCTGGATCTCAGACTCAGTTTATTTTGTCAAAACGTTGTTTTCAGCTGAAATTAACGCGTTTTTGCAACCATTGGCATCCCACTGTAACTGCTATCACCAGAAGTGCATTCTGAGTCGGATCTCAGTTTCAGTGTAGAGAGTTTGTCAAAACGTTGTTTTCAGCTGAAATAAACGCATTTTTGCAACCATTGGCATCCCACTGTATCTGCTATCACCAGAAGTGCATTGTAGGTCGGATCTCAGCCACAGGGTATATAGTTTGTCAAATTGTTGTTTTGAGCTGAAATAAAAGCGTTTTTGCAACCATTGGCATCCCACTGTAACTGCTGTCACCAGAAGTGCATTCTAGGCACTCTCCGTGTAGAGAGTTTGTCAGAACTTTGTTTTCAGCTGAAATAAACGTGTTTTTGCAACCTTTGGCATCCCACGGTAACTTCTATCACCAGAAATGCATTCTGAGTCGGATCTCAGACTCAGTTTATAGAGTTTGTCAAACTGTTGTTTTTCGCTAAAATAAACACGTTGTTGCAACCATTGGAATCCCACTGTAACTGCTATCTCCAGAAGTGCATTCTGAGCTGGATCTCAGACTCAGTTTATTTTGTCAAAACGTTGTTTTCAGCTGAAATAAACGCGTTTTTGCAACCATTGGCATCCCACTGTAACTGCTATCACCAGAAGTGCATTCTGAGTCGGATCTCAGTCTCAGTGTAGAGAGTTTGTCAAATCGTTGTTTTCAGCTGAAATAAAAGCGTTTTTGCAACCAGTGGCATCCCACTGTAACTGCTATCACCAGAAGTGCATTCTGAGTCGGATCTCAGCCACAGTGTAGAGAGTTTGTCAATACATTGTTTTCAGCTGAATTAAAAGCTTTCTTGCAAGCATCGGCATCCCTCTGTAACTGCTATCACCAGAAGTGCATTCTAAGTCAGATCTTAGTTTCAGTGTAGAGAGTTTGTCAAATCGTTGTTTTCAGCTGAAATAAAAGCTTTTTTGCAACCATTGGCATCCCACTGTAACTGCTGTCACCAGAAGTGCATTCTAGGTTGGATCTCAGACTCAGTTTATAGAGTTTGTCAAAATGTTGTTTTTAGCTAAAATAACCACGTTTTTGCAACCATTGGAATCCCACTGTAACTGCTATCTCCAGAAGTGCATTCTGAGCTGGATCTCAGACTCAGTTTATTTTGTCAAAACGTTGTTTTCAGCTGAAATTAACGCATTTTTGCAACCATTGGCATCCCACTGTAACTGCTATCACCAGAAGTGCATTCTGAGTCGGATCTCAGTCTCAGTGTAGAGTTTGTCAAAACGTTGTTTTCAGCTGAAATAAACGCATTTTTGCAACCATTGGCATCCCACTGTAACTGCTATCACCAGAAGTGCATTCTGATTCGGATCTCAGTCTCAGTGTAGAGATTTTGTCAAATAGTTGTTTTCAGCTGAAATAAAAGCATTTTTGCAACCATTGGCATCCCACTGTATCTGCTATCACCAGAAGTGCATTGTAGGTCGGATCTCAGCCACTGGGTATATAGTTTGTCAAATTGTTGTTTTGAGCTGAAATAAAAGCGTTTTTGCAACCATTGGCATCCCACTGTAACTGCTGTCACCAGAAGTGCATTCTAGGCACTCTCAGTGTAGAGAGTTTGTCAGAACTTTGTTTTCAGCTGAAATAAACGTGTTTTTGCAACCTTTGGCATCCCACGGTAACTTCTATCACCAGAAATGCATTCTGAGTCGGATCTCAGACTCAGTTTATAGAGTTTGTCAAACTGTTGTTTTTCGCTAAAATAAACACGTTGTTGCAACCATTGGAATCCCACCTTAACTGCTATCTCCAGAAGTGCATTCTGAGCTGGATCTCAGACTCAGTTTATTTTGTCAAAACGTTGTTTTCAGCTGAAATAAACGCGTTTTTGCAACCATTGGCATCCCACTGTAACTGCTATCACCAGAAGTGCATTCTGAGTCGGATCTCAGTCTCAGTGTAGAGAGTTTGTCAAATCGTTGTTTTCAGCTGAAATAAAAGCGTTTTTGCAACCAGTGGCATCCCACTGTAACTGCTATCACCAGAAGTGCATTCTGAGTCGGATCTCAGCCACAGTGTAGAGAGTTTGTCAATACATTGTTTTCAGCTGAATTAAAAGCTTTCTTGCAAGCATCGGCATCCCACTGTAACTGCTATCACCAGAAGTGCATTCTAAGTCAGATCTTAGTTTCAGTGTAGAGAGTTTGTCAAATCGTCGTTTTCAGCTGAAATAAAAGCTTTTTTGCAACCATTGGCATCCCACTGTAACTGCTGTCACCAGAAGTGCATTCTAGGTTGGATCTCAGACTCAATTTATAGAGTTTGTCAAAATGTTGTTTTTAGCTAAAATAACCACGTTTTTGCAACCATTGGAATCCCACTGTAACTGCTATCTCCAGAAGTGCATTCTGAGCTGGATCTCAGACTCAGTTTATTTTGTCAAAACGTTGTTTTCAGCTGAAATTAACGCGTTTTTGCAACCATTGGCATCCCACTGTAACTGCTATCACCAGAAGTGCATTCTGAGTCGGATCTCAGTTTCAGTGTAGAGAGTTTGTCAAAACGTTGTTTTCAGCTGAAATAAACGCATTTTTGCAACCATTGGCATCCCACTGTAACTGCTATCACCAGAAGTGCATTCTGAGTCGGATCTCAGTCTCAGTGTAGAGAGTTTGTCAAATCGTTGTTTTCAGCTGAAATAAATGCGTTTTTGCAACCAGTGGCATCCCACTGTAACTGCTATCACCAGAAGTGCATTCTGAGTCGGATCTCAGCCACAGTGTAGAGAGTTTGTCAATACATTGTTTTCAGCTGAATTAAAAGCTTTCTTGCAAGCATCGGCATCCCTCTGTAACTGCTATCACCAGAAGTGCATTCTAAGTCAGATCTTAGTTTCAGTGTAGAGAGTTTGTCAAATCGTTGTTTTCAGCTGAAATAAAAGCTTTTTTGCAACCATTGGCATCCCACTGTAACTGCTGTCACCAGAAGTGCATTCTAGGTTGGATCTCAGACTCAGTTTATAGAGTTTGTCAAAATGTTGTTTTTAGCTAAAATAACCACGTTTTTGCAACCATTGGAATCCCACTGTAACTGCTATCTCCAGAAGTGCATTCTGAGCTGGATCTCAGACTCAGTTTATTTTGTCAAAACGTTGTTTTCAGCTGAAATTAACGCGTTTTTGCAACCATTGGCATCCCACTGTAACTGCTATCACCAGAAGTGCATTCTGAGTCGGATCTCAGTCTCAGTGTAGAGAGTTTGTCAAATCGTTGTTTTCAGCTGAAATAAAAGCGTTTTTGCAACCAGTGGCATCCCACTGTAACTGCTATCACCAGAAGTGCATTCTGAGTCGGATCTCAGCCACAGTGTAGAGAGTTTGTCAATACATTGTTTTCAGCTGAATTAAAAGCTTTCTTGCAAGCATCGGCATCCCTCTGTAACTGCTATCACCAGAAGTGCATTCTAAGTCAGATCTTAGTTTCAGTGTAGAGAGTTTGTCAGATCGTTGTTTTCAGCTGAAATAAAAGCTTTTTTGCAACCATTGGCATCCCACTGTAACTGCTGTCACCAGAAGTGCATTCTAGGTTGGATCTCAGACTCAGTTTATAGAGTTTGTCAAAATGTTGTTTTTAGCTAAAATAACCACGTTTTTGCAACCATTGGAATCCCACTGTAACTGCTATCTCCAGAAGTGCATTCTGAGCTGGATCTCAGACTCAGTTTATTTTGTCAAAACGTTGTTTTCAGCTGAAATTAACGCATTTTTGCAACCATTGGCATCCCACTGTAACTGCTATCACCAGAAGTGCATTCTGAGTCGGATCTCAGTCTCAGTGTAGAGTTTGTCAAAACGTTGTTTTCAGCTGAAATAAACGCATTTTTGCAACCATTGGCATCCCACTGTAACTGCTATCACCAGAAGTGCATTCTGATTCGGATCTCAGTCTCAGTGTAGAGATTTTGTCAAATAGTTGTTTTCAGCTGAAATAAAAGCATTTTTGCAACCATTGGCATCCCACTGTATCTGCTATCACCAGAAGTGCATTGTAGGTCGGATCTCAGCCACTGGGTATATAGTTTGTCAAATTGTTGTTTTGAGCTGAAATAAAAGCGTTTTTGCAACCATTGGCATCCCACTGTAACTGCTGTCACCAGAAGTGCATTCTAGGCACTCTCAGTGTAGAGAGTTTGTCAGAACTTTGTTTTCAGTTGAAATAAACGTGTTTTTGCAACCTTTGGCATCCCACGGTAACTTCTATCACCAGAAATGCATTCTGAGTCGGATCTCAGACTCAGTTTATACAGTTTGTCAAACTGTTGTTTTTCGCTAAAATAAACACGTTGTTGCAACCATTGGAATCCCACTGTAACTGCTATCTCCAGAAGTGCATTCTGAGCTGGATCTCAGACTCAGTTTATTTTGTCAAAACGTTGTTTTCAGCTGAAATAAACGCGTTTTTGCAACCATTGGCATCCCACTGTAACTGCTATCACCAGAAGTGCATTCTGAGTCGGATCTCAGTCTCAGTGTAGAGAGTTTGTCAAATCGTTGTTTTCAGCTGAAATAAAAGCGTTTTTGCAACCAGTGGCATCCCACTGTAACTGCTATCACCAGAAGTGCATTCTGAGTCGGATCTCAGCCACAGTGTAGAGAGTTTGTCAATACATTGTTTTCAGCTGAATTAAAAGCTTTCTTGCAAGCATCGGCATCCCTCTGTAACTGCTATCACCAGAAGTGCATTCTAAGTCAGATCTTAGTTTCAGTGTAGAGAGTTTGTCAAATCGTTGTTTTCAGCTGAAATAAAAGCTTTTTTGCAACCATTGGCATCCCACTGTAACTGCTGTCACCAGAAGTGCATTCTAGGTTGGATCTCAGACTCAGTTTATAGAGTTTGTCAAAATGTTGTTTTTAGCTAAAATAACCACGTTTTTGCAACCATTGGAATCCCACTGTAACTGCTATCTCCAGAAGTGCATTCTGAGCTGGATCTCAGACTCAGTTTATTTTGTCAAAACGTTGTTTTCAGCTGAAATTAACGCGTTTTTGCAACCATTGGCATCCCACTGTAACTGCTATCACCAGAAGTGCATTCTGAGTCGGATCTCAGTCTCAGTGTAGAGAGTTTGTCAAATCGTTGTTTTCAGCTGAAATAAAAGCGTTTTTGCAACCAGTGGCATCCCACTGTAACTGCTATCACCAGAAGTGCATTCTGAGTCGGATCTCAGCCACAGTGTAGAGAGTTTGTCAATACATTGTTTTCAGCTGAATTAAAAGCTTTCTTGCAAGCATCGGCATCCCACTGTAACTGCTATCACCAGAAGTGCATTCTAAGTCAGATCTTAGTTTCAGTGTAGAGAGTTTGTCAAATCGTCGTTTTCAGCTGAAATAAAAGCTTTTTTGCAACCATTGGCATCCCACTGTAACTGCTGTCACCAGAAGTGCATTCTAGGTTGGATCTCAGACTCAATTTATAGAGTTTGTCAAAATGTTGTTTTTAGCTAAAATAACCACGTTTTTGCAACCATTGGAATCCCACTGTAACTGCTATCTCCAGAAGTGCATTCTGAGCTGGATCTCAGACTCAGTTTATTTTGTCAAAACGTTGTTTTCAGCTGAAATTAACGCGTTTTTGCAACCATTGGCATCCCACTGTAACTGCTATCACCAGAAGTGCATTCTGAGTCGGATCTCAGTTTCAGTGTAGAGAGTTTGTCAAAACGTTGTTTTCAGCTGAAATAAACGCATTTTTGCAACCATTGGCATCCCACTGTAACTGCTATCACCAGAAGTGCATTCTGAGTCGGATCTCAGTCTCAGTGTAGAGAGTTTGTCAAATCGTTGTTTTCAGCTGAAATAAATGCGTTTTTGCAACCAGTGGCATCCCACTGTAACTGCTATCACCAGAAGTGCATTCTGAGTCGGATCTCAGCCACAGTGTAGAGAGTTTGTCAATACATTGTTTTCAGCTGAATTAAAAGCTTTCTTGCAAGCATCGGCATCCCTCTGTAACTGCTATCACCAGAAGTGCATTCTAAGTCAGATCTTAGTTTCAGTGTAGAGAGTTTGTCAAATCGTTGTTTTCAGCTGAAATAAAAGCTTTTTTGCAACCAGTGGCATCCCACTGTAACTGCTATCACCAGAAGTGCATTCTGAGTCGGATCTCAGCCACAGTGTAGAGAGTTTGTCAATACATTGTTTTCAGCTGAATTAAAAGCTTTCTTGCAAGCATCGGCATCCCTCTGTAACTGCTGTCACCAGAAGTGCATTCTAGGTTGGATCTCAGACTCAGTTTATAGAGTTTGTCAAAATGTTGTTTTTAGCTAAAATAACCACGTTTTTGCAACCATTGGAATCCCACTGTAACTGCTATCTCCAGAAGTGCATTCTGAGCTGGATCTCAGACTCAGTTTATTTTGTCAAAACGTTGTTTTCAGCTGAAATTAACGCGTTTTTGCAACCATTGGCATCCCACTGTAACTGCTATCACCAGAAGTGCATTCTGAGTCGGATCTCAGTCTCAGTGTAGAGAGTTTGTCAAATCGTTGTTTTCAGCTGAAATAAAAGCGTTTTTGCAACCAGTGGCATCCCACTGTAACTGCTATCACCAGAAGTGCATTCTGAGTCGGATCTCAGCCACAGTGTAGAGAGTTTGTCAATACATTGTTTTCAGCTGAATTAAAAGCTTTCTTGCAAGCATCGGCATCCCTCTGTAACTGCTATCACCAGAAGTGCATTCTAAGTCAGATCTTAGTTTCAGTGTAGAGAGTTTGTCAAATCGTTGTTTTCAGCTGAAATAAAAGCTTTTTTGCAACCATTGGCATCCCACTGTAACTGCTGTCACCAGAAGTGCATTCTAGGTTGGATCTCAGACTCAGTTTATAGAGTTTGTCAAAATGTTGTTTTTAGCTAAAATAACCACGTTTTTGCAACCATTGGAATCCCACTGTAACTGCTATCTCCAGAAGTGCATTCTGAGCTGGATCTCAGACTCAGTTTATTTTGTCAAAACGTTGTTTTCAGCTGAAATTAACGCGTTTTTGCAACCATTGGCATCCCACTGTAACTGCTATCACCAGAAGTGCATTCTGAGTCGGATCTCAGTTTCAGTGTAGAGAGTTTGTCAAAACGTTGTTTTCAGCTGAAATAAACGCATTTTTGCAACCATTGGCATCCCACTGTATCTGCTATCACCAGAAGTGCATTGTAGGTCGGATCTCAGCCACAGGGTATATAGTTTGTCAAATTGTTGTTTTGAGCTGAAATAAAAGCGTTTTTGCAACCATTGGCATCCCACTGTAACTGCTGTCACCAGAAGTGCATTCTAGGCACTCTCAGTGTAGAGAGTTTGTCAGAACTTTGTTTTCAGCTGAAATAAACGTGTTTTTGCAACCTTTGGCATCCCACGGTAACTTCTATCACCAGAAATGCATTCTGAGTCGGATCTCAGACTCAGTTTATAGAGTTTGTCAAACTGTTGTTTTTCGCTAAAATAAACACGTTGTTGCAACCATTGGAATCCCACTGTAACTGCTATCTCCAGAAGTGCATTCTGAGCTGGATCTCAGACTCAGTTTATTTTGTCAAAACGTTGTTTTCAGCTGAAATTAACGCGTTTTTGCAACCATTGGCATCCCACTGTAACTGCTATCACCAGAAGTGCATTCTGAGTCGGATCTCAGTCTCAGTGTAGAGAGTTTGTCAAATCGTTGTTTTCAGCTGAAATAAAAGCGTTTTTGCAACCAGTGGCATCCCACTGTAACTGCTATCACCAGAAGTGCATTCTGAGTCGGATCTCAGCCACAGTGTAGAGAGTTTGTCAATACATTGTTTTCAGCTGAATTAAAAGCTTTCTTGCAAGCATCGGCATCCCTCTGTAACTGCTATCACCAGAAGTGCATTCTAAGTCAGATCTTAGTTTCAGTGTAGAGAGTTTGTCAAATCGTTGTTTTCAGCTGAAATAAAAGCTTTTTTGCAACCATTGGCATCCCACTGTAACTGCTGTCACCAGAAGTGCATTCTAGGTTGGATCTCAGACTCAGTTTATAGAGTTTGTCAAAATGTTGTTTTTAGCTAAAATAACCACGTTTTTGCAACCATTGGAATCCCACTGTAACTGCTATCTCCAGAAGTGCATTCTGAGCTGGATCTCAGACTCAGTTTATTTTGTCAAAACGTTGTTTTCAGCTGAAATTAACGCATTTTTGCAACCATTGGCATCCCACTGTAACTGCTATCACCAGAAGTGCATTCTGAGTCGGATCTCAGTCTCAGTGTAGAGTTTGTCAAAACGTTGTTTTCAGCTGAAATAAACGCATTTTTGCAACCATTGGCATCCCACTGTAACTGCTATCACCAGAAGTGCATTCTGATTCGGATCTCAGTCTCAGTGTAGAGATTTTGTCAAATAGTTGTTTTCAGCTGAAATAAAAGCATTTTTGCAACCATTGGCATCCCACTGTATCTGCTATCACCAGAAGTGCATTGTAGGTCGGATCTCAGCCACTGGGTATATAGTTTGTCAAATTGTTGTTTTGAGCTGAAATAAAAGCGTTTTTGCAACCATTGGCATCCCACTGTAACTGCTGTCACCAGAAGTGCATTCTAGGCACTCTCAGTGTAGAGAGTTTGTCAGAACTTTGTTTTCAGCTGAAATAAACGTGTTTTTGCAACCTTTGGCATCCCACGGTAACTTCTATCACCAGAAATGCATTCTGAGTCGGATCTCAGACTCAGTTTATAGAGTTTGTCAAACTGTTGTTTTTCGCTAAAATAAACACGTTGTTGCAACCATTGGAATCCCACTGTAACTGCTATCTCCAGAAGTGCATTCTGAGCTGGATCTCAGACTCAGTTTATTTTGTCAAAACGTTGTTTTCAGCTGAAATAAACGCGTTTTTGCAACCATTGGCATCCCACTGTAACTGCTATCACCAGAAGTGCATTCTGAGTCGGATCTCAGTCTCAGTGTAGAGAGTTTGTCAAATCGTTGTTTTCAGCTGAAATAAAAGCGTTTTTGCAACCAGTGGCATCCCACTGTAACTGCTATCACCAGAAGTGCATTCTGAGTCGGATCTCAGCCACAGTGTAGAGAGTTTGTCAATACATTGTTTTCAGCTGAATTAAAAGCTTTCTTGCAAGCATCGGCATCCCTCTGTAACTGCTATCACCAGAAGTGCATTCTAAGTCAGATCTTAGTTTCAGTGTAGAGAGTTTGTCAAATCGTTGTTTTCAGCTGAAATAAAAGCTTTTTTGCAACCATTGGCATCCCACTGTAACTGCTGTCACCAGAAGTGCATTCTAGGTTGGATCTCAGACTCAGTTTATAGAGTTTGTCAAAATGTTGTTTTTAGCTAAAATAACCACGTTTTTGCAACCATTGGAATCCCACTGTAACTGCTATCTCCAGAAGTGCATTCTGAGCTGGATCTCAGACTCAGTTTATTTTGTCAAAACGTTGTTTTCAGCTGAAATTAACGCGTTTTTGCAACCATTGGCATCCCACTGTAACTGCTATCACCAGAAGTGCATTCTGAGTCGGATCTCAGTCTCAGTGTAGAGAGTTTGTCAAATCGTTGTTTTCAGCTGAAATAAAAGCGTTTTTGCAACCAGTGGCATCCCACTGTAACTGCTATCACCAGAAGTGCATTCTGAGTCGGATCTCAGCCACAGTGTAGAGAGTTTGTCAATACATTGTTTTCAGCTGAATTAAAAGCTTTCTTGCAAGCATCGGCATCCCACTGTAACTGCTATCACCAGAAGTGCATTCTAAGTCAGATCTTAGTTTCAGTGTAGAGAGTTTGTCAAATCGTCGTTTTCAGCTGAAATAAAAGCTTTTTTGCAACCATTGGCATCCCACTGTAACTGCTGTCACCAGAAGTGCATTCTAGGTTGGATCTCAGACTCAATTTATAGAGTTTGTCAAAATGTTGTTTTTAGCTAAAATAACCACGTTTTTGCAACCATTGGAATCCCACTGTAACTGCTATCTCCAGAAGTGCATTCTGAGCTGGATCTCAGACTCAGTTTATTTTGTCAAAACGTTGTTTTCAGCTGAAATTAACGCGTTTTTGCAACCATTGGCATCCCACTGTAACTGCTATCACCAGAAGTGCATTCTGAGTCGGATCTCAGTTTCAGTGTAGAGAGTTTGTCAAATCGTTGTTTTCAGCTGAAATAAATGCGTTTTTGCAACCAGTGGCATCCCACTGTAACTGCTATCACCAGAAGTGCATTCTGAGTCGGATCTCAGCCACAGTGTAGAGAGTTTGTCAATACATTGTTTTCAGCTGAATTAAAAGCTTTCTTGCAAGCATCGGCATCCCTCTGTAACTGCTATCACCAGAAGTGCATTCTAAGTCAGATCTTAGTTTCAGTGTAGAGAGTTTGTCAAATCGTTGTTTTCAGCTGAAATAAAAGCTTTTTTGCAACCATTGGCATCCCACTGTAACTGCTGTCACCAGAAGTGCATTCTAGGTTGGATCTCAGACTCAGTTTATAGAGTTTGTCAAAATGTTGTTTTTAGCTAAAATAACCACGTTTTTGCAACCATTGGAATCCCACTGTAACTGCTATCTCCAGAAGTGCATTCTGAGCTGGATCTCAGACTCAGTTTATTTTGTCAAAACGTTGTTTTCAGCTGAAATTAACGCGTTTTTGCAACCATTGGCATCCCACTGTAACTGCTATCACC
Organism: Atractosteus spatula; assembly: GCF_055471065.1. Lineage (NCBI taxonomy): Eukaryota > Metazoa > Chordata > Actinopteri > Semionotiformes > Lepisosteidae > Atractosteus > Atractosteus spatula. The sequence continues at coordinate 35,790,757 of NC_142711.1, read as the reverse complement.
AGAAGTGCATTCTGAGTCGGATCTCAGTCTCAGTGTAGAGAGTTTGTCAAATCGTTGTTTTCAGCTGAAATAAAAGCGTTTTTGCAACCAGTGGCATCCCACTGTAACTGCTATCACCAGAAGTGCATTCTGAGTCGGATCTCAGCCACAGTGTAGAGAGTTTGTCAATACATTGTTTTCAGCTGAATTAAAAGCTTTCTTGCAAGCATCGGCATCCCTCTGTAACTGCTATCACCAGAAGTGCATTCTAAGTCAGATCTTAGTTTCAGTGTAGAGAGTTTGTCAAATCGTTGTTTTCAGCTGAAATAAAAGCTTTTTTGCAACCATTGGCATCCCACTGTAACTGTTGTCACCAGAAGTGCATTCTAGGTTGGATCTCAGACTCAGTTTATAGAGTTTGTCAAAATGTTGTTTTTAGCTAAAATAACCACGTTTTTGCAACCATTGGAATCCCACTGTAACTGCTATCTCCAGAAGTGCATTCTGAGCTGGATCTCAGACTCAGTTTATTTTGTCAAAACGTTGTTTTCAGCTGAAATTAACGCGTTTTTGCAACCATTGGCATCCCACTGTAACTGCTATCACCAGAAGTGCATTCTGAGTCGGATCTCAGTTTCAGTGTAGAGAGTTTGTCAAAACGTTGTTTTCAGTTGAAATAAACGCATTTTTGCAACCATTGGCATCCCACTGTATCTGCTATCACCAGAAGTGCATTGTAGGTCGGATCTCAGCCACAGGGTATATAGTTTGTCAAATTGTTGTTTTGAGCTGAAATAAAAGCGTTTTTGCAACCATTGGCATCCCACTGTAACTGCTATCACCAGAAGTGCATTCTGAGTCGGATCTCAGTTTCAGTGTAGAGAGTTTGTCAAAACGTTGTTTTCAGCTGAAATAAACGCATTTTTGCAACCATTGGCATCCCACTGTAACTGCTATCACCAGAAGTGCATTCTGAGTCGGATCTCAGTCTCAGTGTAGAGAGTTTGTCAAATCGTTGTTTTCAGCTGAAATAAATGCGTTTTTGCAACCAGTGGCATCCCACTGTAACTGCTGTCACCAGAAGTGCATTCTAGGCACTCTCAGTGTAGAGAGTTTGTCAGAACTTTGTTTTCAGCTGAAATAAACGTGTTTTTGCAACCTTTGGCATCCCACGGTAACTGCTATCACCAGAAATGCATTCTGAGTCGGATCTCAGACTCAGTTTATAGAGTTTGTCAAACTGTTGTTTTTCGCTAAAATAAACACGTTGTTGCAACCATTGGAATCCCACTGTAACTGCTATCTCCAGAAGTGCATTCTGAGCTGGATCTCAGACTCAGTTTATTTTGTCAAAACGTTGTTTTCAGCTGAAATAAACGCGTTTTTGCAACCATTGGCATCCCACTGTAACTGCTATCACCAGAAGTGCATTCTGAGTCGGATCTCAGTCTCAGTGTAGAGAGTTTGTCAAATCGTTGTTTTCAGCTGAAATAAAAGCGTTTTTGCAACCAGTGGCATCCCACTGTAACTGCTATCACCAGAAGTGCATTCTGAGTCGGATCTCAGCCACAGTGTAGAGAGTTTGTCAATACATTGTTTTCAGCTGAATTAAAAGCTTTCTTGCAAGCATCGGCATCCCTCTGTAACTGCTATCACCAGAAGTGCATTCTAAGTCAGATCTTAGTTTCAGTGTAGAGAGTTTGTCAAATCGTTGTTTTCAGCTGAAATAAAAGCTTTTTTGCAACCATTGGCATCCCACTGTAACTGCTGTCACCAGAAGTGCATTCTAGGTTGGATCTCAGACTCAGTTTATAGAGTTTGTCAAAATGTTGTTTTTAGCTAAAATAACCACGTTTTTGCAACCATTGGAATCCCACTGTAACTGCTATCTCCAGAAGTGCATTCTGAGCTGGATCTCAGACTCAGTTTATTTTGTCAAAACGTTGTTTTCAGCTGAAATTAACGCGTTTTTGCAACCATTGGCATCCCACTGTAACTGCTATCACCAGAAGTGCATTCTGAGTCGGATCTCAGTCTCAGTGTAGAGAGTTTGTCAAATCGTTGTTTTCAGCTGAAATAAAAGCGTTTTTGCAACCAGTGGCATCCCACTGTAACTGCTATCACCAGAAGTGCATTCTGAGTCGGATCTCAGCCACAGTGTAGAGAGTTTGTCAATACATTGTTTTCAGCTGAATTAAAAGCTTTCTTGCAAGCATCGGCATCCCTCTGTAACTGCTATCACCAGAAGTGCATTCTAAGTCAGATCTTAGTTTCAGTGTAGAGAGTTTGTCAAATCGTCGTTTTCAGCTGAAATAAAAGCTTTTTTGCAACCATTGGCATCCCACTGTAACTGCTGTCACCAGAAGTGCATTCTAGGTTGGATCTCAGACTCAGTTTATAGAGTTTGTCAAAATGTTGTTTTTAGCTAAAATAACCACGTTTTTGCAACCATTGGAATCCCACTGTAACTGCTATCTCCAGAAGTGCATTCTGAGCTGGATCTCAGACTCAGTTTATTTTGTCAAAACGTTGTTTTCAGCTGAAATTAACGCGTTTTTGCAACCATTGGCATCCCACTGTAAGTGCTATCACCAGAAGTGCATTCTGAGTCGGATCTCAGTCTCAGTGTAGAGAGTTTGTCAAATCGTTGTTTTCAGCTGAAATAAAAGCTTTTTTGCAACCATTGGCATCCCACTGTAACTGCTGTCACCAGAAGTGCATTCTAGGTTGGATCTCAGACTCAGTTTATAGAGTTTGTCAAAATGTTGTTTTTAGCTAAAATAACCACGTTTTTGCAACCATTGGAATCCCACTGTAACTGCTATCTCCAGAAGTGCATTCTGAGCTGGATCTCAGACTCAGTTTATTTTGTCAAAACGTTGTTTTCAGCTGAAATTAACGCGTTTTTGCAACCATTGGCATCCCACTGTAACTGCTATCACCAGAAGTGCATTCTGAGTCGGATCTCAGTTTCAGTGTAGAGAGTTTGTCAAAACGTTGTTTTCAGCTGAAATAAACGCATTTTTGCAACCATTGGCATCCCACTGTATCTGCTATCACCAGAAGTGCATTGTAGGTCGGATCTCAGCCACAGGGTATATAGTTTGTCAAATTGTTGTTTTGAGCTGAAATAAAAGCGTTTTTGCAACCATTGGCATCCCACTGTAACTGCTGTCACCAGAAGTGCATTCTAGGCACTCTCAGTGTAGAGAGTTTGTCAGAACTTTGTTTTCAGCTGAAATAAACGTGTTTTTGCAACCTTTGGCATCCCACGGTAACTTCTATCACCAGAAATGCATTCTGAGTCGGATCTCAGACTCAGTTTATAGAGTTTGTCAAACTGTTGTTTTTCGCTAAAATAAACACGTTGTTGCAACCATTGGAATCCCACTGTAACTGCTATCTCCAGAAGTGCATTCTGAGCTGGATCTCAGACTCAGTTTATTTTGTCAAAACGTTGTTTTCAGCTGAAATAAACGCGTTTTTGCAACCATTGGCATCCCACTGTAACTGCTATCACCAGAAGTGCATTCTGAGTCGGATCTCAGTCTCAGTGTAGAGAGTTTGTCAAATCGTTGTTTTCAGCTGAAATAAAAGCGTTTTTGCAACCAGTGGCATCCCACTGTAACTGCTATCACCAGAAGTGCATTCTGAGTCGGATCTCAGCCACAGTGTAGAGAGTTTGTCAATACATTGTTTTCAGCTGAATTAAAAGCTTTCTTGCAAGCATCGGCATCCCTCTGTAACTGCTATCACCAGAAGTGCATTCTAAGTCAGATCTTAGTTTCAGTGTAGAGAGTTTGTCAAATCGTTGTTTTCAGCTGAAATAAAAGCTTTTTTGCAACCATTGGCATCCCACTGTAACTGCTGTCACCAGAAGTGCATTCTAGGTTGGATCTCAGACTCAGTTTATAGAGTTTGTCAAAATGTTGTTTTTAGCTAAAATAACCACGTTTTTGCAACCATTGGAATCCCACTGTAACTGCTATCTCCAGAAGTGCATTCTGAGCTGGATCTCAGACTCAGTTTATTTTGTCAAAACGTTGTTTTCAGCTGAAATTAACGCATTTTTGCAACCATTGGCATCCCACTGTAACTGCTATCACCAGAAGTGCATTCTGAGTCGGATCTCAGTCTCAGTGTAGAGTTTGTCAAAACGTTGTTTTCAGCTGAAATAAACGCATTTTTGCAACCATTGGCATCCCACTGTAACTGCTATCACCAGAAGTGCATTCTGATTCGGATCTCAGTCTCAGTGTAGAGATTTTGTCAAATAGTTGTTTTCAGCTGAAATAAAAGCATTTTTGCAACCATTGGCATCCCACTGTATCTGCTATCACCAGAAGTGCATTGTAGGTCGGATCTCAGCCACTGGGTATATAGTTTGTCAAATTGTTGTTTTGAGCTGAAATAAAAGCGTTTTTGCAACCATTGGCATCCCACTGTAACTGCTGTCACCAGAAGTGCATTCTAGGCACTCTCAGTGTAGAGAGTTTGTCAAATCGTTGTTTTCAGCTGAAATAAAAGCTTTTTTGCAACCATTGGCATCCCACTGTAACTGCTGTCACCAGAAGTGCATTCTAGGTTGGATCTCAGACTCAGTTTATAGAGTTTGTCAAAATGTTGTTTTTAAGCTAAAATAACCACGTTTTTGCAACCATTGGAATCCCACTGTAACTGCTATCTCCAGAAGTGCATTCTGAGCTGGATCTCAGACTCAGTTTATTTTGTCAAAACGTTGTTTTCAGCTGAAATTAACGCGTTTTTGCAACCATTGGCATCCCACTGTAACTGCTATCACCAGAAGTGCATTCTGAGTCGGATCTCAGTTTCAGTGTAGAGAGTTTGTCAAAACGTTGTTTTCAGTTGAAATAAACGCATTTTTGCAACCATTGGCATCCCACTGTATCTGCTATCACCAGAAGTGCATTGTAGGTCGGATCTCAGCCACAGGGTATATAGTTTGTCAAATTGTTGTTTTGAGCTGAAATAAAAGCGTTTTTGCAACCATTGGCATCCCACTATAACTGCTGTCACCAGAAGTGCATTCTAGGCACTCTCAGTGTAGAGAGTTTGTCAGAACTTTGTTTTCAGCTGAAATAAACGTGTTTTTGCAACCTTTGGCATCCCACGGTAACTGCTATCACCAGAAATGCATTCTGAGTCGGATCTCAGACTCAGTTTATAGAGTTTGTCAAACTGTTGTTTTTCGCTAAAATAAACACGTTGTTGCAACCATTGGAATCCCACTGTAACTGCTATCTCCAGAAGTGCATTCTGAGCTGGATCTCAGACTCAGTTTATTTTGTCAAAACGTTGTTTTCAGCTGAAATAAACGCGTTTTTTCAACCATTGGCATCCCACTGTAACTGCTATCACCAGAAGTGCATTCTGAGTCGGATCTCAGTCTCAGTGTAGAGAGTTTGTCAAATCGTTGTTTTCAGCTGAAATAAAAGCGTTTTTGCAACCAGTGGCATCCCACTGTAACTGCTATCACCAGAAGTGCATTCTGAGTCGGATCTCAGTCTCAGTGTAGAGAGTTTGTCAAATCGTTGTTTTCAGCTGAAATAAAAGCGTTTTTGCAACCAGTGGCATCCCACTGTAACTGCTATCACCAGAAGTGCATTCTGAGTCGGATCTCAGCCACAGTGTAGAGAGTTTGTCAATACATTGTTTTCAGCTGAATTAAAAGCTTTCTTGCAAGCATCGGCATCCCACTGTAACTGCTATCACCAGAAGTGCATTCTAAGTCAGATCTTAGTTTCAGTGTAGAGAGTTTGTCAAATCGTCGTTTTCAGCTGAAATAAAAGCTTTTTTGCAACCATTGGCATCCCACTGTAACTGCTGTCACCAGAAGTGCATTCTAGGTTGGATCTCAGACTCAATTTATAGAGTTTGTCAAAATGTTGTTTTTAGCTAAAATAACCACGTTTTTGCAACCATTGGAATCCCACTGTAACTGCTATCTCCAGAAGTGCATTCTGAGCTGGATCTCAGACTCAGTTTATTTTGTCAAAACGTTGTTTTCAGCTGAAATTAACGCGTTTTTGCAACCATTGGCATCCCACTGTAACTGCTATCACCAGAAGTGCATTCTGAGTCGGATCTCAGTTTCAGTGTAGAGAGTTTGTCAAAACGTTGTTTTCAGCTGAAATAAACGCATTTTTGCAACCATTGGCATCCCACTGTAACTGCTATCACCAGAAGTGCATTCTGAGTCGGATCTCAGTCTCAGTGTAGAGAGTTTGTCAAATCGTTGTTTTCAGCTGAAATAAATGCGTTTTTGCAACCATTGGCATCCCACTGTAACTGCTATCACCAGAAGTGCATTCTGAGTCGGATCTCAGCCACAGTGTAGAGAGTTTGTCAATACATTGTTTTCAGCTGAATTAAAAGCTTTCTTGCAAGCATCGGCATCCCTCTGTAACTGCTATCACCAGAAGTGCATTCTAAGTCAGATCTTAGTTTCAGTGTAGAGAGTTTGTCAAATCGTTGTTTTCAGCTGAAATAAAAGCTTTTTTGCAACCATTGGCATCCCACTGTAACTGCTGTCACCAGAAGTGCATTCTAGGTTGGATCTCAGACTCAGTTTATAGAGTTTGTCAAAATGTTGTTTTTAGCTAAAATAACCACGTTTTTGCAACCATTGGAATCCCACTGTAACTGCTATCTCCAGAAGTGCATTCTGAGCTGGATCTCAGACTCAGTTTATTTTGTCAAAACGTTGTTTTCAGCTGAAATTAACGCGTTTTTGCAACCATTGGCATCCCACTGTAACTGCTATCACCAGAAGTGCATTCTGAGTCGGATCTCAGTTTCAGTGTAGAGAGTTTGTCAAAACGTTGTTTTCAGTTGAAATAAACGCATTTTTGCAACCATTGGCATCCCACTGTATCTGCTATCACCAGAAGTGCATTGTAGGTCGGATCTCAGCCACAGGGTATATAGTTTGTCAAATTGTTGTTTTGAGCTGAAATAAAAGCGTTTTTGCAACCATTGGCATCCCACTGTAACTGCTATCACCAGAAGTGCATTCTGAGTCGGATCTCAGTTTCAGTGTAGAGAGTTTGTCAAAACGTTGTTTTCAGCTGAAATAAACGCATTTTTGCAACCATTGGCATCCCACTGTAACTGCTATCACCAGAAGTGCATTCTGAGTCGGATCTCAGTCTCAGTGTAGAGAGTTTGTCAAATCGTTGTTTTCAGCTGAAATAAATGCGTTTTTGCAACCAGTGGCATCCCACTGTAACTGCTGTCACCAGAAGTGCATTCTAGGCACTCTCAGTGTAGAGAGTTTGTCAGAACTTTGTTTTCAGCTGAAATAAACGTGTTTTTGCAACCTTTGGCATCCCACGGTAACTGCTATCACCAGAAATGCATTCTGAGTCGGATCTCAGACTCAGTTTATAGAGTTTGTCAAACTGTTGTTTTTCGCTAAAATAAACACGTTGTTGCAACCATTGGAATCCCACTGTAACTGCTATCTCCAGAAGTGCATTCTGAGCTGGATCTCAGACTCAGTTTATTTTGTCAAAACGTTGTTTTCAGCTGAAATAAACGCGTTTTTGCAACCATTGGCATCCCACTGTAACTGCTATCACCAGAAGTGCATTCTGAGTCGGATCTCAGTCTCAGTGTAGAGAGTTTGTCAAATCGTTGTTTTCAGCTGAAATAAAAGCGTTTTTGCAACCAGTGGCATCCCACTGTAACTGCTATCACCAGAAGTGCATTCTGAGTCGGATCTCAGCCACAGTGTAGAGAGTTTGTCAATACATTGTTTTCAGCTGAATTAAAAGCTTTCTTGCAAGCATCGGCATCCCTCTGTAACTGATATCACCAGAAGTGCATTCTAAGTCAGATCTTAGTTTCAGTGTAGAGAGTTTGTCAAATCGTTGTTTTCAGCTGAAATAAAAGCTTTTTTGCAACCATTGGCATCCCACTGTACCTGCTGTCACCAGAAGTGCATTCTAGGTTGGATCTCAGACTCAGTTTATAGAGTTTGTCAAAATGTTGTTTTTAGCTAAAATAACCACGTTTTTGCAACCATTGGAATCCCACTGTAACTGCTATCTCCAGAAGTGCATTCTGAGCTGGATCTCAGACTCAGTTTATTTTGTCAAAACGTTGTTTTCAGCTGAAATTAACGCGTTTTTGCAACCATTGGCATCCCACTGTAACTGCTATCACCAGAAGTGCATTCTGAGTCGGATCTCAGTCTCAGTGTAGAGAGTTTGTCAAATCGTTGTTTTCAGCTGAAATAAAAGCGTTTTTGCAACCAGTGGCATCCCACTGTAACTGCTATCACCAGAAGTGCATTCTGAGTCGGATCTCAGCCACAGTGTAGAGAGTTTGTCAATACATTGTTTTCAGCTGAATTAAAAGCTTTCTTGCAAGCATCGGCATCCCTCTGTAACTGCTATCACCAGAAGTGCATTCTAAGTCAGATCTTAGTTTCAGTGTAGAGAGTTTGTCAAATCGTCGTTTTCAGCTGAAATAAAAGCTTTTTTGCAACCATTGGCATCCCACTGTAACTGCTGTCACCAGAAGTGCATTCTAGGTTGGATCTCAGACTCAGTTTATAGAGTTTGTCAAAATGTTGTTTTTAGCTAAAATAACCACGTTTTTGCAACCATTGGAATCCAACTGTAACTGCTATCTCCAGAAGTGCATTCTGAGCTGGATCTCAGACTCAGTTTATTTTGTCAAAACGTTGTTTTCAGCTGAAATTAACGCGTTTTTGCAACCATTGGCATCCCACTGTAACTGCTATCACCAGAAGTGCATTCTGAGTCGGATCTCAGTCTCAGTGTAGAGAGTTTGTCAAATCGTTGTTTTCAGCTGAAATAAAAGCGTTTTTGCAACCAGTGGCATCCCACTGTAACTGCTATCACCAGAAGTGCATTCTGAGTCGGATCTCAGCCACAGTGTAGAGAGTTTGTCAATACATTGTTTTCAGCTGAATTAAAAGCTTTCTTGCAAGCATCGGCATCCCACTGTAACTGCTATCACCAGAAGTGCATTCTAAGTCAGATCTTAGTTTCAGTGTAGAGAGTTTGTCAAATCGTCGTTTTCAGCTGAAATAAAAGCTTTTTTGCAACCATTGGCATCCCACTGTAACTGCTGTCACCAGAAGTGCATTCTAGGTTGGATCTCAGACTCAATTTATAGAGTTTGTCAAAATGTTGTTTTTAGCTAAAATAACCACGTTTTTGCAACCATTGGAATCCCACTGTAACTGCTATCTCCAGAGGTGCATTCTGAGCTGGATCTCAGACTCAGTTTATTTTGTCAAAACGTTGTTTTCAGCTGAAATTAACGCGTTTTTGCAACCATTGGCATCCCACTGTAACTGCTATCACCAGAAGTGCATTCTGAGTCGGATCTCAGTTTCAGTGTAGAGAGTTTGTCAAAACGTTGTTTTCAGCTGAAATAAACGCATTTTTGCAACCATTGGCATCCCACTGTAACTGCTATCACCAGAAGTGCATTCTGAGTCGGATCTCAGTCTCAGTGTAGAGAGTTTGTCAAATCGTTGTTTTCAGCTGAAATAAATGCGTTTTTGCAACCAGTGGCATCCCACTGTAACTGCTATCACCAGAAGTGCATTCTGAGTCGGATCTCAGCCACAGTGTAGAGAGTTTGTCAATACATTGTTTTCAGCTGAATTAAAAGCTTTCTTGCAAGCATCGGCATCCCTCTGTAACTGCTATCACCAGAAGTGCATTCTAAGTCAGATCTTAGTTTCAGTGTAGAGAGTTTGTCAAATCGTTGTTTTCAGCTGAAATAAAAGCTTTTTTGCAACCATTGGCATCCCACTGTAACTGCTGTCACCAGAAGTGCATTCTAGGTTGGATCTCAGACTCAGTTTATAGAGTTTGTCAAAATGTTGTTTTTAGCTAAAATAACCACGTTTTTGCAACCATTGGAATCCCACTGTAACTGCTATCTCCAGAAGTGCATTCTGAGCTGGATCTCAGACTCAGTTTATTTTGTCAAAACGTTGTTTTCAGCTGAAATTAACGCGTTTTTGCAACCATTGGCATCCCACTGTAACTGCTATCACCAGAAGTGCATTCTGAGTCGGATCTCAGTCTCAGTGTAGAGAGTTTGTCAAATCGTTGTTTTCAGCTGAAATAAAAGCGTTTTTGCAACCAGTGGCATCCCACTGTAACTGCTATCACCAGAAGTGCATTCTGAGTCGGATCTCAGCCACAGTGTAGAGAGTTTGTCAATACATTGTTTTCAGCTGAATTAAAAGCTTTCTTGCAAGCATCGGCATCCCTCTGTAACTGCTATCACCAGAAGTGCATTCTAAGTCAGATCTTAGTTTCAGTGTAGAGAGTTTGTCAAATCGTTGTTTTCAGCTGAAATAAAAGCTTTTTTGCAACCATTGGCATCCCACTGTAACTGCTGTCACCAGAAGTGCATTCTAGGTTGGATCTCAGACTCAGTTTATAGAGTTTGTCAAAATGTTGTTTTTAGCTAAAATAACCACGTTTTTGCAACCATTGGAATCCCACTGTAACTGCTATCTCCAGAAGTGCATTCTGAGCTGGATCTCAGACTCAGTTTATTTTGTCAAAACGTTGTTTTCAGCTGAAATTAACGCGTTTTTGCAACCATTGGCATCCCACTGTAACTGCTATCACCAGAAGTGCATTCTGAGTCGGATCTCAGTTTCAGTGTAGAGAGTTTGTCAAACCGTTGTTTTCAGCTGAAATAAACGCATTTTTGCAACCATTGGCATCCCACTGTATCTGCTATCACCAGAAGTGCATTGTAGGTCGGATCTCAGCCACAGGGTATATAGTTTGTCAAATTGTTGTTTTGAGCTGAAATAAAAGCATTTTTGCAACCATTGGCATCCCACTGTATCTGCTATCACCAGAAGTGCATTGTAGGTCGGATCTCAGCCACTGGGTATATAGTTTGTCAAATTGTTGTTTTGAGCTGAAATAAAAGCGTTTTTGCAACCATTGGCATCCCACTGTAACTGCTGTCACCAGAAGTGCATTCTAGGCACTCTCAGTGTAGAGAGTTTGTCAGAACTTTGTTTTCAGCTGAAATAAACGTGTTTTTGCAACCTTTGGCATCCCACGGTAACTTCTATCACCAGAAATGCATTCTGAGTCGGATCTCAGACTCAGTTTATAGAGTTTGTCAAACTGTTGTTTTTCGCTAAAATAAACACGTTGTTGCAACCATTGGAATCCCACTGTAACTGCTATCTCCAGAAGTGCATTCTGAGCTGGATCTCAGACTCAGTTTATTTTGTCAAAACGTTGTTTTCAGCTGAAATAAACGCGTTTTTGCAACCATTGGCATCCCACTGTAACTGCTATCACCAGAAGTGCATTCTGAGTCGGATCTCAGTCTCAGTGTAGAGAGTTTGTCAAATCGTTGTTTTCAGCTGAAATAAAAGCGTTTTTGCAACCAGTGGCATCCCACTGTAACTGCTATCACCAGAAGTGCATTCTGAGTCGGATCTCAGCCACAGTGTAGAGAGTTTGTCAATACATTGTTTTCAGCTGAATTAAAAGCTTTCTTGCAAGCATCGGCATCCCTCTGTAACTGCTATCACCAGAAGTGCATTCTAAGTCAGATCTTAGTTTCAGTGTAGAGAGTTTGTCAAATCGTTGTTTTCAGCTGAAATAAAAGCTTTTTTGCAACCATTGGCATCCCACTGTAACTGCTGTCACCAGAAGTGCATTCTAGGTTGGATCTCAGACTCAGTTTATAGAGTTTGTCAAAATGTTGTTTTTAGCTAAAATAACCACGTTTTTGCAACCATTGGAATCCCACTGTAACTGCTATCTCCAGAAGTGCATTCTGAGCTGGATCTCAGACTCAGTTTATTTTGTCAAAACGTTGTTTTCAGCTGAAATTAACGCATTTTTGCAACCATTGGCATCCCACTGTAACTGCTATCACCAGAAGTGCATTCTGAGTCGGATCTCAGTCTCAGTGTAGAGTTTGTCAAAACGTTGTTTTCAGCTGAAATAAACGCATTTTTGCAACCATTGGCATCCCACTGTAACTGCTATCACCAGAAGTGCATTCTGATTCGGATCTCAGTCTCAGTGTAGAGATTTTGTCAAATAGTTGTTTTCAGCTGAAATAAAAGCATTTTTGCAACCATTGGCATCCCACTGTATCTGCTATCACCAGAAGTGCATTGTAGGTCGGATCTCAGCCACTGGGTATATAGTTTGTCAAATTGTTGTTTTGAGCTGAAATAAAAGCGTTTTTGCAACCATTGGCATCCCAGTGTAACTGCTGTCACCAGAAGTGCATTCTAGGCACTCTCAGTGTAGAGAGTTTGTCAGAACTTTGTTTTCAGCTGAAATAAACGTGTTTTTGCAACCTTTGGCATCCCACGGTAACTTCTATCACCAGAAATGCATTCTGAGTCGGATCTCAGACTCAGTTTATAGAGTTTGTCAAACTGTTGTTTTTCGCTAAAATAAACACGTTGTTGCAACCATTGGAATCCCACTGTAACTGCTATCTCCAGAAGTGCATTCTGAGCTGGATCTCAGACTCAGTTTATTTTGTCAAAACGTTGTTTTCAGCTGAAATAAAAGCTTTTTTGCAACCATTGGCATCCCACTGTAACTGCTGTCACCAGAAGTGCATTCTAGGTTGGATCTCAGACTCAGTTTATAGAGTTTGTCAAAATGTTGTTTTTAGCTAAAATAACCACGTTTTTGCAACCATTGGAATCCCACTGTAACTGCTATCTCCAGAAGTGCATTCTGAGCTGGATCTCAGACTCAGTTTATTTTGTCAAAACGTTGTTTTCAGCTGAAATTAACGCGTTTTTGCAACCATTGGCATCCCACTGTAACTGCTATCACCAGAAGTGCATTCTGAGTCGGATCTCAGTTTCAGTGTAGAGAGTTTGTCAAAACGTTGTTTTCAGTTGAAATAAACGCATTTTTGCAACCATTGGCATCCCACTGTATCTGCTATCACCAGAAGTGCATTGTAGGTCGGATCTCAGCCACAGGGTATATAGTTTGTCAAATTGTTGTTTTGAGCTGAAATAAAAGCGTTTTTGCAACCATTGGCATCCCACTATAACTGCTGTCACCAGAAGTGCATTCTAGGCACTCTCAGTGTAGAGAGTTTGTCAGAACTTTGTTTTCAGCTGAAATAAACGTGTTTTTGCAACCTTTGGCATCCCACGGTAACTGCTATCACCAGAAATGCATTCTGAGTCGGATCTCAGACTCAGTTTATAGAGTTTGTCAAACTGTTGTTTTTCGCTAAAATAAACACGTTGTTGCAACCATTGGAATCCCACTGTAACTGCTATCTCCAGAAGTGCATTCTGAGCTGGATCTCAGACTCAGTTTATTTTGTCAAAACGTTGTTTTCAGCTGAAATAAACGCGTTTTTGCAACCATTGGCATCCCACTGTAACTGCTATCACCAGAAGTGCATTCTGAGTCGGATCTCAGTCTCAGTGTAGAGAGTTTGTCAAATCGTTGTTTTCAGCTGAAATAAAAGCGTTTTTGCAACCAGTGGCATCCCACTGTAACTGCTATCACCAGAAGTGCATTCTGAGTCGGATCTCAGCCACAGTGTAGAGAGTTTGTCAATACATTGTTTTCAGCTGAATTAAAAGCTTTCTTGCAAGCATCGGCATCCCTCTGTAACTGCTATCACCAGAAGTGCATTCTAAGTCAGATCTTAGTTTCAGTGTAGAGAGTTTGTCAAATCGTTGTTTTCAGCTGAAATAAAAGCTTTTTTGCAACCATTGGCATCCCACTGTAACTGCTGTCACCAGAAGTGCATTCTAGGTTGGATCTCAGACTCAGTTTATAGAGTTTGTCAAAATGTTGTTTTTAGCTAAAATAACCACGTTTTTGCAACCATTGGAATCCCACTGTAACTGCTATCTCCAGAAGTGCATTCTGAGCTGGATCTCAGACTCAGTTTATTTTGTCAAAACGTTGTTTTCAGCTGAAATTAACGCGTTTTTGCAACCATTGGCATCCCACTGTAACTGCTATCACCAGAAGTGCATTCTGAGTCGGATCTCAGTCTCAGTGTAGAGAGTTTGTCAAATCGTTGTTTTCAGCTGAAATAAAAGCGTTTTTGCAACCAGTGGCATCCCACTGTAACTGCTATCACCAGAAGTGCATTCTGAGTCGGATCTCAGCCACAGTGTAGAGAGTTTGTCAATACATTGTTTTCAGCTGAATTAAAAGCTTTCTTGCAAGCATCGGCATCCCTCTGTAACTGCTATCACCAGAAGTGCATTCTAAGTCAGATCTTAGTTTCAGTGTAGAGAGTTTGTCAAATCGTTGTTTTCAGCTGAAATAAAAGCTTTTTTGCAACCATTGGCATCCCACTGTAACTGCTGTCACCAGAAGTGCATTCTAGGTTGGATCTCAGACTCAGTTTATAGAGTTTGTCAAAATGTTGTTTTTAGCTAAAATAACCACGTTTTTGCAACCATTGGAATCCCACTGTAACTGCTATCTCCAGAAGTGCATTCTGAGCTGGATCTCAGACTCAGTTTATTTTGTCAAAACGTTGTTTTCAGCTGAAATTAACGCGTTTTTGCAACCATTGGCATCCCACTGTAACTGCTATCACCAGAAGTGCATTCTGAGTCGGATCTCAGTTTCAGTGTAGAGAGTTTGTCAAAACGTTGTTTTCAGTTGAAATAAACGCATTTTTGCAACCATTGGCATCCCACTGTATCTGCTATCTCCAGAAGTGCATTGTAGGTCGGATCTCAGCCACAGGGTATATAGTTTGTCAAATTGTTGTTTTGAGCTGAAATAAAAGCGTTTTTGCAACCATTGGCATCCCACTGTAACTGCTATCACCAGAAGTGCATTCTGAGTCGGATCTCAGTTTCAGTGTAGAGAGTTTGTCAAAACGTTGTTTTCAGCTGAAATAAACGCATTTTTGCAACCATTGGCATCCCACTGTAACTGCTATCACCAGAAGTGCATTCTGAGTCGGATCTCAGTCTCAGTGTAGAGAGTTTGTCAAATCGTTGTTTTCAGCTGAAATAAATGCGTTTTTGCAACCAGTGGCATCCCACTGTAACTGCTGTCACCAGAAGTGCATTCTAGGCACTCTCAGTGTAGAGAGTTTGTCAGAACTTTGTTTTCAGCTGAAATAAACGTGTTTTTGCAACCTTTGGCATCCCACGGTAACTGCTATCACCAGAAATGCATTCTGAGTCGGATCTCAGACTCAGTTTATAGAGTTTGTCAAACTGTTGTTTTTCGCTAAAATAAACACGTTGTTGCAACCATTGGAATCCCACTGTAACTGCTATCTCCAGAAGTGCATTCTGAGCTGGATCTCAGACTCAGTTTATTTTGTCAAAACGTTGTTTTCAGCTGAAATAAACGCGTTTTTGCAACCATTGGCATCCCACTGTAACTGCTATCACCAGAAGTGCATTCTGAGTCGGATCTCAGTCTCAGTGTAGAGAGTTTGTCAAATCGTTGTTTTCAGCTGAAATAAAAGCGTTTTTGCAACCAGTGGCATCCCACTGTAACTGCTATCACCAGAAGTGCATTCTGAGTCGGATCTCAGCCACAGTGTAGAGAGTTTGTCAATACATTGTTTTCAGCTGAATTAAAAGCTTTCTTGCAAGCATCGGCATCCCTCTGTAACTGATATCACCAGAAGTGCATTCTAAGTCAGATCTTAGTTTCAGTGTAGAGAGTTTGTCAAATCGTTGTTTTCAGCTGAAATAAAAGCTTTTTTGCAACCATTGGCATCCCACTGTAACTGCTGTCACCAGAAGTGCATTCTAGGTTGGATCTCAGACTCAGTTTATAGAGTTTGTCAAAATGTTGTTTTTAGCTAAAATAACCACGTTTTTGCAACCATTGGAATCCCACTGTAACTGCTATCTCCAGAAGTGCATTCTGAGCTGGATCTCAGACTCAGTTTATTTTGTCAAAACGTTGTTTTCAGCTGAAATTAACGCGTTTTTGCAACCATTGGCATCCCACTGTAACTGCTATCACCAGAAGTGCATTCTGAGTCGGATCTCAGTCTCAGTGTAGAGAGTTTGTCAAATCGTTGTTTTCAGCTGAAATAAAAGCGTTTTTGCAACCAGTGGCATCCCACTGTAACTGCTATCACCAGAAGTGCATTCTGAGTCGGATCTCAGCCACAGTGTAGAGAGTTTGTCAATACATTGTTTTCAGCTGAATTAAAAGCTTTCTTGCAAGCATCGGCATCCCTCTGTAACTGCTATCACCAGAAGTGCATTCTAAGTCAGATCTTAGTTTCAGTGTAGAGAGTTTGTCAAATCGTCGTTTTCAGCTGAAATAAAAGCTTTTTTGCAACCATTGGCATCCCACTGTAACTGCTGTCACCAGAAGTGCATTCTAGGTTGGATCTCAGACTCAGTTTATAGAGTTTGTCAAAATGTTGTTTTTAGCTAAAATAACCACGTTTTTGCAACCATTGGAATCCCACTGTAACTGCTATCTCCAGAAGTGCATTCTGAGCTGGATCTCAGACTCAGTTTATTTTGTCAAAACGTTGTTTTCAGCTGAAATTAACGCGTTTTTGCAACCATTGGCATCCCACTGTAACTGCTATCACCAGAAGTGCATTCTGAGTCGGATCTCAGTCTCAGTGTAGAGAGTTTGTCAAATCGTTGTTTTCAGCTGAAATAAAAGCGTTTTTGCAACCAGTGGCATCCCACTGTAACTGCTATCACCAGAAGTGCATTCTGAGTCGGATCTCAGCCACAGTGTAGAGAGTTTGTCAATACATTGTTTTCAGCTGAATTAAAAGCTTTCTTGCAAGCATCGGCATCCCACTGTAACTGCTATCACCAGAAGTGCATTCTAAGTCAGATCTTAGTTTCAGTGTAGAGAGTTTGTCAAATCGTCGTTTTCAGCTGAAATAAAAGCTTTTTTGCAACCATTGGCATCCCACTGTAACTGCTGTCACCAGAAGTGCATTCTAGGTTGGATCTCAGACTCAATTTATAGAGTTTGTCAAAATGTTGTTTTTAGCTAAAATAACCACGTTTTTGCAACCATTGGAATCCCACTGTAACTGCTATCTCCAGAGGTGCATTCTGAGCTGGATCTCAGACTCAGTTTATTTTGTCAAAACGTTGTTTTCAGCTGAAATTAACGCGTTTTTGCAACCATTGGCATCCCACTGTAACTGCTATCACCAGAAGTGCATTCTGAGTCGGATCTCAGTTTCAGTGTAGAGAGTTTGTCAAAACGTTGTTTTCAGCTGAAATAAACGCATTTTTGCAACCATTGGCATCCCACTGTAACTGCTATCACCAGAAGTGCATTCTGAGTCGGATCTCAGTCTCAGTGTAGAGAGTTTGTCAAATCGTTGTTTTCAGCTGAAATAAATGCGTTTTTGCAACCAGTGGCATCCCACTGTAACTGCTATCACCAGAAGTGCATTCTGAGTCGGATCTCAGCCACAGTGTAGAGAGTTTGTCAATACATTGTTTTCAGCTGAATTAAAAGCTTTCTTGCAAGCATCGGCATCCCTCTGTAACTGCTATCACCAGAAGTGCATTCTAAGTCAGATCTTAGTTTCAGTGTAGAGAGTTTGTCAAATCGTTGTTTTCAGCTGAAATAAAAGCTTTTTTGCAACCATTGGCATCCCACTGTAACTGCTGTCACCAGAAGTGCATTCTAGGTTGGATCTCAGACTCAGTTTATAGAGTTTGTCAAAATGTTGTTTTTAGCTAAAATAACCACGTTTTTGCAACCATTGGAATCCCACTGTAACTGCTATCTCCAGAAGTGCATTCTGAGCTGGATCTCAGACTCAGTTTATTTTGTCAAAACGTTGTTTTCAGCTGAAATTAACGCGTTTTTGCAACCATTGGCATCCCACTGTAACTGCTATCACCAGAAGTGCATTCTGAGTCGGATCTCAGTCTCAGTGTAGAGAGTTTGTCAAATCGTTGTTTTCAGCTGAAATAAAAGCGTTTTTGCAACCAGTGGCATCCCACTGTAACTGCTATCACCAGAAGTGCATTCTGAGTCGGATCTCAGCCACAGTGTAGAGAGTTTGTCAATACATTGTTTTCAGCTGAATTAAAAGCTTTCTTGCAAGCATCGGCATCCCTCTGTAACTGCTATCACCAGAAGTGCATTCTAAGTCAGATTTTAGTTTCAGTGTAGAGAGTTTGTCAAATCGTTGTTTTCAGCTGAAATAAAAGCTTTTTTGCAACCATTGGCATCCCACTGTAACTGCTGTCACCAGAAGTGCATTCTAGGTTGGATCTCAGACTCAGTTTATAGAGTTTGTCAAAATGTTGTTTTTAGCTAAAATAACCACGTTTTTGCAACCATTGGAATCCCACTGTAACTGCTATCTCCAGAAGTGCATTCTGAGCTGGATCTCAGACTCAGTTTATTTTGTCAAAACGTTGTTTTCAGCTGAAATTAACGCGTTTTTGCAACCATTGGCATCCCACTGTAACTGCTATCACCAGAAGTGCATTCTGAGTCGGATCTCAGTTTCAGTGTAGAGAGTTTGTCAAAACGTTGTTTTCAGTTGAAATAAACGCATTTTTGCAACCATTGGCATCCCACTGTATCTGCTATCACCAGAAGTGCATTGTAGGTCGGATCTCAGCCACAGGGTATATAGTTTGTCAAATTGTTGTTTTGAGCTGAAATAAAAGCGTTTTTGCAACCAGTGGCATCCCACTGTAACTGCTATCACCAGAAGTGCATTCTGAGTCGGATCTCAGCCACAGTGTAGAGAGTTTGTCAATACATTGTTTTCAGCTGAATTAAAAGCTTTCTTGCAAGCATCGGCATCCCTCTGTAACTGCTATCACCAGAAGTGCATTCTAAGTCAGATCTTAGTTTCAGTGTAGAGAGTTTGTCAAATCGTCGTTTTCAGCTGAAATAAAAGCTTTTTTGCAACCATTGGCATCCCACTGTAACTGCTGTCACCAGAAGTGCATTCTAGGCACTCTCAGTGTAGAGAGTTTGTCAGAACTTTGTTTTCAGCTGAAATAAACGTGTTTTTGCAACCTTTGGCATCCCACGGTAACTGCTATCACCAGAAATGCATTCTGAGTTGGATCTCAGACTCAGTTTATAGAGTTTGTCAAACTGTTGTTTTTCGCTAAAATAAACACGTTGTTGCAACCATTGGAATCCCACTGTAACTGCTATCTCCAGAAGTGCATTCTGAGCTGGATCTCAGACTCAGTTTATTTTGTCAAAACGTTGTTTTCAGCTGAAATAAACGCGTTTTTGCAACCATTGGCATCCCACTGTAACTGCTATCACCAGAAGTGCATTCTGAGTCGGATCTCAGTCTCAGTGTAGAGAGTTTGTCAAATCGTTGTTTTCAGCTGAAATAAAAGCGTTTTTGCAACCAGTGGCATCCCACTGTAACTGCTATCACCAGAAGTGCATTCTGAGTCGGATCTCAGCCACAGTGTAGAGAGTTTGTCAATACATTGTTTTCAGCTGAATTAAAAGCTTTCTTGCAAGCATCGGCATCCCTCTGTAACTGCTATCACCAGAAGTGCATTCTAAGTCAGATCTTAGTTTCAGTGTAGAGAGTTTGTCAAATCGTTGTTTTCAGCTGAAATAAAAGCTTTTTTGCAACCATTGGCATCCCACTGTAACTGCTGTCACCAGAAGTGCATTCTAGGTTGGATCTCAGACTCAGTTTATAGAGTTTGTCAAAATGTTGTTTTTAGCTAAAATAACCACGTTTTTGCAACCATTGGAATCCCACTGTAACTGCTATCTCCAGAAGTGCATTCTGAGCTGGATCTCAGACTCAGTTTATTTTGTCAAAACGTTGTTTTCAGCTGAAATTAACGCGTTTTTGCAACCATTGGCATCCCACTGTAACTGCTATCACCAGAAGTGCATTCTGAGTCGGATCTCAGTCTCAGTGTAGAGAGTTTGTCAAATCGTTGTTTTCAGCTGAAATAAAAGCGTTTTTGCAACCAGTGGCATCCCACTGTAACTGCTATCACCAGAAGTGCATTCTGAGTCGGATCTCAGCCACAGTGTAGAGAGTTTGTCAATACATTGTTTTCAGCTGAATTAAAAGCTTTCTTGCAAGCATCGGCATCCCACTGTAACTGCTATCACCAGAAGTGCATTCTAAGTCAGATCTTAGTTTCAGTGTAGAGAGTTTGTCAAATCGTCGTTTTCAGCTGAAATAAAAGCTTTTTTGCAACCATTGGCATCCCACTGTAACTGCTGTCACCAGAAGTGCATTCTAGGTTGGATCTCAGACTCAATTTATAGAGTTTGTCAAAATGTTGTTTTTAGCTAAAATAACCACGTTTTTGCAACCATTGGAATCCCACTGTAACTGCTATCTCCAGAAGTGCATTCTGAGCTGGATCTCAGACTCAGTTTATTTTGTCAAAACGTTGTTTTCAGCTGAAATTAACGCGTTTTTGCAACCATTGGCATCCCACTGTAACTGCTATCACCAGAAGTGCATTCTGAGTCGGATCTCAGTTTCAGTGTAGAGAGTTTGTCAAAACGTTGTTTTCAGCTGAAATAAACGCATTTTTGCAACCATTGGCATCCCACTGTAACTGCTATCACCAGAAGTGCATTCTGAGTCGGATCTCAGTCTCAGTGTAGAGAGTTTGTCAAATCGTTGTTTTCAGCTGAAATAAAAGCGTTTTTGCAACCAGTGGCATCCCACTGTAACTGCTATCACCAGAAGTGCATTCTGAGTCGGATCTCAGTTTCAGTGTAGAGAGTTTGTCAAAACGTTGTTTTCAGTTGAAATAAACGCATTTTTGCAACCATTGGCATCCCACTGTATCTGCTATCACCAGAAGTGCATTGTAGGTCGGATCTCAGCCACAGGGTATATAGTTTGTCAAATTGTTGTTTTGAGCTGAAATAAAAGCGTTTTTGCAACCATTGGCATCCCACTATAACTGCTGTCACCAGAAGTGCATTCTAGGCACTCTCAGTGTAGAGAGTTTGTCAGAACTTTGTTTTCAGCTGAAATAAACGTGTTTTTGCAACCTTTGGCATCCCACGGTAACTGCTATCACCAGAAATGCATTCTGAGTCGGATCTCAGACTCAGTTTATAGAGTTTGTCAAACTGTTGTTTTTCGCTAAAATAAACACGTTGTTGCAACCATTGGAATCCCACTGTAACTGCTATCTCCAGAAGTGCATTCTGAGCTGGATCTCAGACTCAGTTTATTTTGTCAAAACGTTGTTTTCAGCTGAAATAAACGCGTTTTTGCAACCATTGGCATCCCACTGTAACTGCTATCACCAGAAGTGCATTCTGAGTCGGATCTCAGTCTCAGTGTAGAGAGTTTGTCAAATCGTTGTTTTCAGCTGAAATAAAAGCGTTTTTGCAACCAGTGGCATCCCACTGTAACTGCTATCACCAGAAGTGCATTCTGAGTCGGATCTCAGCCACAGTGTAGAGAGTTTGTCAATACATTGTTTTCAGCTGAATTAAAAGCTTTCTTGCAAGCATCGGCATCCCTCTGTAACTGCTATCACCAGAAGTGCATTCTAAGTCAGATCTTAGTTTCAGTGTAGAGAGTTTGTCAAATCGTTGTTTTCAGCTGAAATAAAAGCTTTTTTGCAACCATTGGCATCCCACTGTAACTGCTGTCACCAGAAGTGCATTCTAGGTTGGATCTCAGACTCAGTTTATAGAGTTTGTCAAAATGTTGTTTTTAGCTAAAATAACCACGTTTTTGCAACCATTGGAATCCCACTGTAACTGCTATCTCCAGAAGTGCATTCTGAGCTGGATCTCAGACTCAGTTTATTTTGTCAAAACGTTGTTTTCAGCTGAAATTAACGCGTTTTTGCAACCATTGGCATCCCACTGTAACTGCTATCACCAGAAGTGCATTCTGAGTCGGATCTCAGTCTCAGTGTAGAGAGTTTGTCAAATCGTTGTTTTCAGCTGAAATAAAAGCGTTTTTGCAACCAGTGGCATCCCACTGTAACTGCTATCACCAGAAGTGCATTCTGAGTCGGATCTCAGCCACAGTGTAGAGAGTTTGTCAATACATTGTTTTCAGCTGAATTAAAAGCTTTCTTGCAAGCATCGGCATCCCTCTGTAACTGCTATCACCAGAAGTGCATTCTAAGTCAGATCTTAGTTTCAGTGTAGAGAGTTTGTCAAATCGTTGTTTTCAGCTGAAATAAAAGCTTTTTTGCAACCATTGGCATCCCACTGTAACTGCTGTCACCAGAAGTGCATTCTAGGTTGGATCTCAGACTCAGTTTATAGAGTTTGTCAAAATGTTGTTTTTAGCTAAAATAACCACGTTTTTGCAACCATTGGAATCCCACTGTAACTGCTATCTCCAGAAGTGCATTCTGAGCTGGATCTCAGACTCAGTTTATTTTGTCAAAACGTTGTTTTCAGCTGAAATTAACGCGTTTTTGCAACCATTGGCATCCCACTGTAACTGCTATCACCAGAAGTGCATTCTGAGTCGGATCTCAGTCTCAGTGTAGAGAGTTTGTCAAATCGTTGTTTTCAGCTGAAATAAAAGCGTTTTTGCAACCAGTGGCATCCCACTGTAACTGCTATCACCAGAAGTGCATTCTGAGTCGGATCTCAGCCACAGTGTAGAGAGTTTGTCAATACATTGTTTTCAGCTGAATTAAAAGCTTTCTTGCAAGCATCGGCATCCCTCTGTAACTGCTATCACCAGAAGTGCATTCTAAGTCAGATCTTAGTTTCAGTGTAGAGAGTTTGTCAAATCGTTGTTTTCAGCTGAAATAAAAGCTTTTTTGCAACCATTGGCATCCCACTGTAACTGCTGTCACCAGAAGTGCATTCTAGGTTGGATCTCAGACTCAGTTTATAGAGTTTGTCAAAATGTTGTTTTTAGCTAAAATAACCACGTTTTTGCAACCATTGGAATCCCACTGTAACTGCTATCTCCAGAAGTGCATTCTGAGCTGGATCTCAGACTCAGTTTATTTTGTCAAAACGTTGTTTTCAGCTGAAATTAACGCGTTTTTGCAACCATTGGCATCCCACTGTAACTGCTATCACCAGAAGTGCATTCTGAGTCGGATCTCAGTTTCAGTGTAGAGAGTTTGTCAAAACGTTGTTTTCAGTTGAAATAAACGCATTTTTGCAACCATTGGCATCCCACTGTATCTGCTATCACCAGAAGTGCATTGTAGGTCGGATCTCAGCCACAGGGTATATAGTTTGTCAAATTGTTGTTTTGAGCTGAAATAAAAGCGTTTTTGCAACCATTGGCATCCCACTGTAACTGCTGTCACCAGAAGTGCATTCTAGGCACTCTCAGTGTAGAGAGTTTGTCAGAACTTTGTTTTCAGCTGAAATAAACGTGTTTTTGCAACCTTTGGCATCCCACGGTAACTGCTATCACCAGAAATGCATTCTGAGTCGGATCTCAGACTCAGTTTATAGAGTTTGTCAAACTGTTGTTTTTCGCTAAAATAAACACGTTGTTGCAACCATTGGAATCCCACTGTAACTGCTATCTCCAGAAGTGCATTCTGAGCTGGATCTCAGACTCAGTTTATTTTGTCAAAACGTTGTTTTCAGCTGAAATAAACGCGTTTTTGCAACCATTGGCATCCCACTGTAACTGCTATCACCAGAAGTGCATTCTGAGTCGGATCTCAGTCTCAGTGTAGAGAGTTTGTCAAATCGTTGTTTTCAGCTGAAATAAAAGCGTTTTTGCAACCAGTGGCATCCCACTGTAACTGCTATCACCAGAAGTGCATTCTGAGTCGGATCTCAGCCACAGTGTAGAGAGTTTGTCAATACATTGTTTTCAGCTGAATTAAAAGCTTTCTTGCAAGCATCGGCATCCCTCTGTAACTGCTATCACCAGAAGTGCATTCTAAGTCAGATCTTAGTTTCAGTGTAGAGAGTTTGTCAAATCGTTGTTTTCAGCTGAAATAAAAGCTTTTTTGCAACCATTGGCATCCCACTGTAACTGCTGTCACCAGAAGTGCATTCTAGGTTGGATCTCAGACTCAGTTTATAGAGTTTGTCAAAATGTTGTTTTTAGCTAAAATAACCACGTATTTGCAACCATTGGAATCCCACTGTAACTGCTATCTCCAGAAGTGCATTCTGAGCTGGATCTCAGACTCAGTTTATTTTGTCAAAACGTTGTTTTCAGCTGAAATTAATGCGTTTTTGCAACCATTGGCATCCCACTGTAACTGCTATCACCAGAAGTGCATTCTGAGTCAGATCTCAGTCTCAGTGTAGAGAGTTTGTCAAATCGTTGTTTTCAGCTGAAATAAAAGCGTTTTTGCAACCAGTGGCATCCCACTGTAACTGCTATCACCAGAAGTGCATTCTGAGTCGGATCTCAGCCACAGTGTAGAGAGTTTGTCAATACATTGTTTTCAGCTGAATTAAAAGCTTTCTTGCAAGCATCGGCATCCCTCTGTAACTGCTATCACCAGAAGTGCATTCTAAGTCAGATCTTAGTTTCAGTGTAGAGAGTTTGTCAAATCGTCGTTTTCAGCTGAAATAAAAGCTTTTTTGCAACCATTGGCATCCCACTGTAACTGCTGTCACCAGAAGTGCATTCTAGGCACTCTCAGTGTAGAGAGTTTGTCAGAACTTTGTTTTCAGCTGAAATAAACGTGTTTTTGCAACCTTTGGCATCCCACGGTAACTGCTATCACCAGAAATGCATTCTGAGTCGGATCTCAGACTCAGTTTATAGAGTTTGTCAAACTGTTGTTTTTCGCTAAAATAAACACGTTGTTGCAACCATTGGAATCCCACTGTAACTGCTATCTCCAGAAGTGCATTCTGAGCTGGATCTCAGACTCAGTTTATTTTGTCAAAACGTTGTTTTCAGCTGAAATAAACGCGTTTTTGCAACCATTGGCATCCCACTGTAACTGCTATCACCAGAAGTGCATTCTGAGTCGGATCTCAGTCTCAGTGTAGAGAGTTTGTCAAATCGTTGTTTTCAGCTGAAATAAAAGCGTTTTTGCAACCAGTGGCATCCCACTGTAACTGCTATCACCAGAAGTGCATTCTGAGTCGGATCTCAGCCACAGTGTAGAGAGTTTGTCAATACATTGTTTTCAGCTGAATTAAAAGCTTTCTTGCAAGCATCGGCATCCCTCTGTAACTGCTATCACCAGAAGTGCATTCTAAGTCAGATCTTAGTTTCAGTGTAGAGAGTTTGTCAAATCGTTGTTTTCAGCTGAAATAAAAGCTTTTTTGCAACCATTGGCATCCCACTGTAACTGCTGTCACCAGAAGTGCATTCTAGGTTGGATCTCAGACTCAGTTTATAGAGTTTGTCAAAATGTTGTTTTTAGCTAAAATAACCACGTTTTTGCAACCATTGGAATCCCACTGTAACTGCTATCTCCAGAAGTGCATTCTGAGCTGGATCTCAGACTCAGTTTATTTTGTCAAAACGTTGTTTTCAGCTGAAATTAACGCGTTTTTGCAACCATTGGCATCCCACTGTAACTGCTATCACCAGAAGTGCATTCTGAGTCGGATCTGTCTCAGTGTAGAGAGTTTGTCAAATCGTTGTTTTCAGCTGAAATAAAAGCGTTTTTGCAACCAGTGGCATCCCACTGTAACTGCTATCACCAGAAGTGCATTCTGAGTCGGATCTCAGCCACAGTGTAGAGAGTTTGTCAATACATTGTTTTCAGCTGAATTAAAAGCTTTCTTGCAAGCATCGGCATCCCACTGTAACTGCTATCACCAGAAGTGCATTCTAAGTCAGATCTTAGTTTCAGTGTAGAGAGTTTGTCAAATCGTCGTTTTCAGCTGAAATAAAAGCTTTTTTGCAACCATTGGCATCCCACTGTAACTGCTGTCACCAGAAGTGCATTCTAGGTTGGATCTCAGACTCAATTTATAGAGTTTGTCAAAATGTTGTTTTTAGCTAAAATAACCACGTTTTTGCAACCATTGGAATCCCACTGTAACTGCTATCTCCAGAAGTGCATTCTGAGCTGGATCTCAGACTCAGTTTATTTTGTCAAAACGTTGTTTTCAGCTGAAATTAACGCGTTTTTGCAACCATTGGCATCCCACTGTAACTGCTATCACCAGAAGTGCATTCTAAGTCAGATCTTAGTTTCAGTGTAGAGAGTTTGTCAAATCGTCGTTTTCAGCTGAAATAAAAGCTTTTTTGCAACCATTGGCATCCCACTGTAACTGCTGTCACCAGAAGTGCATTCTAGGCACTCTCAGTGTAGAGAGTTTGTCAGAACTTTGTTTTCAGCTGAAATAAACGTGTTTTTGCAACCTTTGGCATCCCACGGTAACTGCTATCACCAGAAATGCATTCTGAGTTGGATCTCAGACTCAGTTTATAGAGTTTGTCAAACTGTTGTTTTTCGCTAAAATAAACACGTTGTTGCAACCATTGGAATCCCACTGTAACTGCTATCTCCAGAAGTGCATTCTGAGCTGGATCTCAGACTCAGTTTATTTTGTCAAAACGTTGTTTTCAGCTGAAATAAACGCGTTTTTGCAACCATTGGCATCCCACTGTAACTGCTATCACCAGAAGTGCATTCTGAGTCGGATCTCAGTCTCAGTGTAGAGAGTTTGTCAAATCGTTGTTTTCAGCTGAAATAAAAGCGTTTTTGCAACCAGTGGCATCCCACTGTAACTGCTATCACCAGAAGTGCATTCTGAGTCGGATCTCAGCCACAGTGTAGAGAGTTTGTCAATACATTGTTTTCAGCTGAATTAAAAGCTTTCTTGCAAGCATCGGCATCCCTCTGTAACTGCTATCAACAGAAGTGCATTCTAAGTCAGATCTTAGTTTCAGTGTAGAGAGTTTGTCAAATCGTTGTTTTCAGCTGAAATAAAAGCTTTTTTGCAACCATTGGCATCCCACTGTAACTGCTGTCACCAGAAGTGCATTCTAGGTTGGATCTCAGACTCAGTTTATAGAGTTTGTCAAAATGTTGTTTTTAGCTAAAATAACCACGTTTTTGCAACCATTGGAATCCCACTGTAACTGCTATCTCCAGAAGTGCATTCTGAGCTGGATCTCAGACTCAGTTTATTTTGTCAAAACGTTGTTTTCAGCTGAAATTAACGCGTTTTTGCAACCATTGGCATCCCACTGTAACTGCTATCACCAGAAGTGCATTCTGAGTCGGATCTCAGTTTCAGTGTAGAGAGTTTGTCAAAACGTTGTTTTCAGTTGAAATAAACGCATTTTTGCAACCATTGGCATCCCACTGTATCTGCTATCACCAGAAGTGCATTGTAGGTCGGATCTCAGCCACAGGGTATATAGTTTGTCAAATTGTTGTTTTGAGCTGAAATAAAAGCGTTTTTGCAACCATTGGCATCCCACTGTAACTGCTGTCACCAGAAGTGCATTCTAGGCACTCTCAGTGTAGAGAGTTTGTCAGAACTTTGTTTTCAGCTGAAATAAACGTGTTTTTGCAACCTTTGGCATCCCACGGTAACTGCTATCACCAGAAATGCATTCTGAGTCGGATCTCAGACTCAGTTTATAGAGTTTGTCAAACTGTTGTTTTTCGCTAAAATAAACACGTTGTTGCAACCATTGGAATCCCACTGTAACTGCTATCTCCAGAAGTGCATTCTGAGCTGGATCTCAGACTCAGTTTATTTTGTCAAAACGTTGTTTTCAGCTGAAATTAACGCGTTTTTGCAACCATTGGCATCCCACTGTAACTGCTATCACCAGAAGTGCATTCTGAGTCGGATCTCAGTCTCAGTGTAGAGAGTTTGTCAAATCGTTGTTTTCAGCTGAAATAAAAGCGTTTTTGCAACCAGTGGCATCCCACTGTAACTGCTATCACCAGAAGTGCATTCTGAGTCGGATCTCAGCCACAGTGTAGAGAGTTTGTCAATACATTGTTTTCAGCTGAATTAAAAGCTTTCTTGCAAGCATCGGCATCCCTCTGTAACTGCTATCACCAGAAGTGCATTCTAAGTCAGATCTTAGTTTCAGTGTAGAGAGTTTGTCAAATCGTTGTTTTCAGCCATTCAAAATGCGTGCGTTTTTTTGCGGCATACCCCGGTGGGCGTGTCGCGGCATCACGCAGTGTCACGCAGTGTGACGTGGTTAATCGCGCGTCATTTGACGCTCTGCCGGAAACTATCCGGCGTCACCTTGTAAAACCGCCAGGGGGAGCTTAACCTCTCATGTACAGCATTTGAGCCTTTAATTTTGAACAGTGTATTACAGCATGTTAATCTTCAGTCATTAAAATGTTGGTATATTTTATGAAAGCAAGATTGCTCAGTTGGACAAAAGTACACAACCTACCTTTATCAGAAATATTTATGCATCAAAGCCTTTACCGAAGATATTACTAATAGTATTAATAATGGATGACTTTGGACAAGCTGTATACTCAAAGTATAATTTCTTTAGCACATTTGTACAAGCACTTGGAATCTGTCCAAGCCATACTTTGTCAGGCATTTTGTTTTACTTCAACGGGCATAAAAACTTCCTTGCTTTTAACAGGGCGTTTCATAATTTCTAACTACGAAAATGATTTAAAATGCGACACCTATCATTCAACTAGAGCTTAAAATATCACAAGGAAAAATACACACCGGTATTCCATTTCTCCCTAAACATTGTAAGCTTCGAAGTCTTTAACTAACGTGATACCGGAGTCAACAAGCATACTTTTAGAATTTGATTAAAAGGGAATATAATATGGAATCGCGTATCTCAAGAATTTAATAACGGTATGATTATATCCGTGTACTGCGGCAGGGCTGTGTAGGGCTGTTTCGCCTGCCTGCTCATGCGAGCTGACTGTAGCCGACTGGTCTAGGTGCGTGCCTGCCAACGGGCCGGGTGTGTGCTCGAATCCAGCTGGTGCTGGACCTTCCAGTTTTATTTATTTATTTTTTAATCGCGTAACATATTACCGTATGCAAACTGTACTGTATACAGTATGTATATGTATATTTAATGTCTTAACTGTGCCCGTTTAATTGAATTTTAAAAAATTATTTAACACGAACATTAAGCTGTTTACATCTTCCGCCTGAGAACAGTCACCCGTTGCTACCCAACGCAGAATGGTGATTGGCTGACACCATCTGACACCCCTCTGATTGGAGAAAAAAGACGTGCTAGTTTGCTATACATACTGTAACAGGAAGAGGATTTCTTTCTATTCAAAACGTGTATTTTAAAAGTTTAAGAAGTAAAAACCTTACAGCGTACACAGATTTCTAAACTGATCAGGATCGTTATCTTTGTCTTATGCATAATAATATTCACCGCTCTGTGCAGCAAATTAATAATAAACTTTATTTTATATAGCGTTTTAAACGAATAAGTAATTAGATTGCTCATAAACCTAATCACTTGCTTTTTCTTTTTATTTAGGCTCAGATTTCAACTATAGATCGTATTATTAATAACCATAATAACAACCAACCAACAAAAACAACCATATAAACATAATACCAACCAAAAACATAGATAACAACCACAATACAAAATCAAATATATCAAACCATTTTACTCTCGCAAAGTCCTCCAATTATCATAATCCCGCCCCTTATGCAAAACCAAACCTTCCTCCCATCCCAGTTTATCCTGTTTATCATAAACAAAATCCACCTCAATTTTCAACATAAAGCATTACACAAAATCAATACCTCAACACTCCATACTCAACAACGATAATTCACAAACAGCCAGAACATGTAACTACACATTCCCAAACAGACCTAATTTCCATAGCCCCGCCCCTTATGCAAAACCAACATCCCTCCCCTGTTCTCTCTCTCCCCTGGCGGTTGTAATTGTTTTTATTTTCAAATAAATTTTAGCAAAGTCATGCATTTTAAAAATCTTAAGATTTTTATATTTATGTCTTTATTTAGTGGTTTCATTAGTGACAAAGGCTAAACTTTCTTGGAAAAATGTCTTTTATGTAAACCATGTTTGCTATTTATTCATTCAGGGCTAAAATATGTTCATTGTATTCTAATGAAAGAAGGGTTCCTTTCGCCGTAGTCGGGAGCCTAGCCTTTAACTAGTAAGTACTGTACTTACTGGGTTTTTGAGGGGGGGGGGGAGAAAAATCGTTTTCCCAGCCTAACAGTATTGTTTTTAACCTGTAAATTTGCTGGACAGAGAGGTGAACATTATCACACAGAAGACAAAGATAGCGATTTACGTTGCATTGTGTATCGTGCTGCTTTAATACAGTTTTAAATAATTGGAAGTCTAAACAGTATCAGCTTTATTTATGGGTTTTAAATAAAGGTGATTTAAACGCGATTTAAATCAATATAAATGTTTATATTGTAACGCATAGGTGACTATTCATTGTTATTAAAATGACTTAAATTCGATCATGTTGTGATATTTAGAAATATACATTTGTTTGGTGCGAGTGAAGTTTTATTTAATCTCTGAGCCATACTGATTCTTCTGGAAGCCAGTTTCCGCCAGGGAGTAAAAAAAAACACACTATGGTATTCTCTCCAATGCAGTGCAGTTAAAAACATACCTCTGATGCTGCTCCTAAATGAATATCGTTTATGACCATCAGAAGCTTTATGCTCCTTTTCTTTTTTCCAGTGGATTGAACAGGGAGAGGCATTTCATGATGTACTTTTCACTGATGAAACAACAGTGGCTCTGGAACAGTTTTCAACCATGTCGTTTTATAAAAAGGGGAGATATGTACACGTTACTGAAGCTAAACGTTTAGCCTTTGTCACTAATGTAAACACTAAATAAAGACGTATAGAAATCCCTACGTTACAGACTGTATATGGCTGGTATTGGTAGTTTAAAGAAAAAATACACACCAGTATTCCACTTTCTCCCTAAACATTTTAAGCATCAGAGTCTTACATGTGGTTATTTATTGCATAATTTAATTTTGAAAGCCACTGAGACATCAGGTACTACTGTTGTATGGTACAAGTGTGGTACTTTTAGGGGTACCACGGTACAGAACACTAGTTATTTAAATATGATTGATAGATAAATAGGCCCACTTTATTCATCCTGAAGAAGATAGAAGACATCCTGATGTCTTAACACAGATACTACAGTGCTTAAGTACTACTCACGTATATGTTTCTAGGTTTATATTATGCATTTCATACGGTCAAATTACTTTTGAGCAACTAATAAGAAGCGCGAAACGGTATGCGTTTTAGTTTCGTTTCGTGCTGGGACCCGTGGATTGATTAGAGATATCAAGTACATACAAGTCATTTTTTAAATGTTGTAGTTCGTCTTGAAAAAATGTTACGAGTACATCATCTATCAACAATTACACAGGTTCTGTTTCCATATTGCGGATTTTGGTTACGTAATATTATGTTCTAGATTTCACGTTGTGAATATATGATTTGGGCAAACAGAGCCGCAAAGAAGTACATTATGGGTGGTTGTTTTTTTTTTGCAGTTTTATCTAGAACAAGCGATGCTTAAACCTTTGTCTGATTCTTGTGAAACTATCCACACGACAGTTACAGTACCTAGGAGTTGACTTCAGTGATGTCACTGATGGGATGTTTCTAAAAATCCATCCTCTGTAAAACGTCTTCTCTAGTTGTCCTGCATATGTATTCGCTAATGAAGCTGTGTGTTCTGAGCCTGGATCTCTACATTTGTGTATGAACCAGCTTAGAGGGCTAAAGACAACTTGTGTTTAAATTGAGTGTAAGGCAATTTATGCTTCTAAAGTCATGGTCAGCATTTTTGTACTGTGCTGTAAACTTGTTCTGTGCCAAGTCACATTATTTTATAGCGTTTTTATAGCGTTATCAAATCCGGTGGCGCGGTGTTAGTTTCCTGACTCCCATGTCACATGGTCTGTGATTGAAACCTGTAATACCGGTTTAATTCGTCACAGCCAGCACTCCGGTTGTAAAGTAGAAGCAGGCGAGATTTCCAGCGAAAAACACCTCCCCCTTCTTCAGGTGTGAGGGTCTTCTGCTCAGAATGAAACGCTAAAATGTAATGTAGGCTCTGAATGGGTTCAATTGTGATTTGGGATTGATTAAGGTCGCTGCCTTTCATCTAAAACCCTACTTGAATCCTTCTAAACTAAAAATCAGTGTTAGTGAGTTCTAAATAAAGAGGTATCCAGGTAACAGTGAAACGGGCGGACAGTCTGGGGAGATCGCCCGTTTTCCATGTAAATAGTTCCCTGGTTCCGCACCCCTTGGTGTTTCTCTCGCTCTCTCTCGGGTCACCTGATCATTAGCTCGAAAGATTTGAGTGCTTTGTGTATATTCTAATGGTAGTGGGGGCAGGGTGTGTGGGAACAGGTTTGGTTGAAATTGCATTGGAGATCTATGTTCTTCACACCTGAAACATTTTCTCTGAAAGCATTTTCTTCGCTGTTTAACCGATCTTGTTACAGCATGTTACAGTTTACTATTATTAACCATATTAATTTTAAGTGCTTAATGTAAAATCTTGTAAAAATATATTTTCATTGTTCAAATATACATTAAGTCTGACTATCATATAATAAGTTAAATACAAAACTAAAGAAAAAATAGGGTTAAATATAATTCAAAATATTTTGCTAACAATGTTAACTGTTTATGAATAATAAAATGTATTAGCTAAGGAGTAGGATGGCACAGTTGTTAGTATGTTTTTTGTTTTGTTTCTTTTTCATAAATACAACAGTAGTACCTGATGTCTCAGTGGCTTTCAAAATTAAATTATGCATGCAAACCTGTGAACTAGAAAGATAACTAAGATATCCTTCCATTTATAATGGTGGCAAAGTGGTTAGCATTGCTATCTTGCAGCACTGGGGTCCTAGGTTCAATTCCTGCCATCCTGTGTGTGTGGGGTTTACATGTTCTCTCTGGGTTACATGGTTTTTCTCCATATGTGTGATATGACTCCCTCTCGCACTCCAAAACATACTGGTAAGTTAATTAGTTTATGGGAAACCTGGCCCTGGTCTGTGTGTGTTTGTGTCTGTCTGTCCTGTGATGGACTGGCGCTATGTCCAGGGTGTATTCTGCCTTGTGTCCGTTGCTTACTGGGATAGGCTCCAAATCCTATGTACTGGATAAAGAGATTAGAAATGGAAGTAAAGGCACTGTGTGGATGGAACTATACACAGTGTTAGAAACCCACTATGAAATGGCAGCATCTCACTGAGAATAAAATATTTTATACTGCTGGCTTAAGGAAACAGCCTTTCCACCTCTCTTGCACATCAGTATCCATACCTAGTTATTTAAACAAATTGCCTCTAATTATAAACATCTTAATATGCTGGCTCTGTGGATCCGCATCAGCTATGTTTGCCCATTCCTTCAATTCATGTGCATCCAACACACAGTTCAATGCCAGCAACTACACATAATCTAAAATACAATCCTTATTTCAGTATCTATGTAAACATATAGTCTGTTAACTTCATCATCTTCATCAAAAGTATGCCTAACCCCATTAGGAAGTGTTCTTGTTATAAGTGTATTCCTCAGCTTTCCCCAAACTATCTTCTTCTTGCCAACATCTCTAGTCTTTTATCTTGCAATAACTCAGCCAACACTTAAATCTCCAAAAGCTGCTTGTGTTAATTTCTTTAAATCACAAATATCATGTGTAAATACTGGCCATGTAATACTCTGCATTGTGGAATAATAGTTTATTTTAAAGGGAACTAGAGAAACTAAGAACTAGAGAAATCAAGAAAGGCTTTTTTTCTAGAATTAATAAATGCACATCCTGTTCACTGGGGAAATTAAATCCACACTGAGCAATCTTCAATATGTTCACAATATGACAGCAAGAATCCTATCAGGGATGCATTACACCTGTTTTCAAGTCCTTGCACTGGTTACCTATCAGATTTCGAGTCAACTTCAAAATCCTTATCCTCCTTATGTACTGTCCTAAAACTGGTATTATTGATCTCCGAATTATTGTACTTGACATGACTTCATTCAGCCTTTCCTGAACGTCTATGACAGGCAGAGAGAGTGCTGTTTCTGGTGCGATCTTTTACAGCTGACATTTCACTGTTTTAAACGAACAAGAAATTAGATTGCTCATAAATCACTTATTCTATATAAACACAGCGTAATTGCCCTCCGAAAATCTTCTTTTTCTTGTTCGTTTTAGAGACCTTGATCGAAACTGATTTTAGATGTCAGAAAGGATTTATTTTCTCTGTATTTCCTACATTGCTTTGTCGAGATTTTAACTTTATATCTAACTTTATATCTAGGCTCAGATTTCAACTATAAATCGTACAGTAATTAATAGCAGTAAATACTGATGTTTATACATAAAAAAGTCATGCCTTGGAGTATAGACCCCCAAAGGAATGCCATAGACTCAAACTGCAAAATAAACACATACAGAAAGAAAGTATTTGTATTGTAATTGCAAATCCTGGTACTGTATGAGTGATTGGTATGACTTTCCTCATTACAAATCTCTTATTAGAATTTAAATTTCTCTGTAACTCCAGGTCAGAACAGAGAAAATGTAACTGCCTTAAGGAGTTTACGATTATGAAAAATAGAAGGATAAGCATGATACGTATGTCTTCTGTCATTTTCTAAGTCATGTTACTGAGCACCAAATCTTATTGAGAATATGAATCCATTTAAGGTTTATACCATTAAAGTAACGGTTTATTCCATGCTGAAAATGTTTGTACCAGACCTTTTTGAGGCCTGTTTAATTGTGTCTGAAGTCTGATGTTGTAAATTTTATTGTTAAAAAGATCCATGAAAATGTCACTACTAAAGTTAGCTGGTACTGTTGGTACTGTAAGTGGCAAGTAGAGCTCATATTTTAGATTTTGTGTAGTTGCTAGCGTTGAACTGTGTGTTGGATGCACATGAATGAAGCGACGGACACAAGGCAGAATACACCCTGGACATAGCGCCAGTCCATCACAGGACAGACACAAACACACACACACCAGGGCCAGTTTAAATCTAACCTCAGAACCTTTCTTTTCAGAAGACTTAGTGTCTGTATCTGCTTCATTTTCTAATTTTGGTAGCACCTCTACCTGCTTGTCTTTCTTATATGCATTTACTTTGTAATCTGTGGTCCTTTTATCTGTTTTTACATCTACTGTATTGCTTTGAGATGCCACCTTTAATGGTGATATATCAAATAAAGTTTTTTATTATTGTTATAGGGAAACATGATCAGATTGTCCCTGGTTCAGAAAAAAAAGATCTAAAGTATACTAGTTTGTCACTCTTCTAATTCCCTTTGCTAAATGACTTTTCATACTAATCTGATCAATCTAACTGCCAGTTTTCTGTGCTTTCTCTATCCTGCTAGATTTGCAATTATTCTGAAAATTTTCATCTTGAAATAACTCATTTCTAAATACCTTTTTCACTGTTAACATCTTGCAGCAACTCTGACAGTTCATCCTGCTACCAACATTAAATAAAACAAATCTTAAGATTTCTATATTTATGTCTTTATTTAGTGGTTTCATTAGTGACAAAGGCTAAACTTTCTTGGAAAAATGTCTTTTATGTGTTGCGGAAAAAACTGACTTGCTTTAACAAAATATGTTTACAAATCCTTTCACCTGGCATTTTCGTAGTTAGAAATTATGGAACGCTCTATTAAAAGCAAGGGAGTTTTTATGTCCGTTGCAGTTCTTTTGCAACATGAATATAATTATATCGTTATTAATTTCTTGAGATACGCGATTCCATATTATATTCCCTTTTAATCAAATTCTAAAAGTATGCTTGTTGACTCCGGTATCGCGGTAGTTAAAGACTTCGATGCTTAAAATGTTTAGGGAGAAATGGAATACTGGTGTGTATGTTTTCTTTAAAGTACCGATACCAGCCATATACTGTATGTTTAAGTTCCAAAATTAATATCGTTTATGGACTTCACACGCGTTGCAGTATGCTCCTATTCTTTTTATGCTCAGGCACAAAGTAAAAGGGGATGCTTCATATTGCTTGACTAATTTTAAAAACTAAGTTAGAAATGCAGACGCTCCCTCGGTGCGCTGCTCTGGTGCGCCGGCTCTTACACAGTGCCTGTCTGCCGTAAGCGTTACAATATACATACCCAACACTGCTTGTACCCATCTGTCATGCAAATAAAACACCTTGAATTGAATTGAATTGAGGGGAGAGGGGGGGAATACTAAAGCCAATACTGGATCAATACCCTCGATGGGCTTTGACGTGCTAATGCGTTGGTTTAAGAGTCCGGGTGTGGCAGGCTTCCAATGTCAACTCGACTCGATTGGAAGACAATGAACGTATTTTGTGATATTTAGAAATATAAATTTGTTTGGTGCGAGTGAGGTTTTATTTAATCTCTGACCAAGGGAAACGTTTCATTTTTTTCAAAGAAATGTTTGTTAAAAAATAAAGTCATAGTTCTATGGGATTCAATCACAGACCATGTGACATGGGAGTCACGAAACTACTGTAACACACAGCGCCACCAGATTTAATAACGCAATAAAAACGCTATAAAATAATGTGACTAGGCACAGAAAAAGTTTACAGCACAGTACGATAATAAATGCTGACCATGACTTTAGAAGCATAAATTACCTTACACTCAATTTAAACACAAGCTGTCTTTCTGTATGAACCTCTAAGCTGGTTCATACAGAAAATGTAGAAATGCATTAGCCTGATTATGATTAAAAAACACATAA
The DNA here is from genome assembly GCF_055471065.1 of Atractosteus spatula. Lineage (NCBI taxonomy): Eukaryota > Metazoa > Chordata > Actinopteri > Semionotiformes > Lepisosteidae > Atractosteus > Atractosteus spatula. The sequence continues at coordinate 35,754,135 of NC_142711.1, read as the reverse complement.
TTAAACACGCGTTTGCGATTTAAATCAGAACACGATTTAAATCAATATAAATGTTTATATTGTAACGCATACTGTCCAGCCTCCATTTCTCTATAAAAATTTACTCTGTTGCACACACACACACAATAGAAGGAGGAACCGCTGTCAGAAGGGAAGATATGTTCAAAATATCGCAAATATCGATCATGTTGCGATATTTTGAAATATAAAAGTCAATTGATTGTCCATAATATCGCTATTCTATTTTTTCGAAGAAATGTTTGTTAAAAGAAAAGTCCGGTACCAGCTGGATTTGAACACACAACCTACCAGTTGCTAGGCACGCACCTAGACCAGTCGGCTACAACACAGCTCGCATGAACAGGCAGGCGAAACAGCCCTACACAGCCCTGTCGCAGCACACGAATACCATTATTAAATTCCTTAGATACGCGATTCCATATTATATTCCCTTTTAATCAAATTCTAAAAGTATGCTTGTTGACTCCGGTATCACGTTAGTTAAAGACTTCAAAGCTTAAAATGTTTAGGGAGAAATGGAATACTGGTGTGTATTTTTTTCTTTAAAGTACCAAGACCAGCTATATACTGTATGTTTATGTTCCAAAATTAATATCGTTTATGGCCTTCACACGCGTTACAGTATGCTCCTATTCTTTTTATGCTCAGCTACTAAGATTTCCCTTCATTGGTAAATTCAATATCTACAACGGGCACAGCAAAGACGTTTTTACTGTAAGTCTTTCTACGACAGACCAACGGACCACGAGTGCCCCTGTCGGTCAACCAATCGCTTACTGCGGTGCCACGCGTCATCTTGCGTCATACTGAGCGACGTCACCTGCGGTACGTGTCTGTGACGCACACTTTGAATGGCTGCATCTGCAGTTTATAGAGTTTGTCAAAATGTTGTTTTTAGCTAAAATAACCACGTTTTTGCAACCATTGGAATCCCACTGTAACTGCTATCTCCAGAAGTGCATTCTGAGCTGGATCTCAGACTCAGTTTATTTTGTCAAAACGTTGTTTTCAGCTGAAATTAACGCGTTTTTGCAACCATTGGCATCCCACTGTAACTGCTATCACCAGAAGTGCATTCTGAGTCGGATCTCAGTTTCAGTGTAGAGAGTTTGTCAAAACGTTGTTTTCAGCTGAAATAAACGCATTTTTGCAAACATTGGCATCCCACTGTAACTGCTATCACCAGAAGTGCATTCTGAGTCGGATCTCAGTCTCAGTGTAGAGTTTGTCAAAACGTTGTTTTCAGCTGAAATAAACGCATTTTTGCAACCATTGGCATCCCACTGTAACTGCTATCACCAGAAGTGCATTCTGATTCGGATCTCAGTCTCAGTGTAGAGATTTTGTCAAATAGTTGTTTTCAGCTGAAATAAAAGCATTTTTGCAACCATTGGCATCCCACTGTATCTGCTATCACCAGAAGTGCATTGTAGGTCGGATCTCAGCCACAGTGTAGAGAGTTTGTCAATACGTTGTTTTCAACTGATATAATCGCGTTTTTGCAACCATTGGCATCCCACTGTAACTGCTATCACCAGAAGTGCATTCTGAGTCGGATCTCAGTCTCAGTGTAGAGAGTTTGTCAAGTCGTTGTTTTCAGCTGAAATAAAAGCGTTTTTGCAATCAGTGGCATCCCACTGTAACTGCTATCACCAGAAGTGCATTCTGAGTCGGATCTCAGCCACAGTGTAGAGAGTTTGTCAATACATTGTTTTCAGCTGAATTAAAAGCTTTCTTGCAACCATCGGCATCCCTCTGTAACTGCTATCACCAGAAGTGCATTCTAAGTCAGATCTCAGTTTCAGTGTAGAGAGTTTGTCAAATCGTTGTTTTAAGCTGAAATAAAAGCTTTTTTGCAACCATTGGCATCCCACTGTAACTGCTGTCACCAGAAGTGCATTCTAGGTTGGATCTCAGTCTCAGTGTAGAGAGTTTGTCAGAACGTTGTTTTCAGCTGAAATAAATGTGTTTTTGCAACCTTTGGCACCCCACGGTAACTGCTATCACCAGAAATGTATTCTGATTCGGATCTCAGACTCAATTTATAGAGTTTGTCAAAACGTTGTTTTCAGCTGAAATTAACGCGGTTTTGCAACCATTGAGATCCCACTGTAACTGCTGTCACCAGAAGTGCATTCTTAGTCGGATCTCAGTCTCAGTGTAGAGAGTTTGTCAAAACTTTGTTTTCAGCTGAAATTAAAGCGTTTTTGCAACCATTGGCATCAACTGTAACTGCTATCACCAGAAGTGCATTCTAGGTCGGATCTCAGCCACAGTGTAGAGAGTTTGTCAATACGTTGTTTTCAGCTGAAATAAAAGCTTTCTTGCAACCGTCGGCATCCCTTTGTAACTGCTATCACCAGAAGTGCATTCTGAGTCGGATTTCAGTCTTTGTGTAGAGAGTTTGTCAAAACGTTGTTTTCAGCTGAAATAAATGCATTTTTGCAACCATTGGCATCCCACTGTAACTGCTATCACCAGAAGTGCATTCTGAGCCGGATCTCAGTCTCAGTGTAGAGAGTTTGTCAAATAGTTGTTTTCAGCTGAAATAAAAGCGTTTTTGCAACCAGTGGCATCCCACTGTAACTGCTATCACCAGAAGTGCATTCTGAGTCGGATCTCAGTCTCAGTGTAGAGTTTGTCAAAACGTTGTTTTCAGCTGAAATAAACGCATTTTTGCAACCATTGGCATCCCACTGTAACTGCTATCACCAGAAGTGCATTCTGATTCGGATCTCAGTCTCAGTGTAGAGATTTTGTCAAATAGTTGTTTTCAGCTGAAATAAAAGCATTTTTGCAACCATTGGCATCCCACTGTATCTGCTATCACCAGAAGTGCATTGTAGGTCGGATCTCAGCCACAGTGTAGAGAGTTTGTCAATACGTTGTTTTCAACTGATATAATCGCGTTTTTGCAACCATTGGCATCCCACTGTAACTGCTATCACCAGAAGTGCATTCTGAGTCGGATCTCAGTCTCAGTGTAGAGAGTTTGTCAAGTCGTTGTTTTCAGCTGAAATAAAAGCGTTATTGCAATCAGTGGCATCCCACTGTAACTGCTATCACCATAAGTGCATTCTGAGCCGGATCTCAGTCTCAGTGTAGAGAGTTTGTCAAATCGTTGTTTTCAGCTGAAATAAAAGCTTTTTTGCAACCATTGGCATCCCACTGTAACTGCTGTCACCAGAAGTGCATTCTAGGTTGGATCTCAGACTCAGTTTATAGAGTTTGTCAAAATGTTGTTTTTATCTAAAATAACCACGTTTTTGCAACCATTGGAATCCCACTGTAACTGCTATCTCCAGAAGTGCATTCTGAGCTGGATCTCAGACTCAGTTTATTTTGTCAAAACGTTGTTTTCAGCTGAAATTAATGCGTTTTTGCAACCATTGGCATCCCACTGTAACTGCTATCACCAGAAGTGCATTCTGAGTCGGATCTCAGATTCAGTGTAGAGAGTTTGTCAAAACGTTGTTTTCAGCTGAAATAAACGCATTTTTGCAACCATTGGCATCCCACTGTAACTGCTATCACCAGAAGTGCATTCTGAGTCGGATCTCAGTCTCAGTGTAGAGTTTGTCAAAACGTTGTTTTCAGCTTAAATAAACGCATTTTTGCAACCATTGGCATCCCACTGTAACTGCTATCACCAGAAGTGCATTCTGATTCGGATCTCAGTCTCAGTGTAGAGATTTTGTCAAATAGTTGTTTTCAGCTGAAATAAAAGCATTTTTGCAACCATTGGCATCCCACTGTATCTGCTATCACCAGAAGTGCATTGTAGGTCGGATCTCAGCCACAGTGTAGAGAGTTTGTCAATACGTTGTTTTCAGCTGAAATAAAAGCTTTCTTGCAACCATTGGCATCCCACTGTAACTGCTATCACCAGAAGTGCATTCTGAGTCGGATCTCAGTCTTTGTGTAGAGAGTTTGTCAAAACGTTGTTTTCTGCTGAAATAAACGCATTTTTGCAACCATTGGCATCCCACTGTAACTGCTATCACCAGAAGTGCATTCTGAGTCGGATCTCAGTCTCAGTGTAGAGAGTTTGTCAAATAGTTGTTTTCAGCTGAAATAAAAGCATTTTTGCAACCATTGGCATCCCACTGTAACTGCTATCACCAGAAGTGCATTCTGAGTCGGATCTCAGTCTCAGTGTAGAGTTTGTCAAAACGTTGTTTTCAGCTGAAATAATTGCATTTTTGCAACCATTGGCATCCCACTGTAACTGCTATCACCAGAAGTGCATTCTGATTCGGATCTCAGTCTCAGTGTAGAGATTTTGTCAAATAGTTGTTTTCAGCTGAAATAAAAGCATTTTTGCAACCATTGGCATCCCACTGTATCTGCTATCACCAGAAGTGCATTGTAGGTCGGATCTCAGCCACAGTGTAGAGAGTTTGTCAATACGTTGTTTTCAACTGATATAATCGCGTTTTTGCAACCATTGGCATCCCACTGTAACTGCTATCACCAGAAGTGCATTCTGAGTCGGATCTCAGTCTCAGTGTAGAGAGTTTGTCAAGTCGTTGTTTTCAGCTGAAATAAAAGCGTTTTTGCAATCAATGGCATCCCACTGTAACTGCTATCACCAGAAGTGCATTCTGAGTCGGATCTCAGCCACAGTGTAGAGAGTTTGTCAATACATTGTTTTCAGCTGAATTAAAAGCTTTCTTGCAACCATCGGCATCCCTCTGTAACTGCTATCACCAGAAGTGCATTCTAAGTCAGATCTCAGTTTCAGTGTAGAGAGTTTGTCAAATCGTTGTTTTAAGCTGAAATAAAAGCTTTTTTGCAACCATTGGCATCCCACTGTAACTGCTGTCACCAGAAGTGCATTCTAGGTTGGATCTCAGTCTCAGTGTAGAGAGTTTGTCAGAACGTTGTTTTCAGCTGAAATAAACGCATTTTTGCAACCATTGGCATCCCACTGTAACTGCTATCACCAGAAGTGCATTCTGAGTCGGATCTCAGTCTCAGTGTAGAGAGTTTGTCAAGTCGTTGTTTTCAGCTTAAATAAAAGCGTTTTTGCAACCAATGGCATCCCACTGTAACTGCTATCACCAGAAGTGCATTCTGAGTCGGATCTCAGCCACAGTGTGGAGAGTTTGTCAATACATTGTTTTCAGCTGAATTAAAAGCTTTCTTGCAACCATCGGCATCCCTCTGTAACTGCTATCACCAGAAGTGCATTCTAAGTCAGATCTCAGTTTCAGTGTAGAGAGTTTGTCAAATCGTTGTTTTAAGCTGAAATAAAAGCTTTTTTGCAACCATTGGCATCCCACTGTAACTGCTGTCACCAGAAGTGCATTCTAGGTTGGATCTCAGTCTCAGTGTAGAGAGTTTGTCAGAACGTTGTTTTCAGCTGAAATAAATGTGTTTTTGCAACCTTTGGCACCCCACGGTAACTGCTATCACCAGAAATGTATTCTGATTCGGATCTCAGACTCAATTTATAGAGTTT